>NC_064922.1:100286280-100595401 GCF_023897955.1 Schistocerca gregaria
AATCTGTAATCTGTGGACTATTTGATGTTGATGAAACACAGAAATTGCATCGGGATTGAATAGAACAGTCACCATGTGCACTTTCCTCCATGGGAGTAATGTCTCAAGCAGGCAACGCTTTGATCGTTCCCTGGAAGACCAGTAGTAGTTTCCGATGCACATCTGGAGGCATTCTGTAATCTGTGGACTATCAGAGTGTTGTTGAAACACAGAAATTGCATAGGTATTGGATACTACAGTCACCATGCGCACTTTCCTCCATGGGAATAATGTCTCAAACAGTCTGCGCTTTGATCGTTCCTTGGAAGACTAGTTGTAGTTTCCGATGCACATCTGGAAGCATTCTGTAATCTGAGGACTATCAGAGTGTTGATGTGACACAGAAATTGCATCGGAATTGAATATAACAGTCACCATGTGCACTTTCCCCCATGGGAGTAATGTCGCACACAGTCTACGCTTTGATCGTTCCCTGGAAGACCAGTAGTAGTTTCAGATGCACATCTGGAGGCATTCCGGAAACTGTGGACTATCAGAGTGTTGATGAAACAAAGAAATTGCATCGGGGTCGAATACAACAGTCACCATGCGCTCGTTCCTCCAGGGGAGTAACGTCTTAAACAGTCTACGCTTTGATCGTCCCCTGGAAGAACAGTAGTAGTTTCTGATGCACATCTGGGGGCATTCTCTAATGTGTGGACTATCAGAGTGTTGATAAAACACAGAAATTGCATCGGGATTGAATGCAACAGTCACCATGCGCACTTTCCTCCATGGGAGTAATGTCTCAAACAGTGTACGCTTTGATCGTTCCCTGGAAGACCAGTAGTAGTTTCCGTCGCACATCTGGAGGCATTCTGTATCTGTCTACAATCAGAGTGTTGATGAAACACAGAAATTGCATCGGTATTGAATACAACAGTCACCATTCGCACTTTCCTCCATGGCAGTAATGTCTCAAACAGTCTACGCTTTGATGGTTCCCTGGAACACCAGTAGCAGTTTACGATGCACATCTGGTAGCATTCTGTAATCTGTGGACTATCAGGGTGTTGATGTAACACAGAAATTGCATGGGGATTGAATACAACAGTCACCATGCGCACTTTCCTCCATGGGAGTAATGTCTCAAACAGTCTACGCTTTCATCGTTCCCTGGATGACCAGTAGTAGTTTCCGTTACACATCTGGAGGCATTCTGTATCTGTCTACAATCAGAGTGTTGATGAAGCACAGAATTTGCATCGCTATTGAATACAACAGACACCGTGCGCACTTTCCTCCATGGGAGTAATGTCTCAAACAGTGTACGCTTTGATCGTTCCCTGGAAGACCAGTAGTAGTTTCCGATGCACATCTGGAAGCAATCTGTAATCTGTGGACTATTTGATGTTGATGAAACACAGAAATTGCATCGGGATTGAATAGAACAGTCACCATGTGCACTTTCCTCCATGGGAGTAATGTCTCAAGCAGGCAACGCTTTGATCGTTCCCTGGAAGACCAGTAGTAGTTTCCGATTCACATCTAGAGGCATTCTGTTATCTGTGGACTATCAGAATGTTGTTGAAACACAGAAATTGCATCGTGATTGAATACAACAGGCACCATGCGTACTTTCCTCCATGGGAGTAATGTCTCAAAGAGTCTACGCTTTGATCGCTCCCTGGAAGACCAGTAGTAGTTTCCGATGCACATCTGGAGGCATTCTGTAATCTGTGGACCTTCAAAGTGTTGATGAAACGCAGAAATTGCCTCGGAATTGAATACAACAGTCACCATGCGCAGTTTCCTTCATGAGAGTAATGTCTCAAACAGACTACGCTTTTTTCGTTTCCTGGAAGACCAGTAGTAGTTTCCGATGCACATCTGGAGGCATTCTCTAATGTGTGGACTATCAGAGTGTTGATAAAACACAGAAATTGCATCGGGATTGAATGCAACAGTCACCATGCGCACTTTCCTCCATGGGAGTAATGTCTAAAACAGTCTACGCTTTGATCGTTCCCTGGAAGACCAGTAGTAGTTTCAGATGCACATCTGGAGGTATTCCGGAAACTGTGGACTATCAGAGTGTTGATGAAACACAGAAATTGCTTCGGGATTGATTACAACAGTCACCAGGCGCACTTTCCTCCATGGGAGTAATGTCTCAAACAGTGTACGCTTTGATCGTTCCCTGGAAGACCAGTAGTAGTTTCCGTCGCACATCTGGAGGCATTCTGTATCTGTCTACAATCAGAGTGTTGATGAAACACACAAATTGCAACGGTATTGAATACAACAGTCACCATTCGCCCTTTCCTCCATGGCAGTAATGTCTCAAACAGTCTACGCTCTGATGGTTCCCTGGAACACCAGTAGTAGTTTACGATGCACATCTGGAAGCATTCTGTAATCTGTGGACTATCAGGGTGTTGATGTAAACACAGAAATTGCATGGGGATTGAATACAACAGTCACCATGCGCATTTTCCTCCATGGGAGTAATGTCTCAAACAGTTTACGCTTTGATCGTTGCCTGGAAGACCAGTAGTAGTTTCCAATGCACATCTGGAGGCAACCTGTAATCTCTGGACTATCAAAGTGTTGATGAAACAAAGAAATTGCATCGGGATAGAATACAACAGACACCACGTCCACTTTCCTCCATGGGAGTAATGTCTCAAACAGTCTACGCTTTGATCGTTCCCTGGATGACCAGTAGTAGTTTCCGATGCACATCTGGAGCCATTCTGTAATCTGTGGACCTTCAAAGTGTTGATGAAACACAGAAAATGCCTCGAGATTTAATACAACAGTCACCATGCGCACTTTTCTCCGTGGGAGTAATGTCTCAAACAGTCTACGCTTTGATCGTTCCCAGGAAGACCAGTAGTAGTTTCCAATGCACATCTGGAGGCAACCTGTAATCTCTGGACTATCAGAGTGTTGATGAGACACAGAAATTGCATCGGGATATAATACAAGAGTCACCATGCGCACTTTCCTCCATGGGAGTAATGTCTCAAAGAGTCTACGCTTTGACCGTTCTCTGGAAGACCAGTAGTAGTTTACGATGCACATCTGGAGGCATTCTGTAACCTGTGAACCTTGAAAGTGTTGATGAAACACAGAAATTGCATCGGGTTGAATATAACAGTCACCATGCGCACTTTCCTCCATGGGAGTAATGTCTCAAACAGTCTACGCTTTGATCGTTCCCTGGAAGACCAGTAGTAGTTTCCGTCGCACATCTGGAGTTATTCTGTATCTGTGGACAATCAGAGTGTTGATGAAACACAGAAACTGCATCGGTATTGAATACAACAGTAACCATGCGCACTTATCTCCATGGGAGTAATGTCTCAAAAAGTCTACTTTTTGATTGTTCCCAGGAAGACCAGTAGTAGTTTCCGATGCACATCAGGAGGCATTCTGTAATCTGTGGACCTTCAAAGTGTGGATGAAACACAGAAATTGCATCCTGTTTGAATACGACAGTCACCATGCGCACTTACCTCCATGGGGGTAATGTCTCAAACAGTCTACGCTTTCATCGTTCCCTGGATGACCAGTAGTAGTTTACGTTGCACACCTGGAGGCATTCTGTATCTGTCTACAATCAGAGTGTTGATGAAACACAGAAACTGCATCGGTATTGAATACAACAGTCACCATGCGCACTTTCCTCCATGGGAGTAATGTTTCAAACAGTGTACGCTTTTATCGTTCCCTGGAAGACCAGTAGTAGTTTACGATGCACATCTGGAAGCATTCTGTAATCTGTGGACTATTTGGTGTTGATGAAACATAGAAATTGCATCGGGATTGAATAGAACAGTCACTATGCGCACTTTCCTCCATGGGAGTAATGTCTCAAGCAGTCTCCGCTCTGATCGCTCCCTGGAAGACCAGTAGTAGTTTCCGTCGCACATCTGGAGGCATTCTGTATCTGTGGACAATCAGAGTGTTGATGTAACACAGAAATTGCGTCGTGATTGAATACAACAGTCACCATGCGCACTTTCCTCCGTGGGAGTAATGTCTCAAAGAGTCTACGCTTTGATCGCTCCCTGGAAGACCAGTAGTAGTTTCCGATGCACAAGTGGAGGCATTCTGTAATCTGTGGACCTTCAAAGTGTTGATGAAACGCAGAAATTGCATCGGTATTGAATACTACAGTCACCATGCGCACTTTCCTCCATGGGAATAATGTCTCAAACAGTCTACGATTTGATCTTTCCCTGGAAGACTAGTTGTAGTTTCCGATGCACATCTGGAAGCATTCTGTAATCTGTGGACTATTAGAGTGTTGATGTACCACAGAAATTGCATCGGGGTTGAATACAACTGTCACCATGTTCTCGTTCCTCCAGGGGAGTAACGTCTCAAACAGTCTACGCTTTGATCGTCCCCTGGAAGACCAGTAGTAGTTTCTGATTAACATCTGGGGGAATTCTCTAATGTGTGGACTATCAGAGTGTTGATAAAACACAGAAATTGCATCGGGTTTGAATGCAACCGTCACCATGCGCACTTTCCTCCATGGGAGTAATGTCTCAAACAGTCTACGCTTTGATCGTTCCCTGGAAGACCAGTAGTAGTTTCCGATGCACATCTGGAGGCATTCTGTAACCTGTGGACCTTCAAAGTGTTGATGAAACGCAGAAATTGCATCGGGATTGAGTACAACGGTCACCATGCTCACTTTCCTCCATGGGAGTAATGTCTGAAACAGTCTACGCTTTGATCGTTCCCTGGAAGACCAGTAGTAGTTTCCGTCGCACATCTGGAGGCATTCTGTATCTGTGGACAATCAGAGTGTTGATGTAACACAGAAATTGCGTCGTGATTGAATACAACAGTCACCATGCGCACTTTCCTCCGTGGGAGTAATGTCTCAAAGAGTCTACGCTTTGATCGTTCCCTGGAAGACCAGTAGTAGTTTCCGATGCACATCTGGAGGCATTCTGTAATCTGTGGACTATCAGAGTGTTGATGAAACACAGATATTGCATCGGGATTGAATACAACAGACTCCATGAACACTTTCGTCCAAGGAGTAATGTCTCAAACTGTCATCGCTTTGATCGTTCCCTGAAGACCAGTAATAGTTTCCGATGCTCATCTGGAGGCATTCTGTAACCTGTGGACCTTCAAAGTGTTGATGAAACACAGAAATTGCGTCGGGATTGAATACAACAGTCACCATGCGCCCTTATCTCCATGCTAGTAATGTCTCAAACAGTATACGCTTTGATCGTTCCCTGGAAGACCAGTAGTAGTTTCCGTCGCACATCTGGAAGCATTCTGTATCTGTGGACAATCAGAGTGTTGATGAAACACAGAAATTGCATCGGTATTGAATACAACAGTCACCATGCGCACTTATCTCCATGGGAGTAATAACTCAAACAGTCTACGCTTTGATCGTTCCCAGGAAGACCAGTAGTAGTTTCCGATGCACATCTGGAGGCATTCTGTAATCTGTGGACTAACAGAGTGTTGATGAAACACAGAAATTGCATCGGGATTGAATACAACAGTCACCATGTGCACTTTCCTCCAAGGGAGGAAGGTCTCAAACAGTCAACGCTTTGATAGTTCCCTGGAAGACCAGTAGTAGTTTCCGATGCACATCTGGAGGCATTCTGTAATCTGTGGACTATCCGAGTGTAGATGAAACACAGAAATTGCATCGGGATAGAATACAACAGTCACCATGCGCACTTTCCTCCAAGGGAGTAATGTCTCAAACAGTCTACGCTTTGATCGTTCCCTGGAAGACCAGTAGTAGTTTCCGATGCACAAATGGAGGCATTGTGTAATCTGTGGACCTTCAAAGTATTGATGAAACACAGAAATTGCCTCGGAATTGAATACAACAGTCACCATGCGCACTTTCCTCCATGGGAGTAATGTCTCAAACAGTCTACGTTTTTTTCGTTTCCTGGAAGACCAGTTGTAGTTTCCGATGCACATCTGGAGGCATTCTCTAATGTGTAGACCTTCAAAGTGTTGATGAAACACAGAAATTGCATAATGATTGAATACAACAGTCACCATGAATACTTTCCTCTATGGAAGTAATGTCTTAAACAGACTATGGTTTCATCGTTCCGTGGAAGACCAGTAGTGTTTCCGATGCACAAATGTTGGCATTCTGTGATCTGTGCACCTTGAAAGTGTTGATGAAACACAGAAATTCCCTCGGAATTGAATACAACAGTCACCATGCGAACTTTCCTCCATGGGAGTATTGTCTCAAACAGTCTACGTTTTTTCGTTCTTGAAGACCAGTAGTAGTTTCCGTTGCACATCTGGAGGCGTTCTTACTCTGTGGACTATCAGAGTGTTGGAGAAACACAGAAATTGCATCGGTATTGAATACAAGAGTCACCATGCGTTCACTTTCCTCCATTTGAGTAATGTCTCAAACAGTCTACGATTTGATCGTTCCCAGGGAGACCAGTAGTAGTTTCCGATGCACATCTGGAGGCATTCTGTAATCTGTGGACTATCCGAGTGTAGATGAAACATAGAAATTGCATCGGGATAGAATACAACAGTCACCATGCGCACTTTCCTCCAAGGGAGTAATGTCTCAAACAGTCTACGCTTTGATCGTTCCCTGGAAGACCAGTAGTAGTTTCCGATGCACAAATGGAGGCATTCTGTAATCTGTGGACCTTCAAAGTGTTGATGAAACACAGAAATTGCCTCGGAATTGAATACAACAGTCACCATGCGCACTCTCCTCCATGGGAGTAATGTCGCAAACAGTCTACGCTTTGATCGTTCCCTGGAAGACACGTAGTAGTTTCCGATGCACATCTGGAAGCATTCTGTAATCTGTGGACTATCAGAGTGTTGATGTAACACGGAAATTGCATCGGGATTGAATACAACAGTCACCATGTGCATTTTCCTCCATGGGAGTAATGTCTCAAACAGTCTACGATTTGATCGTTCCCTGGAAGACAAGTAGTAGTTTCCGATGCACATCTGGAGGCATTATGTAAACTGTGGACTATCAGAGTGTTAATGAAACACAGAAATCGTATCGGGGTTAAATACAACAGCCACCATGCGCTCGTTCCTCCATGGGAGTATTGTCTCAAAGAGTCTACGCTTTGATCGATCCCTGGAAGACCAGTAGTAGTTTCCGATGCACATCTGGAGGCATTCTCTAATGTGTAGACCTTCAAAGTGTTGATGAAACATAGAAATTGCATACAGATTGAATACAACAGTCACCATAAATACTTTTCTCAATTGGAGTAATATCTCAAACAGTCTACGCTTTGATCGTTATCTGGAAGACCAGTAGTAGTTTCCTATGCACATCTGGAGGCAACCTGTAATCTCTGGACTATCAGAGTGTTGCTGAGACACAGAAATTGCATCGGGATAGAATACAACAGTCACCATGTGCACTTTCCTCCATGTTAGTAATGTCTCAAACAGTCTACGCTTTGATGGTTCCCTGGAAGACCAGTAGTAGTTTCCGATGCACATCTGGAGGCTTTCTGTAATCTGTTGACTTTCAAGGTGTTGATGAAACACAGAAATTGCATCCTGATTGAATACAAAAGTCACCATGCGCACTTTCCTCCATGGGAGTAATGTCTCAAAGAGTCTACGCGATGATCGTTCCCTGGAACACCAGTAGTACTTTCCGATGCACATCTGGAGGCATTCTGTAATCTGTTGACTATCAGAGTGTTATTGAAATACAGAAATTGCATCGGGATTGAATACAACGGTCACCATGCGCACTTTCCTCCATGGGAGTAATGTCTCAAAGAGTCTACGCTTTGACCGTTCTGTGGAAGACCAGTAGTAGTTTACGATGCCCATCTGGAGGCATTCTGTAATCTGTTAACCTTCAAAGTGTTGATGAAACACAGAAATTGCATCGGGATTAAATACAACAGTCACCATGCGCACTTTCCTCCATGGGAGTAATGTCTCAAACAGTCTACGCTTTTATTGGTCCCCTGAAGACCAGTAGTACTTTCCGATGCACATCTTTAGGCATTCTGTAAACTGTGGACCTTCAAAGTGTTGATGAAACACAGAAATTGCATCGGGATTGAATACAACAGTCACCATGCGCACTTTCCTCCATGGGAGTAATGTCTCAAACAGTCTACGCTTTGATCGTCCCTGGAAGACCAGTAGTGGATTCCGTCTCACATCTGGAGTTATTCTGTATCTGTGGACAATCAGGGTGTTGATGAAACACAGAAATTGCATCGGTATTGAATAAAACAGTCACCATGCGCACTTATCTCCATGGGAGTAATGTCTTAAACAGTCTACGCTTTGGTCGTTCCCATTAAGACCAGTAGTACTTTCCGATGCCCATCTGGAGGCATTATGTAATCTGTGGACTATTTGATGTTGATGAAACACAGAAATTGCATCGTGATTGAATACAACAGTCACCATGCGCACTTTCCTCCATGGGAGTAATGTCTCAAAGAGTCTACGCTTTGACCGTTCTGTGGAAGACCAGTAGTAGTTTACGATGCACATCTGGAGGCATTCTGTAATCTGTGGACCTTCAAAGTGTTGATGAAACACAGAAATTGCATCGGGATTCAATACAACAGTCACCATGCGCACTTTCCTCCATGGGAGTAATGTCTCAAACAGTCTACGCTTTTATTGGTCCCCTGAAGACCAGTAGTACTTTCCGATGCACATCTGGAGGCATTCTGTAACCTGTGGACGTTCAAAGTGTTGATGAAACACAGAAATTGCATCGGGATTGAATACAACAGTCACCATGCGCACTTTCCTCCATTGGAGTAATGTCTCAAACGGACAACACTTTTATCGTTCCCTGGAAGACCAGTAGTAGTTTTCGATGCACAACTGGAGGCATTCTGTAATCTGCGCACTATCAGAGTGTTGATGAAACACAGAAACTGCATCGGCATTGAATACAACAGTCACCATGAGCACTTTCCTCCATGGGAGTAATGTCTCAAACAGTCTACGCTTTGATCGTTATCTGGAAGACCAGTAGTAGTTTCCTATGCACATCTGGAGGCAACCTGTAATCTCCGGACTATCAGAGTGTTGCTGAGACACAGAAATTGCATCGGGATACAATACAACAGTCACCATGTGCACTTTCCTCCATGTTAGTAATGTCTCAAACAGTCTACGCTTTGATGGTTCCCTGGAAGACCAGTAGTAGTTTCCGATGCACATCTGGGGGCTTTCTGTAATCTGTGGACTTTCAAGGTGTTGATGAAACACAGAAATTGCATCCTGACTGAATACAAAAGTCACCATGCGCACTTTCCTCCATGGGAGTAATGTCTCAAAGGGTCTACGCGTTGATCGTTCCCTGGAACACCAGTAGTAGTTTACGATGCACATCTGGAGGCATTCTGTAATCTGTTGACTATCAGAGTGTTATTGAAACACAGAAATTGCATCGGGATGGAATACAACAGTCACCATGCGCACTTTCCTCCATGGGAGTAATGTCTCAAAGAATCTACGCTTTGACCGTTCTGTGGAAGACCAGTAGTAGTTTACGATGCACATCTGGAGGCATTCTGTAATCTGTGGACCTTCAAAGTGTTGATGAAACACAGAAATTCCATCGGGATTGAATACAACAGGAAAAATGCGCACTGTCCTCCATGGGAGTAATGTCTCAAACCGTCTACGCTTTGATCGTTCCCTGGAAGACCAGTAGTAGTTTCCGATGCACATATGGAGGAATTCTGTAATCTGTGGACCTTCAAAGAGTTGATGAAACACAGAAATTGCATCTTGATTGAATACATCAGACACCATGCGAACTTTACTAAATGGGAGTAATGTCTAAAACTGTCTACGCATTGATCGTTCCCCGGAAGACCAGTAGTAGTTTCCGATGCACATCTGGAGGCATTCTGTAAACTGGGGACTCTCTCAGTGTTGATGAAACACAGAGATTGCGTCGGGATAGAGTACAACAGTCACCATGCGCACTTTCCTATATGGGAGTAATGTCTCAAACAGTCTACGCTTTGATCGTTCCCTGGAAGACCAGTAGTAGTTTCCGATGCACATCTGGTAGCATTCTGTAATATGTGGACGTTCAAAGTGTTGATGAAACACAGAAATTGGTTCGGGATGGAATACAACAGTCACCATGCGCACTTTCCGCCATGGGAGTAATGTCTCAAATATTTTACGCTTTGATCGTTTAATGGATGACCATTAGTAGTTTCCAATGCACATCCTGAGGCATTCTGTAATCTCTGGACTATCCGAGTGTTGTTGAAACAGAGAAATTGCATCGGGATAGAATATAACAGTCACCATGCGCACTTTCCTATGTGGGAGTAATGTCTAAAACAGTCAACGATTTGATCGTTCCCTGGAAGGCCAGTAGTAGCTTCCGATGCACATCTGGAGGCATTCTGTAATCTGTGGACCATCAAAGTGTTAACGAAACACAGAAATTGGATCGGGATTGAATACAACAGTCACCATGCGCAATATTCCTCCATAAGAGTAATGTCTCAAACAGTCTTCGATTTGATCGTTCCCTGGAAGACCAGTAGTAGTTTTCGATGCACATCTGGAAGCATTCTGAATCAGTGGACTATCGGTGTTGATGAAACACAGAAATTCCATCGGGATTGAATACAACAGGAAAAATGCGCACTTTCCTCCATGGGAGTAATGTCTCAAACCGTCTACGCTTTGATCGTTCCCTGGAAGACCAGTAGTAGTTTCCGATGCGCATATGGAGGAATTCTGTAATCTGTGGACCTTCAAAGAGTTGATGAAACACAGAAATTGCATCTTGATTGAATACATCAGACACCATGCGAACTTTCCTAAATGGGAGTAATGTCTAAAACTGTCTACGCTTTGATCGTTCCCCGGAAGACCAGTAGTAGTTTCCGATGCACATCTGGAGGCCTTCTGTAAACTGGGGACTATCTCAGTGTTGATGAAACACAGAGATTGCTTCGGGATTGAGTACAACAGTCACCATGCGCACATTCCTATATGGGAGTAATGTCTCAAACAGTCTACGCTTTAATCGTTCCATGGAAGACTAGTAGTAGTTTCCGATGCACATCTGGAAGCATTCTGTAATATGTGGACGTTCAAAGTGTTGATGAAACACAGAAATTGGTTCGGGATGGAATACAACAGTCACCATGCGCACTTTCCGCCATGGGAGTAATGTCTCAAATATTTTACGCTTTGATCGTTTCCTGGATGACCATTAGTAGTTTCCAATGCACATCTGGAGGCATTCTGTAATCTGTGGACCTTCAAAGTGTTGATGAAACACAGAAATTCCATCGGGATTGAATACAACAGGAAAAATGCGCACTGTCCTCCATGGGAGTAATGTCTCAAACAGTCAACGATTTGATCGCTTCCTGGAAGACCAGTAGTAGTTTCCCATGCACATCTGGAGGCATTCTGTACTCTGTGGACTCTTAAAGTGTTGATGAAACACAGATATTGCATCGGGATTGATACAACAGTCACCATGTGCACTTTCCTCCATGGGAGTAATGTCTCAAACAATTTACGGTTTGATCGTTCACTGGAAGACCAGTAGTAGTTTCCGATGCACATCTGGAGGCATTCTGTAATCTGTGGACCATCAGAGTGTTGTCGAAACACAGAAAATGCATCGGGATTCAATACAACTGTCACCATGCGCACTTTCCTCCATGGGAGTAATGTCTCAAACAGTCTACGCTTTGATCGTTCCCTGGAAGACCAGTAGTAGTTTCCGTTGCACATTTGGAGGCACTCTGTAATCTGTGGACGTTCAAAGTGTTGATAAAACACAGAAATTACATCGGGACTGAATACAACAGCCACCATGCGCACTTTCCTCCATTGGAGTAATGTCTCAAACAGTCAACGCTTTGATCGTTCCCTGGAAGACCAGTAGTAGATTTCGATGCACATCTGGAGGCATTCTGTAATCTGTGGTCTATCAGAGTGTTGATGAAACACAGAAATTGCATCGGCATTGAATACAACAGTCACCATGCGCACTTTCCTCCATGGGAGTAATGTCTCAAACAGTCTACGCTTTGATCGTTCCCTGGAAGACCAGTAGTAGTTTTCGATGCACATCTGGAGGCATTCTGTAATCTGCGGAGTATCAGAGTGTTGTTAAAACACAGAAATTGCATCGCGATTCAATACAACAATCACCATGCGCACTTTCCTCCATGGGAGTAATGTCTCAAACAGTCTACGCTTTGATCGTTCCCTGGAAGACCAGTAGTAGCTTCCGATGCACATCTGGAGGCATTCTGTAATCTGTGGACTATCAGAGTGTTGATGAAACACAGAAATTGCATCGGGATTGAATACAACAGTCACCATGAGCACTTGCCTCCATGGGAGTAATGTCTCAAACAGTATACGGTTTGATCGTTCACTGGAAGGCCAGTAGTAGTTTCCGATGCACATCTGGAGGCATTCTGTATTCTGCGGCGTATCAGAGTATTGATGAAACACAGAAATTCCATCGGGATTGAATACAACAGGAAAAATGCGCACTTTCCTAGACGGGAGTAATGTCTCAAACAGTCTACGCTTTGATCGTTCCCTGGACGACCAGTAGTAGTTTCCGATGCACATCTAGAGGCAATCTGTAATTTTTGGACCTTCAAAGTGTTGATGAAACACAGAAATTGCATCGGGATTGAATACAACAGTAACGATGCGCACATTCCTAGATGGGAGTAATGTATCAAGCAGTCTACGCTTTAATCGCTCCCTGGAAGACCAGTAGTAGTTTCCGATGCACACCTGGAGGCATTCTGTCATCAGTGGACTATCAGAGTGTTGACGAAACACTGAAATGGCATCGGGATTGAATACAACAGGAAATATGCGCACTTCCCTCCATGGGAGTAATGTCTCATACAGTCTACCATTTGAACGTTCCCTGGAAGACCAGTAGTAGTTCCGATGCACATCTGGAGGCATTCTGTAATCTGTGGACCTTCAAAGAATTGATGAAACACAGAAATTGCATCGGAATTGAATACATCAGTCACCATGCGAACTTTCCTCCATGGGAGTAATGTCTAAAACTCTCTACGCTTTGGTCGTTCCCTGGAAGACCAGTATGAATTTCCGATGCACATCTGGAGGCATTCTGTAATCTGGGGACTATCTGAGTGTTGATGAAACACAGAAATTGCGTCGGGATTGAGTACAACAGTCACCATGCCCAGTTTCCTATATGGGAGTAATGTGTCAAACAGTCTATGCTTTGATCGTTCCCTGGAAGACCAGTAGTAGTTTCCGATGCACATTTAGAAGCATTCTGTAATCTGTGGACGTTCAAAGTGTTGATGAAACACAGACATTGGTTCGGCATTGAATACAACAGTGACCATGTGCACTTTCCTCCATGGGAGTAATGTCTCTAACAGTCTACGCTTTGATCGTTCCCTGGAAGACCAGTTGTAGTTTCCAATGCACATCTGGAGGCATTCTGTAATCTGTGGAACATCAGAGTGTTGATGAAACACAGAAATTGCATCGGGATTGAATACAACAGTCACCATGCGCACTTTCCTAAATGGGAGTAATGTCTCAAACAGTCTACGCTTTGATCGTTCCTGGGAAGACCACTAGTGGTTTCCGATGCACATCTGGAGGCATTCTGTAATCTGTGGACAATCAGAGTGTTGATGAAACCCAGATATTGCATTGGGATTGAATACAACAGACACCATGCGCACGTTCATCCATGGGAGTAATGTCACAAACAGTCTTCGCTTTGATCGTTCCCTGAAAGACCAGTTGTAGTTTCCGATGCACATCTGGAGGCATTCTGTAATCTGCGGAGTATCAGAGTGTTGATGAAACACAGAATTTGCATCGGGATTGAATACAACAGTCACCATGAGCACTTTCCTCCATGGGAGAAATGTCTCAAACAGTCTATGCATTTGATCGTTCCCTAGAAGACCAGTAGTTGTTTCCGATGAACATCTGGGGGCATTCTGTAATGTGTGGTCTATCAGAGTGTTGATGAAACACAGAAATTGCATAGGCATTGAATACAACAGTCACCATGCGCACTTTCCTCCATGGGAGTAATGTCTCAATCATTTTACGCTTTGATCGATCCCTGGAAGACCATTAGTAGTTTCCAATGCACATCTGGAGGCATTCTGTAATCTGGGGAATATCTGAGTGTTGATGAAACACAGAAATTGCGTCGGGATTGAGTACAACAGTCACCATGCGCACTTTCCTATATGGGAGTAATGTCTCAAACAGTCTATGCTTTGATCGTTCCCTGGAAGACCAGTAGTAGTTTCCGATGCACATTTGGAAGCATTCTGTAATATGTGGACGTTCAAAGTGTTGATGAAACACAGAAATTGGTTCGGGATGGAATACAACAGTCACCATGCGCACTTTCCGCCATGGGAGTAATGTCTCAAATATTTGACGCTTTGATCGTTCCCTGGATGACCATTAGTAGTTTCCAATGCACATCTGGAGGCATTCTGTAATCTGTGGACTATCCGAGTGTTGTGGAAACACAGAAATTGCATCGGGATAGAATATAACAGTCACCATGCGCACTTTCCTATGTGCGAGTAATGTCTCAAAGAGTCAACGATTTGATCGTTTCCTGGAAGACCAGTAGTAGTTTCCCATGCACATCTGGAGGCATTCTGTACTCTGTGGACTCTTAAAGTGTTGATGAAACACAGATATTGCATCGGGATTGATACAACAGTCACCATGTGCACTTTCCTCCATGGGAGTAATGTCTCAAACAGTCTACGCTTTGATCGTTCCCTGGAAGACCAGTAGTAGTTTCCAATGCACATCTGGAGGCATTCTGTAATCTGTGGAACATCAGAGTGTTGATGAAACACAGAAATTGGATCGGGATTGAATACAACAGTCACCATGCGCAATTTTCCTCCATAAGAGTAATGTCTCAAACGGTCTACGATTTGATCGTTCCCTGGAAGACCAGTAGTAGTTTCCGATGAACATCTGGGGGCATTCTGTAATGTGTGGTCTATCAGAGTGTTGATGAAACACAGAAATTGCATAGGCAATGAATACAACAGTCACCATGCGCACTTTCCTAGACGGGAGTAATGTCTCAAACAGTCTACGCTTTGATCGTTCCCTGGACGACCAGTAGTAGTTTCCGATGCACATCTCGAGGCAATCTGTAATTTTTGGACCTTCAAAGTGTTGATGAAACACAGAAATTGCATCGGGATTGAATACAACAGTAACCATGCGCACATTCCTAGATGGGAGTAATGTATCAAGCAGTCTACGCTTTAATCGCTCCCTGGAAGACCAGTAGTAGTTTCCGATGCACACCTGGAGGCATTCTGTCATCAGTGGACTATCAGAGTGTTGACGAAACACTGAAATTGCATCGGGATTGAATACAACAGGAAATATACGCACTTCCCTCCATGGGAGTAATATCTCATACAGTCTACCCTTTGAACGCTCCCTGGAAGACCAGTAGTAGTTCCGATGCACATCTGGAGACATTCTGTAATCTGTGGACCTTCAAAGAATTGATGAAACACAGAAATTGCATCGGAATTGAATACATCAGTCACCATGCGAACTTTCCTCCATGGGAGTAATGTCTAAAACTCTCTACGCTTTGATCGTTCCCTCTAAGACCAGTAGTAATTTCCGATGCACATCTGGAGGCATTCTGTAATCTGGGGACTATCTGAGTGTTGATGGAACACAGAAATTGCGTCGGGATTGAGTACAACAGTCACCATGCCCAGTTTCCTATATGGGAGTAATGTGTCAAACAGTCTATGCTTTGATCGTTCCCTGGAAGACGAGTAGTAGTTTCCGATGCACATTTGGAAGCATTCTGTAATCTGTGGAACTTTAGAGTGTTGATGAAACACAGAAATTGCATCGGGATTGAATACAACAGTCACCATGCGCACTTTCCTAAATGGGAGTAATGTCTCAAACAGTCTACGCTTTGATCGTTCCTGGGAAGACCACTAGTGGTTTCCGATGCACATCTGGAGGCATTCTGTAATCTGTGGACTATCAGAGTGTTGATGAAACCCAGATATTGCATTGGGATTGAATACAACTGACACCATGCGCACGTTCATCCATGGGAGTAATGTCTCAAACAGTCTTCGCTTTGATCGTTCCCCGGAAGACCAGTAGTAGTTTCCGATGCACATCTGGAGGCATTCTGTAATCTGCGGAGTATCAGAGTGTTGATGAAACACAGAAATTGCATCGGGATTGAATACAACAGTCACCATGAGCACTTTCCTCCATGGGAGTAATGTCTCAAACAGTCTATGCTTTTGATCGTTCCCTAGAAGACCAGTAGTTGTTTCCGATGAACATCTGGGGGCATTCTGTAATGTGTGGTCTATCAGAGTGTTGATGAAACACAGAAATTGCATAGGCATTGAATACAACAGTCACCATGCGCACTTTCCTCCATGGGAGTAATGTCTCAATCATTTTACGCTTTGATCGATCCCTGGAAGACCATTAGTAGTTTCCAATGCACATCTGGAGGCATTCTGTAATCTGGGGAATATCTGAGTGTTGATGAAACACAGAAATTGCGTCGGGATTGAGTACAACAGTCACCATGCGCACTTTCCTATATGGGAGTAAAGTCTCAAACAGTCTATGCTTTGATCGTTCCCTGGAAGACCAGTAGTAGTTTCCGATGCACATTTGGAAGCATTCTGTAATCTGTGGACGTTCAAAGTGTTGATGAAACACAGACATTGGTTCGGCATTGAATACAACAGTCAGCATGCGCACTTTCCGCCATGGGAGTAATGTCTCAAACATTTTACGCTTTGATCGATCCCTGGAAGACCATTAGTAGTTTCCAATGCACATCAGGAGGCATTCTGTAATCTGTGGACTATCCGAGTGTTGTTGAAACACAGAAATTGCATCGGGATTGAATATAACAGTCACCATGAGCACTTTCCTCCATGGGAGTAATTTCTCAAACAGTATACCCTTTGATCGTTCCCTGGAAGGCTAGTAGTAGTTTCCGATGTACATCTGGAGGCATTCTGTAATCTGTGGACCATCAAAGTGTTGACGAAACACAGAAATTGGATCGGGATTGAATACAACAGTCACCATGCGCAATTTTCCTCCATAAGAGTAATGTCTCAAACGGTCTACGATTTGATCGTTCCCTGGAAGACCAGTAGTAGTTTCCGATGCACATCTGGAGGCATTCTGTAATCTGTGGACAATCAGAGTGTTGATGAAACACAGAAATTGCCTCGGGATTGAATACAACAGTCACCATGCACACTTTCCTCCATGGGGGTAATGTCTCAAACAGTCTACGTTTTGATCGTTCCCTAGAAGACCAGTAATTGTTTCCGATGAACATCTGGGGGCATTCTGTAATGTGTGGTCTATCAGAGTGTTGATGAAACACAGAAATTGCATAGGCAATGAATACAACAGTCACCATGCGCACTTTCCTAGACGGGAGTAATGTCTCAAACAGTCTACGCTTTGATCGTTCCCTGGACGACCAGTAGTAGTTTCCGATGCACATCTCGAGGCAATCTGTAATTTTTGGACCTTCAAAGTGTTGATGAAACCCAGAAATTGCATCGGGATTGAATACAACAGTAACCATGCGCACATTCCTCCATGGGAGTAATGTATCAAGCAGTCTACGCTTTAATCGCTCCCTGGAAGACCAGTAGTAGTTTCCGATGCACACCTGGAGGTATTCTGTCATCAGTGGACTATCAGAGTGTTGACGAAACACTGAAATTGCATCGGGATTGAATACAACAGGAAATATGCGCACTTCCCTCCATGGGAGTAATGTCTCATACAGTCTACGCTTTGAACGTTCCCTGGAAGACCAGTAGTAGTTCCGATGCACATCTGGAGGCATTCTGTAATCTGTGGACCTTCAAAGAATTGATGAAACACAGAAATTGCATCGGAATTGAATACATCAGTCACCATGCGAACTTTCCTCCATGGGAGTAATGTCTAAAACTCTCTACGCTTTGATCGTTCCCTGGAAGACCAGTAGTAATTTCCGACGCACATCTGGAGGCATTCTGTAATCTGGGGACTATCTGAGTGTTGATGAAACGCAGAAATTGCGTCGGGATTGAGTACAACAGTCACCATGCCCACTTTCCTATATGGGAGTAATGTCTCAAACAGTCTATGCTTTGATCGTTAACTGGAAGACCAGTAGTAGTTTCCGATGCACATTTGGAAGCATTCTGTAATCTGTGGACGTTCAAAGTGTTGATGAAACACAGACATTGGTTCGGCATTGAATACAACAGTAACCATGTGCACTTTCCTCCATGGGAGTAATGTCTCTAACAGTCTACGCTTTGATCGTTCCCTGGAAGACCAGTAGTAGTTTCCAATGCACATCTGGAGGCATTCTGTAATCTGTGGACTATCAGAGTGTTGATGAAACCCAGATATTGCATTGGGATTGAATACAACAGACACCATGCGCACGTTCATCCATGGGAGTAATGTCTCAAACAGTCTTCGCTTTGATCGTTCCCTGAAAGACCAGTTGTAGTTTCCGATGCACATCTAGAGGCATTCTGTAATCTGTGGTCCTTCAAAGTGTTGAAGAAACACAGAAATTGCATCGGGATTGAATACAACAGTCACCTTGCGCAATTTTCCTCCATGGGAGTAATGTCTCATACAGTCTACGCTTTGATCGTTCCCTGGAAGACCAGTAGTAGTTTCCGATGCACATCTGGAGGCATTCTGTAATCTGTGGACTATCAGAGTGTTGTTGAAACACAGAAATTGCATCGGGATTGAATACAACAGTCACCATGAGCGCTTTCCTCCATGGGAGTAACGTCTCAAATAGTCTACGATTTGATCGTTCCCTGGAAGGCCAGTAGTAGTTCCCGATGCACATCTTGAGGCATTCTGTAATCTGTGGACCTTCAAAGTGTTGATGAAACACAGAAATTGCCTCGGGATTGAATACAACAGTCATCATGCGCACTTTCCTTCATGAGAGAAATGTCTCAAAGGGTCTACGATTTGATCATTCCCTGGAAGAACAGTAGTAGTTTCCGATTCACATTCTGTAATCTGTGGACCATCAGAGTGTTGTTGAAACACAGAAAATGCATCGGGATTCTATACAACAGTCACCATGCGCACTTTCCACATTGGGAGTAATGTCTCAAACGGTCTACGCTTTGATCGTTCCATGGAAGACCAGTAGAAGTTTCCGTTGCACATCTGGAGGCACTCTGTAATCTGTGGACGTTCAATGTGTTGATGAAACACAGAAATTACATCGGGATTGAATACAACAGTCATCATGCGCACTTTCCTTCATGAGAGAAATGTCTCAAAGAGTCTACGATTTGATCATTCCCTGGAAGAACAGTAGTAGTTTCCGATTCACATCTGGATCCATTCTGTAATCTGTGGACCATCAGAGTGTTGTTGAAACACAGAAAATGCATCGGGATTCTATACAACAGTCACCATGCGCACTTTCCACCCTGGGAGTAATGTCTCAAACGGTCTACGCTTTGATCGTTGCATGGAAGACCAGTAGAAGTTTCCGTTGCACATCTGGAGGCACTCTGTAATCTGTGGACGTTCAATGTGTTGATGAAACACAGAAATTACATCGGGATTGAATACAACAGTCACCATGCGCACTTTCGTCCCTTGGAGTAATGACTCAAACAGTCAACGATTTGATCGTTCCCTGGAAGACCAGTAGTAGTTTGCGATGCACATCTGGAGGCGTTCTGTAATCTGTGGACTATCAGAGTGTTGATGAAACACAGAAATTGCATCGGCATTGAATACAACAGTCACCATGCGCACTTTCCTCCCTGGGAGTAATGTCTCAAACAGTCTACGCTTTGATCGTTCCCTGGAAGACCAGTAGTAGTTTTCGATGCACATCTGGAGGCATTCCGTAATCTGGGGACCATCAGAGTGTTGTTGAAACACAGAAATTGCATCGCGATTCAATACATCAGTCACCATGCGCACTTTCCACCATGGGAGTAATGTCTCAAACAGTTTACGCTTTGATCGTTCCATGGAAGACCAGCAGAAGTTTCTGTTGCACATCTGGAGGCACTCTGTAATCTGCGGAGTATCAGAGTGTTGATGAAACACAGATATTGACTCGGGATTGAATACAACAATCACCATGAGCACTTTCCTCCATGGGAGTAATGTCTCAAACAGTATACGCTTTGATCGTTCCCTGGAAGGCCAGTAGTAGTTTCCGGTGCACATCTGGAGGCATTCTGTAATCTGTGGACCATCGAAGTGTTGACAAAACACAGAAATTGGATCGGGATTGAATACAACAGTCACCATTCGCAATTTTCCTCCATAAGAGTAATGTCTCAAACAGTCTACGATTTGATCGTTCACTGGAAGACGAGTAGTAGTTTCCGATGCACATCTGGAGGCATTCTGTAATCTGTGGACAATCAGAGTGTTGACGAAAACACAGAAATTGCACCGGCATTGAATACAACAGTCACCATGCGCACTTTCCTCCATGGGAGTAATGTCTCAAACAGGCTACGCTTTGATCGTTATCTGGAAGACCAGTAGTAGTTTCCGATGCACATCAGGAGGCAATCTGTAATTTGTGGACCTTCAAAGTGTTGATAAAACACAGAAATTGCATCGGGATTGAATACAACAGTCACCATGCGCACTTTCCTACCTTGGGAGTAATGCATCAAACAGTCTACACTTTGATCGTTCCCTGGAAGACCAGTAGTAGTTTCCGATGCACATCTGGAGTCATTCTGTTATCAGTGGACTATCAGAGTGTTGAAGAAACACAGAAATTGCATCGGGATTGAATACAACAGGAAAAATGCGCACTTTGCTCCATGGGAGTAATGTCTCAAACAGTCTACGCTTTGACCGTTCCCTGGAAGACCAGTAGTAGTTTCTGATGCACATCTGGAGGCATTCTGTAATCTATGGACCTTCAAACAGTTGATGAAACACAGAAATTGCATCGGGATTGAATACATCAGTCACCATGCGAACTTTCCTCCATGGGAGTAATGTCTAAAACTCTCTACGCTTTGTTCGTTCACTGGAAGACCAGTAGTAGTTTCCGATGCACATCTGGAGGCATTCTGTAATCTGGGGACTATCTGAGTGTTGATGAAACACAGAAATTGCGTCGGGATTGAGTACAACAGTCACCATGCGCACTTTCATATATGGGAATAATGTCTCAAAGAGTCTACGCTTTGATCGTTCCCTGGAAGACCAGTAGTAGTTTCCGATGCACATCTGGAAGCATTCTGCAATCTGTGGACTATCACAGTGTTGATGAAACGCAGATATTGCATCGGGATAAAATACAACAGTCACCATTCGCACGTTTCTCCAAGGTAATATTGTCTCAAACAGTCTTCGCTTTGATCGTTCCCTGACAGGGCTGTTGTAGTTTCCGATGCACATCTGGAGGCATTCTGTGATCTGTGGACCTTCAAAGTGTTGATGAAACACTGATATTGCATCGGGATTGAATACAACAGTCACCATGCGAAATTTTCCTCCATGGGAGTAATGTCTCAAACAGTATACGCTTTGATCGTTCCCTGGAAGACCCGTAGTATTTTCCGATGCACATCTGGAGGCATTCTGCAATCTGTTCACTATCAGAGAGTCGTTGAAACACAGAAATTGCATTGGGATTGAATACAACAGACACCATGCGCACTTTCCTCCATGGGAGTAATGTCTCAAACAGTCTACGCTTTGATCGTTCCCTGGAAGGATAGTAGTAGTTTCCGATGCACATCTGGTGGCATTCTGTAATCTGTGGAAATCAAAGTGTTTATGAAACACAGAAATTGCCTAGGGATTGAATACAACAGTCATCAAGCCCACTTTCCTTCATGAGAGTAATGTCTCAAACAGTCTACGCTTTGATCATTCCATGGAAGAATAGTAGTAGTTTCCGATGAACATCTGGAGGCATTCTGTAATCTGTGGACGTTCAAAGTGTTGATGAAACACAGAAATTGCATCGGGATTGAATACAACAGTCACCATGCGCACTTTCCTATATGGGAGTAATGTCTCAAACAGTCTACGATTTGTTCGTTTCCTGGAAGACCAGTAGTAGTTTCCGATGCACATCTGGAGGCATTCTGTAATCTGTGCAACATTAGGGTGTAGATGAAACACAGAAATTGCATCGGGATTGAATGCAACAGTCACCTTGAGCACTTTCCTACATGGGAGTAATGTATCAAGCAGTCTACGCTTTGATCGTTCCCTGGAAGACCAGTAGTAGTTTCCGATGCACATCTGGAGGCATTCTGCAATCTGTTCACTATCAGAGAGTCGTTGAAACACAGAAATTGCATCGGGATTGAATACAACAGTCACCAAGCGCACTTTCCTCCATGGGAGTAATGTATCAAGCAGTCTACGCTTTGATCGTTCCCTGGAAGACCAGTAGTAGTTTCCGATGCACATCTGGAGGCATTCTGTTATCGGTGGACTATCAGAGTGTTGACGAAACACAGAAATTGCATCGGGATTGATTACAACAGGAAATATGCGCACTTTCCTCCATGGGAGTAATGTCTCAAACAGTCTACGCTTTGATCGTTCCCTTTAAGACCAGTAGTAGTTTGCGATGCACATCTGGAGGCATTCTGTAATCTGGGGACTATCTGAGTGTTGATGAAACTCAGAAATTGCGTCGGGATGGAGTACAACAGTCACCATGCGCACTTTCCTATACGGGAGTAATGTCGCAATCAGTCTACGCTTTGATCGTTCCCTGGAAGTCCATTAGTAGTTTCCGATGCACATCTGGAAGCATTCTGTTATCTGTGGACGTTCAAAGTGTTGATGAAGCACAGAAATTGGTTCGGGATTGAATACAACAGTCACCATGCGCACTTTCTTCCATCGGAGTAATGTCTCAAACAGTCTACGCTTTGATAGTTTCCTGGAAGACGACTATTAGTTGCCGATGCACATCTGGAGACATTCTGTAATCTGTGGACTATCATAGTGTTGATGAAACGCGGATATTGCATCGGGATTGAATACAACAGTCATCATGCGCACTTTCCTTCATGTGAGTAATGTCTCAAACAGTCTACGCTTTGATCATTCAATGGAAAAACAGTAGTAGTTTACGATGCACATCTGGAGGCATTCTGTAATCTGTGGACCATCAGAGTGTTGTGGAAACACAGAAATTGCATCGGGATTGAATACAACAGTCACCATGCGCACTTTCCTACATGGGAGTAATGTCTCAAACAGTCTACGCTTTGATCGTTCCCTGGAAGACCACTAGTAGTTTCCGATGCACATCTGGAGGCATTCTGTAATCTGTGGACTATCAGAGTGTTGATGAAACGCAGATATTGCATTGGGATTGAATACAACAGTCACCATGCGCACGTTCGTCCATGGGAGTAATGTCTCAAACAGTCTACGCTTTGATGGTTCCCTGAAAGACCAGTTGTAGTTTCCGATGCACATCTAGAGGCATTCTGTAATCTGTGGACCTTCAAAGTGTTGATGAAACACAGAAATTGCCTCGGGATTGAATACAACAGTCATCATTCGCACTTTCCTTCATGTGAGTAATGTCTCAAAGAGTCTACGATTTGATCATTCCCTGGAAGAACTGTAGTAGTTTCCGATTCACATCTGGAGGCATTCTGTAATCTGTGGACCATCAGAGTGTTGTTGAAACACAGAAAATACATCGGTATTCAATACAACAGTCACCATGCGCCCTTTCCACCATGGGAGTAATGTCTCAAACAGTCTACGCTTTGATCGTTCCCTGGAAGACCAGTAGAAGTTTCCGTTGCACATCTGGAGGCACTCTGTAATTTATAGACATTCAAAGTGTTGATGAAACACAGAAATTACATCGGGATTGAATACAACAGTCATCATGCGCACTTTCCTCCATGGGAGTAATGTCTCAAACAGTCTACGCTTTGATCGTTCCCTGGAAGACCAATAGTAGTTGCCCATGCACATCTGGAGGCATTCTGTAATCTGTGGACCTTCAAAGTGTTGATGAAACACTGAAATTGCCTCGGGATTGAATACAACAGTCATCATGGGCACTTTCCTTCATGAGTGTAATGTCTCAAAGAGTCTACGATTTGATCATTCCCTGGAAGAACAGTAGTAGTTTCCGATTCACATCTGGATTCATTCTGTAATCTGTAGACCATCAGAGTGTTGTTGAAACACAGAAAATGCTTCGGGATTCAATACAACAGTCACCATGCACACTTTCCTCCATGGGAGTAATGTCTCAAACAGTCTACGCTTTGATCGTTCCCTGGAAGACCAGTAGTAGCTTCCGATGTACATCTGGAGGAATTCGGTAAACTGTGGACTATCAGAGTGTTGATGAAACACAGAAATTGCACCGGGATTGAATACAACAGTCACCATGACCACTTTCCCCCATAGGAGTAATGTCTCAAACAGTATACGGTTTGATCGTTCACTGGAAGGCCAGTAGTAGTTTCCGATGCACATCTGGAGGCATTCTGTATTCTGTGGAACTTCAAAGTGTTTATGAAACACAGAAATTGCCTCGGGATTGAATACAACAGTCATCATGCCCACTTTCCTTCATGAGAGTAATGTCTCAAACAGTCTACGCTTTGATCATTCCATGGAAGAACAGTAGTAGCTTCCGATGCACATCTGTAGGCATTCTGTAATCTGTGGACGATCAATGTCTTGACGAAACACAGAAATTGCATCGGGATTGAATACAACAGGAAATATGCGCACTTCCCTCCATGGGAGTAATGTCTCAAATAGTCTACGCTTTGATCGTTCCCTGGAAGACCAGTAGTAGTTTCCGATGCACATCTGGAGGCATTCTGTAATCTGTGGACCTTCAAAGAGTTGATGAAACACAGAAATTGCATCGGGATTGAATACATCAGTCACCATGCGAACTTCCCTATATGGGTGTAGTGTCTAAAACTCTCTACGCTTTGATCGTTCCCTGGAAGACCAGTAGTAGTTTCCGATGCACATCTGGAGGCATTCTGTAATCTGTGGACCATCAGAGTGTTGTTGAATCACAGAAATTGCATCGGGATTGAATACAACAGTCACCATGCGCACTTTCCTACATGGGAGTAATGTCTCAAACAATCTACGCTTTGATCGTTCCCTGGAAGACCAGTAGTAGTTTCCGATGCACATCTGGAGGCATTCTGTAATCTGTGTACTATCAGAGTGTTGATGAAACGCAGATATTGCATTGGGATTGAATACAACAGTCACCATGCGCACGTTCATCCATGGGAGTAATGTCTCAAACAGCCTTCGCTTTGATCGATCCCTGAAAGACCAGTTGTAGTTTCCGATGCACATCTAGAGGCATTCTGTAATCTGTGGACCTTCAAAGTGTTGATGAAACACAGAAATTGCATCGGCATTGAATACAACAGTCACCATGCGCAATTTTCCTCCATGGGAGTAATGTCTCAAACAGTCTACGCTTTGATCGTTCCCTGGAAGACCAGTAGTAGTTTCCGATGCACATCTGGAGGCATTCTGTAATCTGTGGACCATCAGAGTGTTGTTGAAACACAGAAAATATATCGGGATTTAATACAACAGTCACCATGCACACTTTCCTCCATGGGAGTAATGTCTCAAACAGTCTACGCTTTGATCGTTCCCTGGAAGACCAGTAGTAGTTTCCGATGCACATCTGGAGGCATTCTGTAATCTGTGGACCTTCAAAGTGTTGATGAAACACAGAAATTGCCTCGGGATTGAATACAACAGTCATCATGCGCACTTTCCTCCATGGGAGTAATATCTCAAACAGTCTACGTTTAGATCGCTCCCTGGAAAACCAGTAGTAGCTTCCGGAACACTTCAGGAGGAATTCTGTAATCTGTGGAATATCAGAGTGTTGATGAAACACAGAAATTGCACCGGGATTGAATACAACAGTCACCATGAGCACTTTCCCCCATGGGAGTAATGTCTCAAAGAGTATACGGTTTGATCGTTCACTTGAAGGCCAGTAGTAGTTTCCGATGCAAATCTGGAGGCATTCTGTATTCTGCGGAGTATCAGAGTGTTGATGAAACACAGAAATTGCATCGGGATTCAATACAACAGTCGCCATGCACACTTTCCTCCATGGGAGCAATGTCTCAAACAGAATACGCTTTGATCGTTCCCTGGAAGGCCAGTAGTAGTTTCCGATGCACATCTGGAGGCATTCTGTAATCTGTGGACCATCAAAGTGTTGACGAATCACACAGAAATTGGATCGGGATTGAATACAACAGTCACCATGCGCAATTTTCCTCAGTGGGAGTAATGTCTCAAACAGTCTACGCTTTGACCGTTCCCTGGAAGACCACTAGTAGTTTCCGATGCACATCTGGAGGCTTTCTGTAATCTGTGGTCTATCAGAGTGTTGTTGAAACACAGAAATTGCATCGGGATTGAATACAACAGTCACCATGGGAACTTTCCTCCTTGGGAGTAATGTCTCAAACAGTCTACGCTTTGATCGTTCCCTGGAAGACCTGCAGTAGTTTCCGATGCACATCTGGAGGCATTCTGTAATCTGTGACCCTTCAAAGTTTTATTGAACCACAGAAATTGCATCGGGATTGAATACAACAGTCACCATGCGAACTTTCCGCCATGGGAGTAATGTCTCAAGCAGTGTACACTTTGAGCGTTCTCTGGAAGACCAGTAGTAGTATCCCATGCTCTTCTGGAGGCATTGTGTAATCTGCGGACTACCTAAATGTTGATGAAACACAGAAATTGCGTCGGGATTGAATACAACAGTCACCATGCGCACTTTCCTCCATGGGAGTAATGTCTCATACAGTCTACGCTTTGATCGTTCCCTGGAAGACCAGTAGTAGTTTCCGATGCACATCTGGAGGCATTCTGTTATCAGTGGACTACCAGAGTGTTGATGAAACTCAGAAATTGCACTGGGATTGAATACGAAAGTCACCATGCGCACTTTCCTCCATGGGAGTAATGTCTCAAACAGTGTACGCTTTAGTCGTTAACTGGAAGACCAGTAGTAGTTTCCGTTGGACATCTGGAGGCATTCTGTAATCTGTGGACGTTCGAAGTGTTGATGAAGCACAGAAATTGTTTCGGGATTGAATACAACAATCACCATGAGCCTTCTACCTCCATGGGAGTAATGTCTCAAACAGTCTACGTTTTGATCGTTGACTGGAAGGCCAGTAGTCGTTTCCGATTCACATCTGGAAGTATTCTGTAATCTGTGGACGTTCAAAGTGTTGATGAAACACAGAAATTGCATCGGGATTGAATACAACTGTCATCATGCACACTTTCCTCCATGGGAGTAATACCTCAAACAGTCAACGCTTTGATCGTTCCCTGGAAGACCAGTAGTAGTTTCCGACGCACATCTGGAGTAATTCTGTAATCTGTGGACTATCAGAGTGTTGTTGAAACACAGAAATTGCATCGGGATTGAATACAACAGTCTCCATGGCCACTTTCCTCCATGGAAGTAATGTCTCAAACAGTCTACGCTTTGATCGTTCCCTGGAAGACCAGTAGTAAATTCCGATGCACATCTTGAGGCAATCTGTATTCCGTGGACCTTCAAAGTGTTGATGAAATACAGAAATTGCATCGGGATTGAACACAACAGTCACCATGCGCACGTCCCCCGATGGGAGTAATGTCTCAAACAGTCTACGCTTTGATCGTTCCCTGGAAGACCAGTAGTTGTTTCCGATGAACATCTTGGGGCATTCTGTAATGTGTGGTCTATCAGAGTGTTGATGAAACACAGAAATTGCATCGGCATTGAATAGAACAGTCACCATACGCACTTTTTCTCCATGGGAGTAATGTCTCAAACAGTCTACGCTTTGATCATTCCCTGGAGGAACAGTAGTAGTTTCCGAGTCACATCTGGAGGCATTCTGTAATCTGTGGACCTTCAAAGTGTTGATGAAACACAGAAATTGCCTCGGGATTGAACACAACAGTCATCATGCGCACTTTCCTTCATGAGAGTAATGTCTCAAACAGTCTACGCTTTGACCATTCCCTGGAAGACCAGTAGTAGTTTCCGATGCACATCGGGATGCTTTCTGTAATCTGTGGTCTATCAGAGTGTTGTTGAAACACAGAAATTGCATCGGGATTGAATACAACAGTCACCATGGGCACTTTCCTCCTTGGGAGTAATGTCTCAAACAGTCTACGCTTTGATCGTTCCCTGGAAGACCTGTAGTAGTTTCCGATGCACATCTGGAGGCATTCTGTAATCAGTGGTCTATCTGAGTGTTGATGAAACACAGAAATGGCATCGTGATTGAATACAATAGTCACCATGAGATTTTTCCTCCAAGGGAGTATTGTCTCAAACAGTCTACGCTATGATCGTTCCCTGCAAGGCCAGTAGTAGTTTCCGATGCACATCTGGAGGCATTCTGAAATCTGTAGACTATCACAGTGTTAATGATACACAAAAATTGCATCGGGATTGAATACAACACTAACCATGCGCACTTTCCTCCATGGGAGTAATGTCTCAAACAGTTTACGCTTTGATCGTTCCCTGGAAGACCAGTAGTAGATTCCGATGCACATCTGAGGAATTCTATAATCTGTGGACAATCAGAGTGTTGATGGAACACAGAAATTGCATCAGGATTGAATACAACAGTCACCATGCGCACTTTCCTCCATGGGAGTAATGTCTCAAACAGTGTACGCTTTGATCGTTCCCAGGAAGACCAGTAGTAGTTTCCCATGCACTTCTGGAGGCATTTTGTAATCTGTGGACGTTCAAAGTGTTGATAATACACAGATATTTCATCGTTATTGAATACAACAGTCACCATGCGCACTTCCCTCCATGGGAGTAATGTCTCAAAGAGTCTACGCTTGGATCGTTCCCTGGAAGACCAGTAGTTGTTTCCGATGCACATCTGGAGGCATTCTGTAATCTGTGACCCTTCAAAGTTTTGATGAAACACAGAAATTGCATCGGGATTGAATACAACAGTCACCATGCGAACTTTCCTCCATGGGAGTAATGTCTCAAGCAGTGTACGCTTTGAGCGTTCCCTGGAAGACCAGTAGTAGAATCCGATGCACTTCTGGAGGCCCTGTGTAATCTGCGGACTACCTATGTGTTGACGAAATACAGAAATTGCTTCGGGATTGAATACAACAGTCACCATGCGCACTTTCCTCCATGGGAGTAATGTCTCATACAGTCTACGCTTTCATCGTTCCCTGGAAGACCAGTAGTAGTTTCCGATGCACATCTGGAGGCATTCTGTTATCAGTGGACTACCAGAGTGTTGATGAAACACAGAAATTGCATCGGCATATAATACAACAGTCACCATGCACACTTTCCTCCATGGGAGTAATGTCTCAAAAAGTCTACGATTTTAACGTTTCCTGGATGACCAGTAGTAGTTTCCGATGCACATCTGGACCCAGTCTGTACTCTGTGGACCTTCAAATTGTTGATGATACACAAAAATTGCATCGGGATTGAAACAACAGTCACCATGCGCACTTTCCTCCATGGTAGTAATGTTTTAAACAGTCTACGTTTTGATCGTTGACTGGAACGCCAGTAGTAGGTTCCGATTCACATCTGGAGGTATTCGGTAATCTGTGGACTGTAAGAGTGTTGATGAAACACTGAAACTCCAGCGGGATTGAATACAACATTAACCATGAACACTTTCTTAAATGGGAGTAAAGTCTTAAAAAGTTTTCGCTTTGATCGTTCCCTGGAAGACCAGTAGTAGATTCCGATGCACATCTGGGGGCATTCTGTAATCTGTGGACTATCAGAGTGTTGATGAAACACAGAAATTGCATCGGGATTGAATACAACACTAACCATGCGCACTTTCCTCCGTGGGAGTAATGTCTCAAACAGTTTACGCTTTGATCGTTCCCTGGAAGACCAGTAGTAGATTCCGATGCCCATCTGGGGGCATTCTGTAATCCGTGGACTATCAGAGTGTTGATGAAACACAGAAATTGCATCGGGATTGAATACAACAGTCACCATGCGCACTTTCCTCCATGGGAGTAATGCCTCAAACAGTCTACGCATTGATCGTTCCCTGGAAGACCAGTAGTAGTTTCCGATGCACATCTGGAGGCATTTTGTAATATGTAAACGTTCAAAGTGTTGATAATACACAGAAATTTCATCGTTATTGAATACATCTGTCACCATGCGCACATTCCTCCTTGCGAATAATGTCTAAAAGAGTCTACGCTTTGATCGTTCCCTGGAAGACCAGTAGTAGTTTCCGATGCACATCTGGAGGCATTCTGTAATCTGTGGACCTACAAAGTGATGATGAAACACAGAAATTGCGTCGGGATTGAATACAACAGTCACCATGTGAACTTTCTTCCATGGGAGTAATGTCTCAAGCAGTGTACGCTTTGATCGTTCTCTGGAAGACCAGTAGTAGTTTCCGATGCACATCTGGAGTCATTCTGTAATCTGCGGACCATCTACGTGTTGATGAAACACAGAAACTGCATCCTGATTCAATACAACAGTCACCATGCGCACTTTCCTCCATGGGAGTAATGACTCAAACAGGCTACGCTTTGATCGTTCCCTGGAAGACCAGTAGTAGTTTCCGATGCACATCCGGAGGCATTCTGTTATCTGTGGACGTTCAAAGTGTTGATGAAACACAGAAATTGCATCGGGATTGAATACAACAGTCATCATGCGCACTTTCCTCCATGGGTGTAATGTCTCAAACTTTCTACGCTTTGATCGTTCGCTTTGATCGTTCCATGGAAGACCAGTAGTAGATTCCGATGCACATCTGGGGGCATTCTGTAATCTGTGGACTATCAGAGTGTTGATGAACACAGAAATTGCATCGGGATTGAATACAACACTAACCATGCGCACTTTCCTCCGTGGGAGTAATGTCTCAAACAGTTTACGCTTTGATCGTTCCCTGGAAGACCAGTAGTAGATTCCGATGCACATCTGGGGGCATTCTGTAATCTGTGGACTATCAGAGTGTTGATGAAACACAGAAATTGCAGCGGGATTGAATACAACAGTAACCATGCGCACTTTCCTCCATGGGAGTAATGCCTCAAACAGTCTACGCATTGATCGTTCCCTGGAAGACCAGTAGTAGTTTCCGATGCACATCTGGAGGCATTTTGTAATATGTAAACGTTCAAAGTGTTGATAATACACAGAAATTTCATCGTTATTGAATACAACTGTCACCATGCGCACATTCCTCCATGCGAGTAATGTCTAAAAGAGTCTACGCTTTGATCGTTCCCTGGAAGACCAGTAGCAGTTTCCGATGCACGTCTGGAGGCATTCTGTAATCTGTGGAATATCAGAGTGTTACTGAGACACAGAAATTTCATCGGGATTGAATACAACAGTCACCATGAGCTTTTTCCTCCATGGGAGTAATGTCTCAAACAGTCTACGCTTTGATCGTTCACTGGAAGACCAGTAGCAGTTTCCGATGCACATCAGGAGGCATTCTGTAATCTGTGGACCTTCAAAGTGTTGATGAAACACAGAAGATGCCTCGGGATTTAACACAACAGTCATCATGCGCACTTTCCTTCATGAGAGTAATGTCTCAAACAGTTTACGCTTTGATCGTTCCCTGGACGACCAGTAGTAGATTCCGATGCATATCTTGAGGCATTCTGTAATCTGTGGACCTTCAAAGAGTTGATGTAACACAGAAATTGCATCTTGATTGAATACAACAGTCACCATGCGAACTTTCCTCAGTGGGATTAGTCTCAAGCAGTCTAGGCTTTGATCGTTCCCTGGAAGACCAGTAGCAGTTTCTGATGCACATCTGGATGCATTCTGTAATCTGGGGACTATTTGAGTGTTGATGAAACACAGAAATTGCGTCGGGTTTGAATACAACTGTCACCATGCGCACTTTCCTGCATGAGAGTAATGTCTCAAACAGTCTACGGTTTAACCGTTCCCTGGAAGACCAGTAGTAGTTTCCGACGCACATCTGGAAGCAATCAGTAATCTGTGGACCTTCAAAGTGTTGATGAGACACAGATATTGCTTCGGGATTGAATTCAACAGTCACCATGCGCACTTTCCTCCATGGGAGTAATGTCTCAAACAGTCTACGCTTTAAACGTTCCCTGGAAGACCAGTAGTAGTTTCCGATGCACATCCTGAGGCATTATGTAATCTGTGGACCATCAGAGTGTTGTTGAAGCACAGTAATTGCATCGGGATTGAATACAACAGTCACCATGCACACTTTCCTCCATTTGAGTAATGTCTCAAACAGTCTACGCTTTGATCGTTCCCTGGTAGACCAGTAGTAGTTTCCGATGCACATCTGGAGGCATTCTGTGATCTGTGGACCTTCAAAGTGTTGATGTAACACAGAAATTGCAGCGGTATTGAATACGACAGTCACCATGCGCACTTTCCTCCATGGGAGTAATGTCTCAAACAGTCAACGCTAGGATCGTTTCCTGGAAGACCAGTAGTAGGTTCCGATGCACATCTGGAGGCATTCTGTAATCTGTGGACTATCAGAGTGTTGTTGAAACACAGAAATTGCATCGGGATTGAATACAGCAGTCACCATGCGCACTTATCTCCATGGGAGTAATGTCACAAACAGTCTACGCTTTGATCGTTCCAGGAGGACCAGTAGTAGTTTCCGATGCACATCTTGAGGCATTCTGTAATCAGTGGACCTTCAAAGTGTTGATGTAACACAGAAATTGCATTGGTATTGAATACAACAGTCACCATGCGAATTTTTTTCAGTGGGATTAATGTCTCAAGCAGTCTAGGTTTTGATCGTTCCCTGGAAGCCCAGTAGTTGTTTCTGATGCACATCTGGAGGCATTCTGTAATCTGGGGATTATTTGAGTAATGATGAAACACAGTAATTGCGTCGGGATTGAATACAACTGTCACCATGCGCACTTTCCTCCATGGGAGTAATGTCTCAAACAGACTACGGTTTGACCGTTCCCTGGAAAACCAGTAGTAGTTTCCGATGCACTTCTGGAGGCAATCAGTAATCTGTGGACCTTCAAAGTGTTGATGAGACACAGAAATTGCTTCGGGATTGAATACAACATTCACCATGCGCACATTCCTCCATGGGAGTAATGTCTCAAATTGTCTACGCTTTTATCGTTCCCTGGGTGACCAGTAGTAGTTTCCGATGCACATCTGGAGGCATCCTGTAATCTGTGGACTATCAGTGTTTTGATGAATTACAGAAATTGCATCGGGATTGAATACAACAGTCACCATGCGCACTTTCCTCCATGGGAGTAACGTCTCAAACAGTCTACGCTTTGATCGTTCCCTGGAAGACCAGTAGTAGTTTCCCATGCACATCTGGGGGTATTCTGAAATATGTTGACTATCAGAGAGTTGATGAAACACAGATATTGCATCGGGATTGAATACAACAGTCACCATGCGCACTTCCCTCCATTGCAGTATGTCTCAAACAGTCTACGGTTTGATTGTTCCCTGGAAGACCAGTAGTAGTTTCCGATGCACATCTGGAGGCATTCTGTAATATGTGGACTATCAGAGTGTTGATGAAACACAGAAATTGCATCGGGATTGAATACAACAGTCACCATGCGCACATTCCTCCATGGGAGTAATGTCTCAAAAAGTTTACGCCTTGTTCGTTGCCTGGAAGACTAGTAGTAGTTTCCAATGCACATCTGGAGGAATCCTGTAATCTCTGGACTATCAGAGTGTTGATGAAACACAGAAATTGCATCGGGATTGAATACAAAGGACACCATGCGCACTTTCCTCCAATGGAGTAATGTCTCAAACTGTCATCGCTTTGATCGTTCCCTGAAGACCAGTAATAGTTTCCGATGCACATCTGGAGGCATTCTGTAATCTGTGGACTATCCAAGTGTAGATGAAACACAGAAATTGCCTCGGGATTGAATATAACAGTAACCATGCGGACTTTCCTCCATGGGAGTAATGTCTCAAACAGTCTACGCTTTGATCGTTTCCTGGAAGACCAGTAGTAGTTTCCGATACACATCTGGAGGCAACCCCTAACCTCTGGACCATCAGAGTGTTGTTGAAACACAGAAATTGCATCAGGATTCAATACAACAGTCACCATGCGCACTTTCCTAGGTGGGAGTAATGTCTCAAAAAGTCTACGCTTTGATCGTTCCCTGGAACACCAGTAGTGGTTTCCGATGCACGTCTGGAGGTATTCTCTAATCTGGGGCAATCTGAGTGTTGATGAAACACAGAAATTGCGTCGGAATTGAGTACAACAGTCACGGTGCGCACTTTCCTCCATGGGAGTAATGTCTCAAACTCTTTACGATTTGATCGTTCCCTCGAAGACCAGTAGTAGTTTTCGATGCACATCTGGAGGCATTCTGCAATCTGTGGACTATCAGAATGTTGATGAAACACAGAAATTGCATCGGGATTGAATACAACAGTCACCATTCGCACTTTCCTCCATGCGAGTAATGTCTCAAGCAGTCTACGCTTTGATCGTACCCTGGAAGACCAGTAGTAGATTCCAATGCACATCTGGGGTCATTCTATAATCTGTGGACAATCAGAGTGTTGATGAAAGACGGAAATTGCATAGGGATTGAATGCAACAGTCACCATGCGCACTTTCCTCCATGGGAGTAATGTCTCAAAGAGTCTACGGTTTGATCGTTCCCTCGAATTCCAGTAGTAGTTTCCGATGCACATCTGTTGGCAATCTGTAATCTGTGGACCTTCAAAGTGTTGATGAGACACAGAAATTGCATCGGGATTGAATACAACGGTCACCATGCGAACTTTCCTCCATGGGGTAATGTCTCAAACAGTCTACGCTTTGATCGTTCCCTGGAAGACCACTAGTAGTTTCCGATGCACGTCTGGAGGCATTCTGTAATCTGTGGACTAACTGAGTGTTGATAAAAGACAGAAATTGCATCGGGATTGAATACAACAGTAACCATGCGCACTTTGCTCCATGGGAGTAATGTCTCAAACAGTATACGCTTTGATCGTTCCCTGGACGACCAGTAGTAGATTCCAATGCACATCTGGGGTCATTCTATAATCTGTGGACAATCAGAGTGTTGATGAAACACGGAAATTGCATCGGGATTGAATGCAACAGTCACCATGCGCACTTTCCTCCGTGGGAGTAATGTCTCAAACAGTCTACGCTTTGATCGTTCCCTGGTAGACCAGTAGTATTTTCCGATGCACATCTGGAGACAATCTGTAATCTGGGGACCTTCAAAGTGTTGATGAAACACAGAAATTGCATCGGGATTGAATACAACAGTCACCACAAGCTTTTTCCTCCATGGGAGTAATGTCTCATTGAGTCTACGCTTTGTTCGATCCCTGGAAGACCAGTAGTAGTTTCCGATGCACATCTGGTAACATTCAGTAATCGGGGACTATCTGAGTGTTGATGAAACACAGAAATTTTGTCGGGATATAGTACCACAGTCACCATGCGCACAGTCCTCCATGGGAGTAATGTCTCAAACAGTCTATGCTTTGATCGTTCCCAGTACGACCAGTAGTATTCCCGATTAACATCTGGATTCAATCTGTAATCTGTGGACCTTCAAAGTGTTGATGAAACTCAGAAATTGCATCAGGATTGAATACAATAGTCACCATGCGCACTTTCCTCAATGGGTGTAATGTCTCAAACAGTCTACGCCTTGATCGTTCCCTGGTAAACAAGCAGTAGCTTCCGATGCACATCTGGAAGCATTCTGTAATCTGTAGTCCTTCAAAGTGTTGATGAACACAGAAATTGCATCGGGATTGAATACAACAGTCACCATGCGCACTTTCCTCCATGGGAGTAATGTCTCAAAGAGTCTACGGTTTGATCGTTCCCTCGAATTCCAGTAGTAGTTTCCGATGCACATCTGGAGGCAATCTGTAATCTGTGGACCTTCAAAGTGTTGATGAAACACAGAAATTGCATCGGGATTGAATACAACAGTCACCATGCGAACTTTCCTCCATGGGAGTAATGTCTCAAAGAGTCTATGCTTTGATCGTTCCCTGGAAGACCAGTAGTAGTTTCCGTTGCACATCTGGAGGCATACTGTAATCTGTGGACGTTCAAAGTGTTGATGAAACACAGAAATTGCCTCGGGATTGAATACAACAGGCACCATGCGCACTTTCCTCCATGGGAGTAATGTCTCAAACAGTTTACGCTTTGATCGAACCCTGGAAAACCATTAGTAGTTTCCGATGCACATTTGAAGGTATTCTGTAATCTGTGGACCTTCAAACTCTTGATGAAACGATGCACATCTGGAGGCATTCTGTTGTCTGTAGACTATCAGAGTGTTGATGAAACACAGAAATTTCATCGGGATTGAATACAACAGTCACCATGCGCACTTTCCTCCATGGGAGTAATGTCCCAAACAGTCTACGCTTTGATCGTTCTCTGGAAGACCAGTAGTAGTTTTCGATGCACATCTGGAGGCATTCTGTAATCTGGGGAACTTCTAAGTGTTGATGAAACATAGAAATTGCATCGGGATTGAATACAACAGTCACCATGCGAACTTTCCTCCATGGGAGTAATGTCTCAAAGAGTCTATCCTTTGATCGTTCCCTGGAAGACCAGTAGTAGTTTCCGATGCACATCTGGATTCAATCTGTAATCTGTGGGCCTTCAAAGGGTTGATGAAACACAGAAATTGCATCAGGATTGATTACAATAGTCACCATGCGCACTTACCTCAATGGGTGTAATGTCTCAAACAGTCTACGCTTTGATCGTTCCCTGGAAAACCAGTAGTAGCTTCCGATGCAGATCTGGAGGCATTCTGTAATCTGTGGACCTTCAAAGTGTTGATGAAACACAGAAATTGCATCGGGATTGAATACATCAGTCACCATGAGCACTTTCCTCCATGCGAGTAACGTCTCAAACAGTCTACGCTTTGATCGTTCCCTGAAAGACCACTAGTAGTTTCCGATGCACATCTGGTGGCATTCAGTAATCGGGGACTATCCGAGTGTTGATGAAACACAGAAATTGTGTCGGGATTGAGTACCACAGTCACCACGCGCACTGTCCTACATGGGAGTAATGTCTCAAACAGTCTATGCTTTGATCGTTCCCAGTACGACCAGTAGTATTCCCGATTGACATCTGGATTCAATCTGTAATCTGTGGACCTTCAAAGTGTTGATGAAACACAGAAATTGCATCGGGATTGAATACAACATTCAACATGCAAACTTTCCTCCATGGGAGTAATGTCTCAAAGAGTCTACGGTTTGATCGTTCCCTCGAATTCCAGTTGTAGTTTCCGATGCACATCTGGAGGTAATCTGTAATCTGTGGACCTTCAAAGTGTTGATGAGACACAGAAATTGCATCGGGATTGAATACAACAGTCACCTTGCGAACATTCCTCTTTGGGGTAATGTCTCAAACAGTCTACGCTTTGATCGTTTCCTGGAAGACCAGTAGTAGTTTCCGTTGCACAAATGGAGGCATACTGTAATCTGTGGACGTTCAAAGTGTTGATGAAACACAGAAATTGCCTCGGGATTGATAACAACAGTCACCATGCGCACTTTCCTCCATGGGAGTAATGTCTCAAACAGTTTACGCTTTAATAGAACCCTGGAAAACCAGTAGTAGTTCCCGATGCACATTTGAAGGTATTCTGTAATCTGTGGACCTTCAAACTCTTGATGAAACGATGCATATCTGGAGGCATTCTGTAGTGTGTGGACTATCAGAGTGTTGATGAAACACAGAAATTTCTTCGGGATTGAATATAACAGTCACCATGCGCACTTTCCTCCATGGGAGTAATGTCTCAAACAGTCTACGCTTTGATCGTTCTCTGGAAGACCAGTAGTAGTTTCCGATGCACATCTGGATTCAATCTGTAATCTGTGGGCCTTCAAAGTGTTGATGAAACACAGAAATTGCATCAGTATTGAATACAATAGTCACCATGCGCACTTTCCTCAATGGGTGTAATGTCTCAAACAGTCTACGCTTTGATCGTTCCCTGGAACTCCAGTAGTAGTTTCCGATGCACATCGGGAAGCATTCTGTAATCTGTGGACCTTCAAAGTGTTGATGAAACACAGAAATTGCATCGGGATTGAATACAACAGTCACCATGAGCACTTTCCTCCATGTGAGTAACGTCTCAAACAGTCTACGCTTTGATCGTTCCCTGGAAGACCACTAGTAGTTTCCGATGCACGTCTGGAGGCATTCTGTAATCTGTAGCCTTCAAAGTGTTGATGAAACACAGGAATTGCATCGGGATTGAATACAACAATCACCATGCGCAATTTCCTCCATGGGAGTATTGTCTCAAATAGTCTACGCTTTGATCGTTCTCTGGAAGACCAGTAGTAGATACCGATGCACATCTGGAGGCGTTCTGTAATCTGTGGACTATCAGAGTGTTGATGAAACACAGAAATTGCATCCGGATTGAATACAACAGACTGCATGCGCACTTTCCACCAATGGAGTAATGTCTCAAACAAGCTACGCTTTGATCGTTTCCTGGAAGACCAGTAGTAGTTTCCGTTGCACATCTGGAGGTATTCTGTATCTGTGGACAATCAGAGTGTTGATGAAACACAGAAATTGCATCGGGATTGAATACAACAATCACCATGCGCTCTTTACTCCATGGGAGTAATGTCTCAAACTGTCTGCGCTTTGATCGTTCCCTGGAAGACTAGTAGTAGTTTCCGATACACATCTGGAGGCATTCTGTAGTCTGTGGACCTTCAAAGTGTTAATCAAACACAGAAATTGCTTCGGGATTGAATACAACAGTCACCCAGCGCACTTTCCTCCATTGGAGTAATGTCTCAAACAGTCTACGGTTTGATTGTTCCCTGGAAGACCAGTAATAGTTTCCGATGCACATCGGGAGGCATTCTGTAATCTGTGGACAATCAGAGTGTTGATGAAACACAGAAATTGCATCGGGGTTGAAAACAACAGTCACCATGCACACTTTCCTCCATGGGAGTAATGTCTCAAATAGTCTACGCTTTGATCGTTCTCTGGAAGACCAGTAGTAGATACCGATGCACATCTGGAGGCGTTCTGTAATCTGTGGACTATCAGAGTGTTGATGAAACACAGAAATTGCATCCGGATTGAATACAACAGACAGCATGCGCACTTTCCACCAATGGAGTAATGTCTCAAACTGTCATCTCTGTGATTGTTCCCGGACGACCAGTAATAGTTTCCCATGCACATCTGGAGGCATTCTGTAATCTGCTGACTATCGGAGTGTAGATGAAACACAGACATCGCATCGGGATTGAATACAACAGTCACCATGCGAACTTTCCTCCATGGGAGTAATGTCTCATAGAGTCTACGCTTTGTTCGATCCCTGGAAGACCAGTAGTAGTTTCCGATGCACATCTGGTGGCGTTCAGTAATCGGGGACTATCTGAGTGTTGATGAAACACAGAAATTGTGTCGGGATTGAGTACCACAGTCACCATGCGCACTTTCCTCCATGGGAGTAATGTCTCAAACAGTCTACGCTTTGATCGTTCCCTGGAAGACCAGTAGAAGTGTCCGATGCACATCTGGAGGCATTCTGTATTCTGTTGACCTTCAGAGTGTTGATAAAACGCAGAATTTGCATCGGGATTGAATACAACAGTCACCATGCGCACATACCTAGTAGGGAGTAATGTCTCAAACAGTCTACGCTTTGTTCGTTCCCTGGAAGACCAGTAGTAGTTTTCGATGCACATCTGGAGGCATTCTGCAGTCTGTGGACTATCAGAGTGTTGATGAAACACAGAAATTATATCGGGATTGAATACAACAGACGCCATGCGCACTTCTCTCCAATGGAGTAATGTCTCAAACTGTCATCGCTTTGATCGTTCCCTGAAGACCAGTAATAGTTTCCGATGCACATCTGGATTCATTCTGTAATCTGTGGACTATCCGAGTGTTGATGAAACACAGAAATTGCATCGGTATTGAATACAACATTCACCATGCGCACTTTCCGCCATGGGAGTAATGTCTCAAACCGTCTACGCTTTGATCGTAACCTGGAAGACCAGTAGTAGTTTCCGATGAATATCTGGAGGCATGCTGTAATCTATGGACCTTCAAAGTGTTGATGAAACAAAGAAATTGCCTCGGGATTGAATACAACAGACACCATGAGCACTTTCCACCATGGGAGTAATGTCTCAAACAATCTACGCTTTGATCGTTCCCAGGAGGACCAGTAGTAGTATCCGATGCATATCAGGATGCATTCTGTAATCTGTGGACCCTCAAAGTGTTGATGAAACACAGAAACTGCATCCTGATTGAATACAACAGTCACCATGCGCACTTTCCTTCATGGGAGTAATGTCTCAAACAAGCTACGCTTTGATCGTTTCCTGGAAGACCAGTAGTAGTTTCCGTTGCACATCTGGAGGTATTCTGTATCTGTGGACAATCAGAGTGTTGATGAAACACAGAAATTGCATCGGGATTGAATACAACAATCACCATGCGCTCTTTACTCCATGGGAGTAATGTCTCAAACTGTCTGCGGTTTGATCGTTCCCTGGAAGACTAGTAGTAGTTTCCGATACACATCTGGAGGCATTCTGTAATCTGTGGACCTTCAAAGTGTTAATCAAACACAGAAATTGCATCGGGATTGAATACAACAGTCACCCAGCGCACTTTCCTCCATTGGAGTAATGTCTCAAACAGTCTACGGTTTGATTGTTCCCTGGAAGACCAGTAATAGTTTCCGATGCACATCGGGAGGCATTCTGTAATCTGTGGACAATCAGAGTGTTGATAAAACGCAGAATTTGCATCGGGATTGAATACAACTGACACCATGCGCACTTTCCTCCAATGGAGTAATATCTCAAACTGTCATCGCTTTGATCGTTCCCTGAAGACCAGTAATAGTTTCTGATGCACATCTGGAGGCATTCTGTAATCTGTGGACTGTCCGAGTGTTGATGAAACACAGAAATCGCATCGGGATTGAATACAACAGCCACCATGCGCACTTTCCTCAATGGGAGTAATGTCTCAAACAGTCTACGCTTTGATCGTTCATTGGTAGACCTGTAGTAGTTTCCGAAGCACATCTGGAGGCATTCTGTAATCTGTGGACTATCATAGTGTTGATGAAACACAGAAATTGCTTCGGGATTGAATACAAAAGTCACGATGCGCTCTTTCCTCCATGGGAGTAATGTCGTAAAGGGTCTACGCTTTGATCGTTCCCTGGATGACCAGAAGTAGTTTCCGATGCACTTCTGGAGCCATTCTATAATCTGTGGACTATCAGAGTTTTGAACACTGAAATTGCATCTTGATTGAATACAACAGTCACCATGCGCACTTATCGCCATGGGAGTAATGTCTCAAACAGTCTACGCTTTGAACGTTCCCAGGAGGACCAGTAGTAGTATCCGCTGCATATCAGGACGCATTCTGTAATCTGTGGACCCTCAAAGCGTTGATGAAACACAGAAACTGCATCCTGATTGAATACATCAGTCACCATGCGCACTTTCTTTCATGGGAGTAATGTCTCAAACAAGCTACGCTTTGATCGTTTCCTGGAAGACCAGTAGTAGTTTCCGTTGCACATCTGGAGGTATTCCGTATCTGTGGACAATCAGAGTGTTGATGAAACACAGAAATTGCATCGGGATTGAATACAACAATCACCATGCGCTCTTTACTCCATGGGAGTAATGTCTCAAACTGTCTGCGCTTTGGTCGTTTCCTGGTAGACCAGTAGTAGTTTCCGAAGCACATCTGGACTCATTCTGTAATCTGTGGACTATCATAGTGTTGATGAAACACAGAAATTGCATCGGGATTGAATACAAAAGTCACCATGTGCACATTCCTCCATGGGAGTAATGTCTTAAAGGGTCTACCATTTGATCGTTCCCTGGAAGACCAGTAGCAGTTTCCGATGCACTTCTGGAGCCATTCTGTAATCTGTGGACCCTCAAAGTGTTTATGAAACACAGAAACTGCATCCTGATTGAATACAACATTCACCATGCGCACTTTCCTCCATGGGAGTAATGTCTCAAACATTTTACGATTTGATCGTTGCCTGGAAGACCAGTAGTAGATTAAAATGCACATCTCGAGGCATCCTGTAATCTCTGGACTATCGGAGTGTTGATGAAACACAGTAATTGCATCGGGATTGAATACAACTGTCACCATGCGCACTTTCCTCCATGGGAGTAATGTCTCAAACAGTCTACGCTTTGGTCTTTTCCTGGTAGACCAGTAGTAGTTGCCGAAGCACATCTGGACTCATTCTGTAATCTGTGGACCTTCAAAGTGTTGATGAAACACAGAAATTGCATCGGGATTGAATACAATAGTCACCATGCGCACTTTCCTCCAATGGAGTAATGTCTCAAACTGTCATCGCTTTGATTGTTCCCTGAAGAAGAGTAATAGTTTTCGATGCACACCTGGAGGCATTCTGTAATCTGTGGACTATCTGAGTGTTGATGAAACACAGAAATTGCATGGGCATTAAATACAACAGTCACCATGCGCACTTTCCTCAATGGGTGTAATGTCTCAAACAGACTACGCTTTGATCGTTCCCTGGAAAACCAGTAGTAACTTCCGATGCACATCTGGAGGCATTCTGTAATCTGTGGACCTTCAAAGTGTTGATGAAACACAGAAATTGCATAGGGACTGAATACAACAGTCTCCATGCGCACTTTCCTCCATGGGGGTAATGTCTCAAATAGTCTATGGTTTGATCATTCTCTGGAAGACCAGTAGTAGATTCCGATGCTCATCTGGAGACATTCTGTAATCTGTGGACCTTCAAAGTGTTGATGAAACACAGAAATTGCCTCGGGATTGAATACAACAATTATCATGCCCACTTTCCTCCATGGGAGTAATGTCTCAAACAGTCTAAGCTTTGATCGTTCCCTGGTAGACCAGTAGTAGTTTCCGAAGCACATTTGTAGGCATTCTGTAATCTGTGGACCCTTCAAAGTATTGATGAAACACAGAAACTGCATCCTGATTGAATACAACTGTCACCATGCGCAGTTATTTCCATGGGAGTAATGTCTCAAACAGGCTACGCTTTGAACGTTCCCTGGAAGACCAGTAGTAGTTTCCGTTGCACATCTGGAGGCATTCTGTATCTGTGGACAATCAGAGTGTTGATGAAACACAGAAATTGCATCGGGATTCAATACAACAATCACCATGCGCACTTTCCTCCATGGGGGTAATGTCTCAAATAGTCTATGCTTTGATCGTTCCCTGGAAGACCAGTAGTAGAATCCGATGCTCATCTGGAGGCATTCGGTAATCTGTGGACCTTCAAAGTGTTGATGAAACACAGAAATTGCATCGGGATTGAATACAACAGTAACCATGCGCATTTTCCTCCATTGGAGTAATGTCTCAAACAGTCTACGCTTTGATCGTTCTCTGGAATTCCAGTAGCAGTTTCCGATGCACATCTGGAGGCATTCTGTAGTCTGTGGAACTTCAAAGAGTTGATGAAACACAGAAATTGCCTTGGGATTGAATACAACAGTCACCATGCGCACTTTCCTCCATGGGAGTAATGTCTTAAAGGGTCTACGATTTGATCGTTCCCTGGAAGACCAGTAGTAGTTTCCGATGCACTTCTGGAGGCATTCTGTAATCTATGGACTATCAGAGTGTTGAACACAGAAATTGCATCTTGATTGAATACAACTGTCACCATGCGCACTTTCCTCCAAGGGAGTAATGTCTCAAACAGTCTACGCTTTGATCGTTCCTTGGAAGGCCAGTAGTAGTTTCCGATGCACATCTGGAGACATTCTGTAATCTGTGGACCTTCAAACTGTTGATGGAACGCAGAAACTGCATCGGGATTGAATACAACAGTTACCATGCGCACTTTCCTCCATTGGAGTAATGTCTCAACCAATCTACACTTTGATCGTTCCCTGGAAGACCAGTAGTAGTTTCCGATGCACTTCTGGAGGCATTATTTAATCTGTGGACTACCAGAGTGTTGATGAAACACAGAAATTGCATCGGGATTGAATACAATAGTCACCATGCGCTCTTTCCTCCATGGGAGTAATGTCTCAAACAGTCTACGCTTTGATCGCTCCCTGGAAGCCCAGTAGTAGTTTCCGATGCACATCTGGAGGCATTCTGTGATCTGTGGACCTTCAAAGTGTAATGAAACACAGAAATTGCATCGGGAATGAATACAAAAGTCACCATGCGCACTTTCCTCTATGGGGGTAATGTCTCAAAGAGTCTATGCTTTGATCGTTCCCTGTAAGACCAGTTTTAGAGTCCGATGAACATCTGGAGGCATTCTGTTATCTGTTGATCTTCAGAGTTTTGATAAAACACAGAAATTGCACCGGGATAGAATACAACAGTCACCATGTGCACTTTCCTAGACGGGAGTAATGTCTCAAACAGTCTACGCTTTCATCGTTCCCTGGAAGACCAGTAGTAGTTTTCGATGCACATCTGCAGGCATTCTGTAATCTGTGGTCTATCAGAGTGTTGATGAAACACAGAAATTGAATCGGGATTGAATACAACAGACAACATGCGCACATTCCTCCAATGGATTAATGTCTCAAACTGTCATTGCTTTGATCGCTCACTGAAGACCAATAATAGTATCCGAGGCACATCTGGAGGCATTCTGTAATCTGTTGACCTTCAAAGCGTTGATGAAACACAGAAATTGCATCGGGATTGAATACAACAGTCACCATGCGCACTTTCCTCCATGGGAGTAATGTCTCAAAGTGTCTACGCTTTGATCATTCCCTGGAAAACCAGTAGTAGTTTCCGATGCACATCTGGAGGCATTCTGAAATCTGTGGACCTTCAAAGTGTTGATGAAATACAGAAATTGCATCGGGATTGAATACAATGGCCACCATGCGCACTTTCCTCCATGGGAGTAATGTCTCAAACTGTCATCGCATTGATCGTTCCCTGAAGACAGTAGTAGTTTCCGATGCACATCTGGAGGACTTCTGAAATCTGTGCACATTCAAAGTGTTGATGAAACACAGAAGTTGCATCGGGATTAGATACAACAGTCACCATGCGCACTTTCCTCCATGGGAGTAATGTCTCAAAGAGTCTACGCTTTGATCATTCCCTGGAAAACCAGTAGTAGCTTCCGATGCACATCTGGAGGCATTCTGAAATCTGTGGACCTTCAAATTGTTGATGAAACACAGAAATTGCTTCGGGATTGAATACAACAGTCACCATGCGCACTTTCCTCCATTGGAGTAATGTCTCAAACAGTCTACGCTTTGATCGTTCCCAGGAAGTCCAGTAGTAGTTTCCGATGCACATCTGGAGGCATTCTGTAATCTCTGGAACTTCAAAGTGTTGATGAAACATAGAAATTGCATCGGGATTGAATACAACAGTCACCATGCGCACTTTCCTCCATGGGAGTAATGTCGCAAATAGTCTACGCTTTGATCGTTCCCTGGAAGACCAGTAGTAGATTCCGATGCACATCTGGAGGCATTCTGTAATCTGTGGACCTTCAAAGTGTTGATGAAACACAGAAATTGCCTTGGGTTTGAATACAACAGTCACCATGCGCACTTTCCTCCATGTGAGTAATGTCTTAAAGGGCCTACTCTTTGATCGTTCCCTGGATGACCAGTAGTAGTTTCCGATGCACATCGGGAGGCATTCTGTAATCTGTGGACCTTCAAAGTGTTGATGAAACACAGAAACTGCATCCTGATTCAATACAACAGTCACCATGCGCACTTTCCTTCATGGGAGTAATGCCTCAAACAGTCTACGCTTTGATCGTTCCCTGGAAGACCAGTAGTAGTTTCCGATGCACATCTGGAAGCATTCTGTAATCTGTGGACCTTCAAACTGTTGATGGAACACAGAAATTACATCGGGATTGAATACAACAGTCACCATGCGCACTTTCCTCAATTGGAGTAACGTCTCAAACAGTCTACGGTTTCATCGTTCCCTGGAAGACCAGTAGTAGTTTCCGATGCACATCTGGAGGCATTCTGTAATCTGTGGACCTTCAAAGTGTTGATGAAACACATAAATTGCATCGGGAATGAATACAACAGTCACCTTGCGCACTTTCCTCCATAGGGGTAATGTCTCAAATAGTCTATGCTTTGATCGTTCCCTGGAAGACCAGTTGTAGTGTCCGATGCACATCTGGAGGCATTCTGTATTCTGTTGATCTTCATAGTTTTGATAAAACACAGAAATTGCATCGGGATTGAATACAACAGTCACCATGTGCACTTTCTTAGACGGGAGTAATGTCTCAAACAGTCTACGCTTTGATCGTTCCCTGGAAGACCAGTAGTAGTTTTCGATGCACGTCTGCAGGCGTTCTGTAATCTGTGAACTATCAGAGTGTTGATGAAAGACAGAAATTGCATCGGGATTGAATACAACAGTCACCATGCGCACTTTCCTCCAATGGAGTAATGTCACCAACTGTCATTGCTTTGATCGTTCCCTGAAGACCAGTAATAGTTTCCGATGCACATCTGGAAGCATTCTGTAATCTGTTGATCTTCAGAGTTTTGATAAAACACAGAAATTGCATCGGGATTGAATACAACAGTCACCATGTGCACTTTCCTAGACGGGAGTAATGTCTCAAACAGTCTACGCTTTGATCGTTCCCTGGAAGACCAGAAGTAGTTTTCGATGCACGTCTGCAGGCATTCTGTAATCTGTGTACTATCAGAGTGTTGATGAAAGACAGAAATTGCATCGGGATTGAATACAACAGTCACCATGCGCACTTTCCTCAAATGGAGTAATGTCACAAACTGTCATTGCTATGATCGTTCCCTGAAGACCAGTAATAGTTTCCGATGCCCATCTATTGGCATTCTGTAATCAGTGGACTAACCGAGTGTTGATGAAACACAGAAATTGCATCGGTATTGAATACAACAGTCACCATGCGCACTTTCCTCAATGGGAGTAATGTCTTAAAGGGTCTACCCTTTGATCGTTAACTGGAAGACCAGTAGTAGTTTCCGATGCACTTCTGGAGGCATTCTGTAATCTGTGGACTATCAGAGTGTTGAACACCGAAATTGCATCTTGATTGAATACAACAGTCACCATGCGCACTTATCTCCATGGGAGTAATGTCTCAAACAGTCTACGCTTTGAACGTTCCCAGGAAGACCAGTAGTAGTTTCCGATGCACATCAGGAGGCATTCTGTAATCTGTGGACCTTCAAAGTGTTGATGAAACACAGAAACTGCATCCTGATTGAATACAACAGTCACCATGCGCACTTTCCTCCATGGGAGTAATGTCTCAAACAGTTTACGCTTTGATCGTTGCCTGGAAGACCAGTAGTAGTTTCCAATGCTTATCTCGAGGCATCCTGTAATCTCTGGACTATCGGAGTGTTGATGAAACACAGAAATTGCATCGGGATTGAATACAACAGTCACCAAGCGCACTGTCCTCCATGGGAGTAATGTCTCAAATAGTCTGCGCTTTGATCGTTCCCTGGAAGGCCAGTAGAAGTGTCCGATGCACTTCTGGAGGCATTCTGTAATCTGTTGACTTTCACAGTGTTGAAAAAACACAGAAATTGCATTGGGATTGAATACAACAGTCACCATGCGCACTTTCCTCCGTGGGAGTAATGTCTCAAACAGTCTACACTTTGATCGTTCCCTGGAAGACCAGTAGTAGTTTTCGATGCACATCTGGAGGCATTCTGTAATCTGTCGACTATTAGGGTGTAGATGAAACACAGAAATTGCATCGGGATTGATACAGCAGACACCATGCGCACTTTCCTCCAATGGAGTCATATCTCAAACTGTCATCGCTTTGATCGTTCCCTGAAGACCAGTAATAGTTTCCGATGCACATCTGGAGTCATTCTGTAATCTGTGGACTATCCGAGTGTTGATGAAACCCAGAAATTGCATCGGGATTGAATACAACAGCCACCATGCGCACTTTCCTCCATGGGAGTAATGTCTCAAACAGTCTATGCTTTGATCGTTCCCAGGAAGACCAGTAGTAGTTTCCGATTAACATCTGGATTCAATCTGTAATCTGTGGACCTTCAAAGTGTTGATGAAACACCGAAATTGAATCGGGATTGAATACAATAGTCACCATGCGCACTTTCCTCCAATGGAGTAATGTCTCAAACTGTCATCGCTTTGATTTTTCCCTGAAGACCAGTAATAGTTTCCGATGCACACCTGGAGGCATTCTGTAATCTGTGGACTATCTGAGTGTTGATGAAACACAGAAAATGAATGGGCATTGAATACAACAGTCACCATGCGCACTTTCCTCCATGGGGGTAATGTCTCAAATAGTCTATGCTTTGATCGTTCCCTGGAAGACCAGTAGTAGATTCCGATGCTCATCTGGAGGCATTATGTAATCTGTGGACCTGCAAAGTGTTGATGAAACACAGAAATTGCCTCGGGATTGAATACAACAATTATCATGCCCACTTTCCTCCATGGGAGTAATGTCTCAAACAGTCTAAGCTTTGATCGTTCCCTGGTGGACCAGTAGTAGTTTCCGAAGCACATTTGGAGGCATTCTGTAATCTGTGGGCTATCAGAGTGTTGATGAAAGACAGAAATTGCATCGGGATTGAATACAACAGTCACCATGCGCAGTTTCCTCCATGGGAGTAATGTCTTAAAGGGTCTACGCTTTGATCGTTCCCTGGAAGACCAGTAGTAGTTTCCGATGTACTTCTGGAGGCATTCTGTAATCTTTGGACTATCAGAGTGTTGAACACCGAAATTGCATCTTGATTGAATACAACAGTCACCATGCGCAGTTATTTCCATGGGAGTAATGTCTCAAAGAGTCTACGCTTTGAACGTTTCCAGGAAGACCAGTAGTAGTTTCCGATGCACATCAGGAGGCATTCTGTAATCTGTGGACCCTTCAAAGTATTGATGAAACACAGAAACTGCATCCTGATTGAATACAACAGTCACCATGTGCAGTTATTTCCATGGGAGTAATGTCTCAAACAGGCTACGCTTTGATCGTTCCCTGGAAGACCAGTAGTAGTTTCCGTTGCACATCTGGAGGCATTCTGTATCTGTGGACAATCAGAGTGTTGATGAAACACAGAAATTGCATCGGGATTGAATACAACAATCACCATGCGCACTTTCCTCCATGGGGGTAATGTCTCAAATAGTCTATGCTTTGATCGTTCCCTGGAAGACCAGTAGTAGATTCCGATGCTCACCTGGAGGCATTCTGTAATCTGTGGACCTTCAAAGTGTTGATGAAACACAGAAATTGCATCGGGATTGAATACAACAATATCCATGCGCATTTTCCTCCATTGGAGTTATGTCTCAAACAGTCTACGCTTTGATCGTTCTCTGGAAGTCCAGTAGTAGTTTCCGATGCACATCTGGAGGCATTCTGTATTCTCTGGAACTTCAAAGTGTTGATGAAAAATAGATATTGCATCGGGATTGAATACAACAGTCACCATGCGCACTTTCCTCCATGGGAGTAATGTCTCAAATAGTCTACGCTTTGATCGTTCACTGGAAGACCAGTAGTAGATTCCGATGCACATCTGGAGACATTCTGTAATCTGTGGACCTTCAAAGTGTTGATGAAACACAGAAATTGCCTTGGGATTGAATACAACAGTCAATATGCGCACTTACCTCCATGTGAGTAATGTCTTAAAGGGTCTACTCTTTGATCGTTCCCTGGATGACCAGTAGTAGTTTCCGATGCACTTCTAGAGGCATTCTGTAATCTGTGGACTATCAGAGTGTTGAACACAGAAATTGCAACGGGATTGATACAACTGTCACCATGCGGACTTATCTCCATGGGAGTAATGTCTCAAAGAGTTTACGCTTTGATCGTTCCCCAGAAGACCAGTAGTAGTTTCCGATGCACATCGGGAGGCATTCTGTAATCTGTGGACCTTCAAAGTGTTGATGAAACACAGAAACTGCATCCTGATTCAATACAACAGTCACCATGCGCACTTTCCTTCATGGGAGTAATGTCTCAAACAGTCTATGCTTTAATCGTTCCCTGGAAGACCAGTAGTAGATTCCGATGCACATCCTGAGGCATTATTTAATCTGTGGACTATCAGAGTGTTGATGAAACACAGAAATTGCATCGGGAATGAATACAACAGTCACCTTGCGCACTTTCCTCCATGGGGGTAATGTCTCAAATAGTCTATGCTTTGATCGTTCCCTGGAAGACCAGTTGCAGTGTCCGATGCACATCTGGAGGCATTCTGTAATCTGTTGATCTTCAGAGTTTTGATAAAACACAGAAATTGCATCGGGATTGAATACAACAGTCACCATGTGCACTTTCCTAGACGGGAGTAATGTCTCAAACAGTCTACGCTTTGATCGTTCCCTGGAAAACCAGTAGTAGTTTTCGATGCACGTCTGCAGGCATTCTGTAATCTGTGAACTATCAGAGTGTTGATGAAAGACAGAAATTGCATCGGGATTGAATACAACAGTCACCATGCGCACTTTCCTCCAAAGGAGTAATGTCAAAAACTGTCATTGCTTTGATCGTTCCCTGAAGACCAGTAATAGTTTCCGATGCACATCTGGAGGCATTCTGTAATCTGTGGACTAACCGAGTGTTGATGAAACACAGAAATTGCATCGGTATTGAATACAACAGTCACCATGCGCACTTTCCTCCATGGGAGTAATTTCTCACACCGTCTACGCTTTGATCGTTACCTGGAAGACCAGTAGTAGTATCCGATGCACATCTGGAGGCATGCTGTAATCTGTGGACCTTCAAAGTGTTGATGAAACACAGAAATTGCATCGGGATTGAATACAACAGTCACCATGCGCACTTTCCTCCATGGGAGTAATGTCTCAAACAGTCTAAGCTTTGATCGTTCCCTGGTAGACCAGTAGTAGTTTCCGAAGCACATCTGGAGGCATTCTGTAATCTGTGAACTATCAGAGTGTTGTTGACAGACAGAAATTGCATCGGGATTGAATACAACAGTCACCAGTCGCACTTTCCTCCATGGGAGTATGTCTCAAAGAGTCTACGCTTTGATCATTCCCTGGAAAACCATTAGTAGCTTCCGATGCACATCTGGAGGCATTCTGTAATCTGTGGACCTTCAAAGTGCTGTTGAAACACAGAAATTGCATCGGGAATGAATACAACAATTACCACGCCCACTTTCCTCCATGGGAGTAATGTCTCAAACAGTCTAAGCTTTGATCGTTCCCTGGTAGACCAGTAGTAATTTCCGAAGCACATCTGGAGGCATTCTGTAATCTGTGAACTATCAGAGTGTTGATGAAACACAGAAACTGCATCCTGATTGGATACAACAGTCACCATGCGCACTTTCCTCCATTGGAGTAATGTGTCAAACAGTCTACGGTTTGGTTTTTCCCTGGAAGACTAGTAGTAGTTTCAGATGCACATCGGGAGGCATTCTGTAATCTGTGGAATATCAGACTGTTGATGAAACACAGAAATTGCATCCTGTTTGAATACAACAGTCAACATGCGCACGTTCCTCCATGGGAGTAATGTCTCAAACAGTTTACGCTTTGATCGTTGCCTGGAAGACCAGTAGTAGTTTCCAATGCTTATCTCGAGGCATCCTGTAATCTCTGGACTATCGGAGTGTTGATGAAACACAGTAATTGCATCGGGATTGAATACAACAGTCACCATGCGCACTTTCCTCCGTGGGATTAATGTCTCAAACAGTCTACACTTTGATCGTTCCCTGGAAGACCAGTAGTAGTTTTCGATGCACATCTGGAGGCATTCTGTAATCTGTGGACTATTAGGCTGTAGATGAAACACAGAAATTGCATCGGGATTGATACAGCAGACACCATGCGCACTTTCCTCCAATGGAGTCATATCTCAAACTGTCATCGCTTTGATCGTTCCCTGAAGACCAGTAATAGTTTCCGATGCACATCTGGAGGCATTCTGTAATCTGTGGACTATCCGAGTGTTGATGAAACCCAGAAATTGCATCGGGATTGAATACAACAGCCACCATGCGCACTTTCCTCCATGGGAGTAATGTCTCAAACAGTCTATGTTTTGATCGTTCCCTGGAAGACCAGTAGTAGTTTCCGATTAACATCTGGATTCAATCTGTAATCTGTTGACCTTCAAAGTGTTGATGAAACACCGAAATTGAATCGGGATTGAATACAATAGTCACCATGCGCACTTTCCTCCATGGGAGTAATGTCTCAAACAGGCTACGCTTTGATCGTTCCCTGGAAGACCAGTAGTTGTTTTCGATGCACATCTGGAGGCATTCTGTATCTGTGGACAATCAGAGTGTTGATGAAACACAGAATTTGCATCGGGATTGAATACAACAATCACCATGCGCAGTTATTTCCATGGGAGTAATGTCTCAAAGAGTCTACGCTTTGAACGTTTCCAGGAAGACCAGTAGTAGTTTCCGATGCACATCAGGAGGCATTCTGTAATCTGTGGGCTATCAGAGTGTTGGTGAAAGACAGAAATTGAATCGGAATTGAATACAACAGTCACCATGCGCAGTTTCCTCCATGGGAGTAATGTCTTAAAGGGTCTACGCTTTGATCGTTCCCTGGAAGACCAGTAGTAGTTTCCGATGTACTTCTGGAAGCATTCTGTAATCTTTGGACTCTCAGAGTGTTGAACACCGAAATTGCATCTCGATTGAATACAACAGTCACCATGCGCAGTTATTTCCATGGGAGTAATGTCTCAAAGAGTCTACGCTTTGAACGTTTCCAGGAAGACCAGTAGTAGTTTCCGATGCACATCAGGAGGCATTCTGTAATCTGTGGACCCTTCAAAGTATTGATGAAACACAGAAACTGCATCCTGATTGAATACAACAGTCACCATGCGCAGTTATTTCCATGGGAGTAATGTCTCAAACAGGCTACGCTTTGATCGTTCCCTGTAAGACCAGTAGTAGTTTCCGATGCACATCTGGAGGCATTCTGTAGTCTGTGGAACTTCAAAGTGTTGATGAAACATAGAAATTGCATCGGGATTGAATACAACAGTCTCCATGCGCACTTTCCTCCATGGGAGTAATGTCTTAAAGGGTCTACGATTTGATCGTTCCCTGGAAGACCAGTAGTACTTTCCGATGCACTTCTGGAGGCATTCTGTAATCTATGGACTATCAGGGTGTTGAACACAGAAATTGCATCTTGATTGAATACAACTGTCACCATGCGCACTTTCATCCATGGGAGTAATGTCTCAAACAGTCTACGCTTTGATCGTTCCCTGGATGTCCAGTAGTACTTTCCGATGCACATCTGGAGGCATTCTGTAATCTGTGGACCTTCAAACTGTAGATGGAACACTGAAACTGCATCGGGATTGAATACAACAGTTACCATGCGCACTTTCTTCCAATGGAGTAATGTCTCAACCAATCTACACTTTGATCGTTCCCTGGAAGACCAGTAGTAGTTTCGGATGCACTTCTGGAGGCATTAATTAATCTGTGGACTATCAGAGTGTTGATGAAACACAGAAATTGCATCGGGATTGAATACAACAGTCACCATGCGCTCTTTCCTCCATGGGAGTAATGTCTCAAATAGTCTATGCTTTGATCGTTCCCTGGAAGACCAGTAGTAGATTCCGATGCTCATCTGGAGGCATTCTGTAATCTGTGGACCTGCAAAGTGTTGATGAAACACAGAAATTGCCTCGGGATTGAATACAACAATTATCATGCCAACTTTCCTCCATGGGAGTAATGTCTCAAACAGTCTAAGCCTTGATCGTTCCCTGGTAGACCAGTAGTAGTTTCCGAAGCACATTTGGAGGCATTCTGTAATCTGTGGGCTATCAGAGTGTTGATGAAAGACAGAAATTGCATCGGGATTGAATACAACAGTCACCATGCGCAGTTTCCTCCATGGGAGTAATGTCTTAAAGGGTCTACGCTTTGATCGTTCCCTGGAAGACCAGTAGTATTATCCGATGTACTTCTGGAGGCGTTCTGTAATCTTTGGACTATCAGAGTGTTGAACACCGAAATTGCATCTTGATTGAATGCAACAGTCACCATGCGCAGTTATTTCCATGGGAGTAATGTCTCAAAGAGTCTACGCTTTGAACGTTTCCAGGAAGACCAGTAGTAGTTTCCGATGCACATCAGGACGCATTCTGTAATCTGTGGAACCTTCAAAGTATTGATGAAACACAGAAACTACATTCTGATTGAATACAACAGTCACCATGCGCAGTTATTTCCATGGGAGTAACGTCTCAAACAGGCTACGCTTTGATCGATCCCTGGAAGACCAGTAGTAGTTTCCGTTGCACATCTGGAGGCATTCTGTATCTGTGGACAATCAGAGTGTTGATGAAACACAGAAATTACATCGGGATTGAATACAACAATCACCATGCGCACTTTCCTCCATGGGGGTAATGTCTCAAATAGTCTATGCTTTGATCGTTCCCTGGAAGACCAGTAGTAGATTCCGATGCTCATCTGGAGGCATTCTGTAATCTGTGGACCTTCAAAGTGTTCATGAAACACAGAAATTGCATCGGGATTGAATACAACAGTATCCATGCGCATTTTCCTCCATTGGAGTAATGTCTCAAACAGTCTACGCTTTGATCGTTCCCTGGAAGTCCAGTAGTAGTTTCCGATGCACATCTGGACGCATTCTGTAATCTGTGGACCTTCAAAGTGTTGATGAAACACAGAAATTGCATCGGGAATGAATACAACAGTCACCTTGCGCAGTTTCCTCCATGGGGGTAATGTCTCAAATAGTCTATGCTTTGATCGTTCCCTGGAAGACCAGTTGTAGTGTCCGATGCACATCTGGAGGCATTCTGTAATCTGTTGATCTTCAGAGTTTTGATAAAACACAGAAATTGCATCGGGATTGAATACAATAGTCACCATGAGCACTTTCCTAGACGGGAGTAATGTCTCAAACAGTCTACGTTTTGATCGTTCCCTGGAAGACCAGTAGTAGTTTTCGATGCACGTCTGCAGGCATTCTGTAATCTGTGGACTATCAGAGTGTTGATGAAATACAGAAATAGAATCGGGATTGAATACAACAGACACCATGCGCACTTTCCTCCAATGGAGTAATGTCACAAACTGTCATTGCTTTGATCGTTCCCTGAAGACCAGTAATAATTTCCGATGCACATCTGGAGGCATTCTGTAATCTGTGGACTAACCGAGTGTTGATGTAACACAGAAATTGCATCGGTATTGAATACAACAGTCACCATGCGCACTTTCCTCCATGGGAGTAATGTCTCACACCGTCTACGCTTTGATCGTTACCTGGAAGACCAGTAGTAGTTTCCGATTCACATCTGGAGGCATGCTGTAATCTGTGGACCTTCAAAGTGTTGTTGAAACACAGAAATTGCATCGGGATTGAATACAACAGTCACCATGCGCACTTTCCTCCATGGGAGTAATGTCTCAAAGAGTCTACGCTTTGATCATTCCCTGGAAAACCAGTAGTAGCTTCCGATGCACATCTGGAGGCATTCTGAAATCTGTGGCCTTCAAAGTGTTGATGAAACACAGAAATTGCTTCGGGATTGAATACAACAGTCACCATGAGCACTTTCCTCCATGGGAGTAATGTCTCAAATAGTCTACGCTTTGATCGTTCCCTGGAAGACCAGTAGTAGATTCCGATGCACATCTGGAGGCATTCTGTAACCTGTGGACCTTCAAAGTGTTGATGAAACACAGAAATTGCCTTGGGATTGAATACAACAGTCACCATGCGCACGTTCCTCCATGTGAGTAATGTCTTAAAGGGTCTACGATTTGATGGTTCCCTGGAAGACCAGTAGTAGTATCCGATGCACTTCTGGAGGCATTCTGTAATCTGTGGACTATCAGAGTGTTGAACACAGAAATTGCATCTTGATTGAATACAACTGTCACCATGCGCACTTATCTCCATGGGAGTAATGTCTCAAAGAGTTTACGCTTTGATCGTTCCCAGGAAGACCAGTAATAGTTTCCGATGCACATCGGGAGGCATTCTGTAATCTGTGGACCTTCAAAGTGTTGATGAAACACAGAAACTGCATCCTGATTCAATACAACAGTCACCATGCGCACTTTCCTTCATGGGAGTAATGTCTCAAACAGTCTACGCTTTGATCGTTCCCTGGATGTCCAGTAGTAGTTTCCGATGCACATCTGGAGGCATTCTGTAATCTGTGGACCTTCAAACTGTAGATGGAACACAGAAACTGCATCGGGATTGAATACAACAGTTACCATGCGCACTTTCCTCCATTGGAGTAATGTCTCAACCAATCTACACTTTGATCGTTCCCTGGAAGACCTGTAGTAGTTTCCGATGCACTTCTGGAGGCATTATTTAATCTGTGGACTATCAGAGTGTTGATGAAACACAGAAATTGCATCGGGATTGAATACAACAGTCACCATGCGCTCTTTCCTCCATGGGAGTAATGTCTCAAACAGTCTACGCATTGATCGTTCCCTGGAAGACCAGTTTTAGTGTCCGATGAACATCTGGAGGCATTCTGTAATCTGTTGATCTTCAGATTTTTGATAAAACACAGAAATTGCACCGGGATTGAATCCAACAGTCACCATGTCCACTTTCCTAGACGGGAGTAATGTCTCAAACAGTCTACGCTTTCATCGTTCCCTGGAAGACCAGTAGTAGTTTTCGATGCACATCTGGAGGCATTCTGTAATCTGTGGACTATCAGAGTGTTGATGAAACACAGAAATTGAATCGGTATTGAATACAACAGACACCATGCGCACTTTCCTCCAATGGAGTAATGTCTCAAACTGTCATTGCTTTGATCGCTCCCTGAAGACCAGTAATAGTTTCCGAGGCACATCTGGAGGCATTCCGTAATCTGTTGACCTTCAAAGTGTTGATGAAACACAGAAATTGCATCAGGATTGAATACAACAGTCACCATGCTCACTTTCCTCCATGGGAGTAATGTCTCAAAGAGTCTACGCTTTGATCGTTCCCTGGAAAACCAGTAGTAGTTTCCGATGCACATCTGGAGGCATTCTGAAATCTGTGGACCTTCAAAGTGTTGATGAAATACAGAAATTGCATCGGGATTGAATACAATAGCCACCATGCGCAGTTTCCTCCATGGGAGTAATGTCTCAAACTGTCATCGCATTGATCGTTCCCTGAAGACAGTAGTAGTTTCCGATGCACATCTGGAGGACTTCTGAAATCTGTGGACATTCAAAGTGTTGATGAAACACAGAAATTGCATCGGGATTGGATACAACAGTAACCATGCGCACTTTCCTCCTTGGGAGTAATGTCTCAAAGAGTCTACGTTTTGATCATTCCCTGGAAAACCAGTAGTAGCTTCCGATGCACATCTGGAGGCATTCTGAAATCTGTGGACCTTCAAAGTGTTGATGAAACACAGAAACTGCATCGGGATTGAATACAACAGTCACCATGCGCACTTTCCTCCATTGGAGTAATGTCTCAAACAGTCTACGCTTAGATCGTTACCTGGAAGTCCAGCAGTAGTTTCCGATGCACATCTGGAGGCATTCTGTAATCTCTGGAACTTCAAAGTGTTGATGAAACATAGAAATTGCATCGGGATTGAATACAACAGTCACCATGCGCACTTTCCTCCATGGGAGTAATGTCTCTAATAGTCTACGCTTTGATCGTTCCCTGGAAGACCAGTAGTAGATTCCGAGGCACATCTGGAGGCATTCTGTAATCTGTGGACCTTCAAAGTGTTGATGAAACACAGAAATTGCCTTGGGATTGAATACAACAGTCACCATGCGCACTTTCCTCCATTGGAGTAATGTCTCAAACAGTCTACGGTTTGATTGTTCCCTGGAAGACCAGTAGTAGCTTCCGATGCACATCTGGAGGCATTATTTAATCTGTGGACTATCAGAGTGTTGATGAAACACAGAAATTGCATCGGGATTGAATACAACAGTCACAATGCGCACTTTCCTCCATGGGAGTAATGTCTCAAACAGTCTACGCTTTGATCGTTACCTGGAAGACCAGTAGTTGCTTCCGACGCACATCTGGAGACATTCTGAAATCTGTGTACCTTCAAAGTGTTGATGAAACACAGAAACTGCATCGGGATTGAATACAACAGTCACCATGAGCACTTTCCTCCATGGGAGTAATGTCTCAAATAGTCTACGCTTTGATCGTTCATTGGAAGACCAGTAGTAGATTCCGATGCACATCTAGAGGCATTCTGTAATCTGTGGACCTTCAAAGTGTTGATGAAACACAGAAATTGCCTTGGGATTGAATAAAACAGTCACCATGCGCACTTTCCTCCATGGGAGTAATGTCTTATAGGGTCTACGATTTGATCGTTCCCTGGAAGACCAGTAGTAGTTTCCGATGCACTTCTGGAGGCTTTCTGTAATCTGTGGACTATCAGAGTGTTGAACGCAGAAATTGCATCTTGATTGAATACAACTGTCACCATGCGCACGTATCTCCATGGGAGTAATGTCTCAAAGAGTCCACGCTTTGATCGTTCCCAGGAAGACCAGTAGTAGTTTCCGATGCACATCGGGAGGCATTCTGTAATCTTTGGACCTTCAAAGTGTTGATGAAACAAAGAAATTGCAGAGGGATTGGATACAACAGTCACCATGCGCACTTTCCTCCATGTGAGTAATGTCTTAAAGGGTCTACGATTTGATGGTTCCCTGGAAGACCAGTAGTAGTTTCCGATGCACTTCTATAGGCATTCTGTAATCTGTAGACTATCAGAGTGTTGAACACAGAAATTGCATCTTGATTGAATACAACTGTCACCATGCGCACTTATCTCCATGGGAGTATTGTCTCAAAGAGTCTACGCTTTGATCGTTCCCAGGAAGACCAGTAGTAGTTTCCGTTGCACATCGGGAGGCATTCTGTAATCAGTGGACCTTCAAAGTGTTGATGAAACACAGAAACTGCATCCTGATTCAATACAACAGTCACCATGCGCACTTTCCTTCATGGGAGTAATGTCTCAAACAGTCTACGATTTGAGCGTTCCCTGGAAGCCCAGTAGTAGTTTCCGATGCACATCTGGAGGCATTCTGTAATCTGTGGACCTTCAAACTGTTGATGGAACACAGAAATTGCATCGGGATTGAATACAACAGTAACCATGCGCACTTTCCTCCATTGGAAAAATGTCTCAAACAGTCTAAAGTTTGATTGTTCCCTGGAAGACCAGTAGTAGCTTCCGATGCACATCTGGAGGCATTATTTAATCTGTGGACTATCAGAGTGTTGATGAAACACAGAAATTGCATCGGGACTGAATACAACAGTCACCATGCGCACTTTACTCCATGGGAGGAATGTCTCAAGCAGTCTACGATTTGATCGTTCCCTGGAAGTCCAGTAGTAGTTTCCGATGCACATCTGGAGGCTTCTGTAATCTGTGGACCTTCAAAGTGTTGATGAAACACAGAAATTGCATCGGGAATGAATACAACAGTCACCTTGCGCACTTTCCTCCATGGGGGTAATGTCTCAAATAGTCTATACTTTGATCGTTCCCTGGAAGACCAGTTGTAGTGTCCGATGCACATCTGGAGGCATTCTGTAATCTGTTGATCTTCAGAGTTTTGATAAAACACTGAAATTGCATCGGGATTGAATACAACAGTCACCATGTGCACTTTCCTAGACGGGAGTAATGTCTCAAACAGTCTACGCTTTGATCGTTCCCTGGAAGACCAGTAGTAGTTTTCGATGCACATCTGGAGGCATTCTGTAATCTGTGGACTATCAGAGTGTTGATGAAACACAGAAATTGAATCGGGATTGAATACAACGGACACCATGCGCACTTTCCTCCATGGGAGTAATGTCTCAAACTGTCATCGCATTGATCGTTCAATGAAGACCAGTAGTAGTTTTCGATGCACATCTGGAGGCATTCTGTAATCTGTGGACTATCAGGGTGTTGATGAAACACAGAAATTGAATCGGGATTGAATACAACAGTCACCATGCGCACTTTCCTCCATGGGAGTAATGTCTTAAAGGGTCTACGATTTGATCGTTCCCTGGAACACCAGTAGTAGTTTCCGATGCATTTCTGGAGGCATTCTGTAATCTATGGACTATCAGAGTGTTGAACACAGAAATTGCATCTTGATTGAATACAACTGTCACCGTGCGCACTTTCCTCCACGGGAGTAATGTCTCAAACAGTCTACGCTTTGATCGTTCCCTGGATGTCCAGTAGTAGTTTCCGATGCACATATGGAGGCATTCTGTAATCTGTGGACCTTCAAACTGTAGATGGAACACAGAAAATGCATCGGGATTGAATACAACAGTTACCATGCGCACTTTCCTCCATTGGAGTAATGTCTCAACCAATCTACACTTTGATCGTTCCCTGGAAGACCAGTAGTAGTTTCCGATGCACTTCTGGAGGCATTATTTAATCTGTGGACTATCAGAGTGTTGATGAAACACAGAAATTGCATCCGGATTGAATACAACTGTCACCATGCGCTCTTTCCTCCATGGGAGTAATGTCTCAAACAGTCTACGCATTGATCGTTCCCTGGAAGACCAGTTTTAGTGTCCGATGAACATCTGGAGGCATTCTGTAATCTGTTGATCTTCAGAGTTTTGATAAAACACAGAAATTGCACCGGGATTGAATCCAACAGTCACCATGTGCACTTTCCTAGACGGGAGTAATGTCTCAAACAGTCTACGCTTTCATCGTTCCCTGGAAGACCAGTAGTAGTTTTCGATGCACATCTGGAGGCATTCTGTAATCTGTGGACTATCAGAGTGTTGATGAAACACAGAAATTGAATCGGGATTGAATACAACAGACACCATGCGCACCTTCCTCCAATGGAGTAATGTCTCAAACTGTCATTGCTTTGATCGCTCCCTGAAGACCAGTAATAGTATCCGAGGCACATCTGGAGGCATTCCGTAATCTGTTGACCTTCAAAGTGTTGATGAAACACAGAAATTGCATCAGGATTGAATACAACAGTCACCATGCGCACTTTCCTCCATGGGAGTAATGTCTCAAAGAGTCTACGTTTTGATCATTCCCTGGAAAACCAGTAGTAGTTTCCGATGCACATCTGGAGGCATTCTGAAATCTGTGGACCTTCAAAGTGTTGATGAAATACAGAAATTGCATCGGGATTGAATACAATAGCCACCATGCGCAGTTTCCTCCATGGGAGTAATGTCTCAAACTGTCATCGCATTGATCGTTCCCTGAAGACAGTAGTAGTTTCCGATGCACATCTGGAGGACTTCTGAAATCTGTGGACATTCAAAGTGTTGATGAAACACAGAAATTGCATCGGGATTGGATACAACAGTAACCATGCGCACTTTCCTCCTTGGGTGTAATGTCTCAAAGAGTCTACGTTTTGATCATTCCCTGGAAAACCAGTAGTAGCTTCCGATGCACATCTGGAGGCATTCTGAAATCTGTGGACATTCAAAGTGTTGATAAAACACAGAAATTGCATCGGGATTGAATACAACAGTCACCATGCGCACTTTCCTCCATTGGAGTAATGTCTCAAACAGTCTACGCTTTGATCGTTCCCTGGAAGTCCAGCAGTAGATTCCGAGGCACATCTGGAGGCATTCTGTAATCTGTGGACCTTCAAAGTGTTGATGAAACACAGAAATTGCCTTGGGATTGAATACAACAGTCACCATGCGCACTTTCCTCCATTGGAGTAATGTCTCAAACAGTCTACGGTTTGATTGTTCCCTGGAAGACCAGTAGTAGCTTCCGATGCACATCTGGAGGCATTATTTAATCTGTGGACTATCAGAGTGTTGATGAAACACAGAAATTGCATCGGGATTGAATACAACAGTCACAATGCGCACTTTCCTCCATGGGAGTAATGTCTCAAACAGTCTACGCTTTGATCGTTACCTGGAAGACCAGTAGTAGTTTCCGATGCACATCTGGAGGCATGCTGTAATCTGTGGACCTACAAAGTGTTGATGAAACACAGAAATTGCATCGGGATTGAATACAACAGTCACCATGCGCACGTATCTCCATGGGAGTAATGTCTCAAAGAGTCCACGCTTTGATCGTTCCCAGGAAGACCAGTAGTGGTTTCCGATGCACATCGGGAGGCATTCTGTAATCTTTGGACCTTCAAAGTGTTGATGAAACAAAGAAATTGCAGAGGGATTGGATATAACAGTCACCATGCACACTTTCCTCCATGTGAGTAATGTCTTAAAGGGTCTACGATTTGATGGTTCCCTGGAAGACCAGTAGTAGTTTCCGATGCACTTCTATAGGCATTCTGTAATCTGTGGACTATCAGAGTGTTGAACACAGAAATTGCATCTTGATTGAATACAACTGTCACCATGCGCACTTATCTCCATGAGAGTATTGTCTCAAAGAGTCTACGCTTTGATCGTTCCCAGGAAGACCAGTAGTAGTTTCCGATGCACATCGGGAGGCATTCTGTAATCAGTGGACCTTCAAAGTGTTGATGAAACACAGAAACTGCATCCTGATTCAATACAACAGTCACCATGCGCACTTTCCTCCATTGGAGTAATGTCTCAAACAGTCTAAAGTTTGATTGTTCCCTGGAAGACCAGTAGTAGCTTCCGATGCACATCTGGAGGCATTATTTAATCTGTGGACTATCAGAGTGTTGATGAAACACAGAAATTGCATCGGGATTGAATACAACAGTCACCATGCGCACTTTCCTCCATGGGAGTAATGTCTCAAGCAGTCTACGATTTGATCGTTCCCTGGAAGTCCGGTAGTAGTTTCCGATGCACATCTGGAGGCATTCTGTAATCTGTGGACCTTCAAAGTGTTGATTTAACACAGAAATTGCATCGGGAATGAATACAACAGTCACCATGCGCACTTTTCTCCATGGGGGTAATGTCTCAAATAGTCTATGCTTTGATCGTTCCCTGGAAGACCAGTTGTAGTGTCCGATGCACATCTGGAGGCATTCTGTAATCTGTTGATCTTCAGAGTTTTGATAAAACACTGAAATTGCATCGGGATTGAATACAACAGTCACCATGTGCGCTTTCCTAGACGGGAGTAATGTCTCAAACAGTCTACGCTTTGATCGTTCCCTGGAAGACCAGTAGTAGTTTTCGATGCACATCTGGAGGCATTCTGTAATCTGTGGACTATCAGAGTGTTGATGAAACACAGAAATTGAATCGGGATTGAATACAACAGACACCATGCGCACTATCCTCCATGGGAGTAATGTCTCAAACTGTCATCGCATTGATCGTTCAATGAAGACCAGTAGTAGTTTCCGATGCACTTCTGGAGGACTTCTGAAATCTGTGGACCTTCAAAGTGTTGACGAAACACAGAAATTGCATCGGGATTGAATACAACAGACACCATGCGCACTTTCCTCCATGGGAGTAATGTCTCAAAGAGTCTACGCTTTGATCATTCCCTGTAAAACCAGTAGTAGCTTCCGATGCACATCTGGAGGCATTCTGAAATCTGTGGACCTTTCAAAGTGTTGATGAAACACTGAAATTGCTTCGGGATTGAATAAAACTGTCACCATGCGCACTTTCCTCCATGGGAGTAATGTCTCAAATAGTCTACGTTTGATCGTTCCCTGGAAGACCAGTAGTAGATTCCGATGCACATCTGGAGGCATTCTGTAACCTGTCTACCTTCAAAGTGTTGATGAAACACAGAAATTGCCTTGGGATTGACTACAACAGTCACCATGCGCACTTTCCTCCATGGGAGTAATGTCTCAAACAGCCTACGGTTTGATTGTTCCCTGGAAGACCAGTAGTAGCTTAAGATGCACATCTGGAGGCATTATTTAATCTGTGGACTATCATAGTGTTGATGAAACACAGAAATTGCATCGGGATTGAATAAAACAGTCACCATGCGCACTTTCCTCCATGGGAGTAATGTCTCAATCAGTCTACGCTTTCATCGTTCCCTGGAAGTCCAGTAGTAGTTTCCGATGCACATCTGGAGGCATTCTGTAATCTGTGGACCTTCAAAGTGTTGATGAAACACAGAAATTGCATCGGGAATGAATACAACAGTCACCATGCGCACTTTCCTCCATGGGGGTAATGTCTCAAATAGTCTAGGCTTAGATCGTTCCCTGGAAGACCAGTTGTAGTGTCCGATGCACATCTGGAGGCATTCTGTAATCTGTTGATCTTCAGAGTTTTGATAAAACACAGAAATTGCATCGGGATTGAATAGAACAGTCACCATGTGCACTTTCCTAGACGGGAGTAATGTCTCAAACAGTCTACGCTTTGATCGTTCCCTGGAAGACCAGTAGTAGTTTTCGATGCACATCTGGAGGCATTCTGTAATCTGTGGACTATCAGAGTGTTGATGAAACACAGAAATTGAATCGGGATTGAATACAACAGACACCATGCGCACTTTCCTCCAATGGAGTAATGTCTCAAACTGTCATTGCTTTGATCGCTCCCTGAAGACCAGTAATAGTATCCGAGGCACATCTGGAGGCATTCCGTAATCTGTTGACCTTCAAAGTGTTGATGAAACACAGAAATTGCATCAGGCTTGAATACAACAGTCACCATGCGCACTTTCCGCCATGGGAGTAATGTCTCAAAGAGTCTACGCTTTGATCATTCCCTGGAAAACCAGTAGTAGTTTCCGATGCACATCTGGAGGCATTCTGAAATCTGTGGACCTTCAAAGTGTTGATGAAATACAGAAATTGCATCGGGATTGAATACAATAGCCAACATGCGCAGTTTCCTCCATGGGAGTAATGTCTCAAACTGTCATCGCATTGATCGTTCCCTGAAGACAGTAGTAGTTTCCGATGCACATCTGGAGGACTTCTGAAATCTGTGGACATTCAAAGTGTTGATGAAACACAGAAATTGCATCGGGATTGGATACAACAGTAACCATGCGCACTTTCCTCCTTGGGAGTAATGTCTCAAAGAGTCTACGTTTTGATCATTCCCTGGAAAACCAGTAGTAGCTTCCGATGCACATCTGGAGGCATTCTGAAATCTGTGGACATTCAAAGTGTTGATGAAACACAGAAATTGCATCGGGATTGAATACAACAGTCACCATGCGCACTTTCCTCCATTGGAGTAATGTCTCAAACAGTCTACGATTTGATCGTTTCCTGGAAGATCAGTAGAAGCTTCCGATGCACATCTGGAGGCAATCTGTTATCTGTGGACCTTCAAAGTGTTGATGAAACACAGAAATTGCATCGGGATTGAATACAAGAGTCACGATGCGCAATTTTCCACCATCGGAGTAATGTCTCAAACATTCTACGCTTTGACCTTTCCCTGGAAGGCCAGTAGTAGTTTCCGATGCACATCTGGAGGCATTCTGTAATCTGTGGACCTTCAAAGTGTTGATGAAACACAGAAATTGCCTTGGGATTGAATACAACAGTCACCATGCGCACTTTCCTCCATTGGAGTAATGTCTCAAACAGTCTACGGTTTGATTGTTCCCTGGAAGACCAGTAGTAGCTTCCGATGCACATCTGGAGGCATTATTTAATCTGTGGACTATCAGAGTGTTGATGAAACACAGAAATTGCATCGGGATTGAATACAACAGTCACAATGCGCACTTTCCTCCATGGGAGTAATGTCTCAAACAGTCTACGCTTTGATCGTTACCTGGAAGACCAGTAGTAGTTTCCGATGCACATCTGGAGGCATGCTGTAATCTGTGGACCTACAAAGTGTTGATGAAACACAGAAATTGCATCGGGATTGAATACAACAGTCACCATGCGCACGTATCTCCATGGGAGTAATGTCTCAAAGAGTCCACGCTTTGATCGTTCCCAGGAAGACCAGTAGTGGTTTCCGATGCACATCGGGAGGCATTCTGTAATCTTTGGACCTTCAAAGTGTTGATGAAACAAAGAAATTGCAGAGGGATTGGATACAACAGTCACCATGCGCACTTTCCTCCATGTGAGTAGTGTCTTAAAGGGTCTACGATTTGATGGTTCCCTGGAAGACCAGTAGTAGTTTCCGATGCACTTCTATAGGCATTCTGTAATCTGTGGACTATCAGAGTGTTGAACACAGAAATTGCATCTTGATTGAATACAACTGTCACCATGCGCACTTATCTCCATGAGAGTATTGTCTCAAAGAGTCTACGCTTTGATCGTTCCCAGGAAGACCAGTAGTAGTTTCCGATGCACATCGGGAGGCATTCTGTAATCAGTGGACCTTCAAAGTGTTGATGAAACACAGAAACTGCATCCTGATTCAATACAACAGTCACCATGCGCACTTTCCTCCATTGGAGTAATGTCTCAAACAGTCTAAAGTTTGATTGTTCCCTGGAAGACCAGTAGTAGCTTCCGATGCACATCTGGAGGCATTATTTAATCTGTGGACTATCAGAGTGTTGATGAAACACAGAAATTGCATCGGGATTGAATACAACAGTCACCATGCGCACTTTCCTCCATGGGAGTAATGTCTCAAAGAGTCTACGATTTGATCATTCCCTGGAAAACCAGTAGTAGCTTCCGATGCACATCTGGAGGCATTCTGAAATCTGTGGACCTTCAAAGTGTTGATGAAACACAGAAATTGCATCGGGATTGAATACAACAGACACCATGCGCACTTTCCTCCATGGGAGTAATGTCTCAAAGAGTCTACGCTTTGATCATTCCCTGGAAAACCAGTAGTAGCTTCCGATGCACATCTGGAGGCATTCTGAAATCTGTGGACCTTCAAAGTGTTGATGAAACACTGAAATTGCATCGGGATTGAATAAAACAGACACCATGCGCACTTTCCTCCATGGGAGTAATGTCTCAAATAGTCTACGTTTGATCGTTCCCTGGAAGACCAGTAGTAGATTCCGATGTACATCTGGAGGCATTCTGTAATCTGTGGACCTTCAAAGTGTTGATGAAACACAGAAATTGCCTTGGGATTGACTACAACAGTCACCATGCGCACTTTCCTCCATGGGAGTAATGTCTCAAACAGCCTACGGTTTGATTGTTCCCTGGAAGACCAGTAGTAGCTTAAGATGCACATCTGGAGGCATTATTTAATCTGTGGACTATCATACTGTTGATGAAACACAGAAATTGCATCGGGATTGAATAAAACAGTCACCATGCGCACTTTCCTCCATGGGAGTAATGTCTCAATCAGTCTACGCTTTGATCGTTCCCTGGAAGTCCAGTAGTAGTTTCCGATGCACATCTGGAGGCATTCTGTAATCTGTTGACCTTCAAAGTGTTGATGAAACACAGAAATTGCATCGGGAATGAATACAACAGTCACCATGCGCACTTTCCTCCATGGGGGTAATGTCTCAAATATTCTAGGCTTAGATCGTTCCCTGGAAGACCAGTTGTAGTGTCCGATGCACATCTGGAGGCATTCTGTAATCTGTTGATCTTCAGAGTTTTGATAAAACACAGAAATTGCATCGGGATTGAATACAACAGTCACCATGTGCCCTTTCCTAGACGGGAGTAATGTCTCAATCAGTCTACGCTTTGATCGTTCCCTGGAAGACCAGTGGTAGTTTTCGATGCACATCTGGATTCATTCTGTAATCTGTTGACTATCAGAGTGTTGATGAAACATAGAAATTGAATCGGGATTGAATACAACAGACACCATGCGCTCTTTCCTCCAATGGAGTAATGTCTGAAACTGTCATTGCTTTGATCGTTCCCTGAAGACCAGTAATAGTTTCCGATGCACATCTGGATGCATGCTGTAATCTGTGGACCTTCAAAGTGTTGATGAAACACAGAAATTGCATCGTGATTGAATACAATAGCCACCATGCGCACTTTCCTCCATGGGAGTAATGTCTCAAACTCTCATCGCTTTGATCGTTCCCTGAAGACCAGTAGTACTTTCCGATGCACATCTGGAGGACTTCTGAAATCTGTGGACCTTCAAAGTGTTGATGAAACACAGAAATTGCATCGGGATTGGATACAACAGTCACCATGCGCACTTTCCTCCATGGGGGTAATGTATCAAATAGTCTATGCTTTGATCGCTCCCTGGAAGACCAGTTGTAGTGTCCGCTGCACATCTGGAGGCATTCTGTAATCTGTGGACCTTCAAACTGTTGATGGAACACAGAAATTACATCGGGATTGAATACAACAGTCACCATGCGCACTTATCTCCATGGGAGTAATGTCTCAAAGAGTCTACGCTTTGATCGTTCCCCGGAAGACCAGTAGTAGTTTCCGATGCACATCGGGAGGCATTCTGTTATCTGTGGACCTTCAAGGTGTTGATGAAACACAGAAACTGCATCCTGATTCAATACAACAGTCACCATGCGCACTTTTCTCCATGGGGGTAATGTCTCAAATAGTCTATGCTTTGATCGTTCCCTGGAAGACCAGTTGTAGTGTCCGATGCAAATCTGGAGGCATTCTGTAATCTGTTGATCTTCAGAGTTTTGATAAAACACAGAAATTGCATCGGGATTGAATACAACATTCACCATGTGCACTTTCCTAGACGGGAGTAATGTCTCAAACAGTCTACGCTTTGATCGTTCCCTGGAAGACCAGTAGTAGTTTTCGATGCACGTCTGCATACATTCTGTAATCTGTGGACTATCAGAGCGTTAATGAAACACAGAAATTGCATCGGTATTGAATACAACAGTCACCATGCGCACTTTCCTCCATGGGAGTAATGTCTCACACCGTCTACGCTTTGATCGTTACCTGGAAGACCAGTAGTAGTTTCCGATGCACATCTGGAGGCATGCTGTAATCTGTGGACCTTCAAAGTGTTGATGAAACACAGAAATTGCATCGGGATTGAATACAACAGTCACCATGCGCACTTTCCTCCATGGGAGTAATGTCTCAAAGAGTCTACGCTTTGATCATTCCCTGGAAAACCAGTAGTAGCTTCCGATGCACATCTGGAGGCATTCTGAAATCTGTGGACCTTCAAAGTGTTGATGAAACACAGAAATTGCATCGGGATTGAATACAACAGTCACCATGCGCACTTTTCTCCATGGGAGTAATGTCTCAAATAGTCTACGCTTTGATCGTTCCCTGGAAGACCAGTAGTAGATTCCGATGCACATCTGGAGGCATTCTGTAATCTGTGGACCTTCAAAGTGTTGATGAAACACAGAAACTGCATCCTGATTCAATACAACAGTCACCATGCGCACTTTCCTTCATGGGAGTAATGTCTCAAACAATCTACGCTTTGATCGTTCCCTGGAAGACCAGTAGTAGTTTCCGATGCACGTCTGGAGGCATTCTGTAATCTGTGGACTATCAGAGTGTTGAACACAGAAATTGCATCTTGATTGAATACAACTGTAACCATGCGCACGTATCTCCATGGGAGTAATGTCTCAAAGGGTCTACTCTTTGATCGTTCCCAGGAAGACCAGTAGTAGTTTCCGATGCACATCTGGAGGCATGGTGTAATCTGTGGACCTTCAAAGTGTTGATGAAACACAGAAATTGCATCGGGATTGAATACAACTGTCACCATGCGCACTTTCCTCCATGGGGGTAATGTCTCAAATAGTCTATGCTTTGATCGTTCCCTGGAAGACCAGTTGTAGTGTCCGATGCACATCTGGAGGCATTCTGTAATCAGCTGATCTTCAGAGTTTTGATAAAACACAGAAATTGCATCGGGATTGAATAAAACAGTCACCATGTGCACTTTCCTAGACGGGAGTAATGTTACAAACAGTCTACGCTTTGATCGTTCACTGGAAGACCAGTAGTAGTTTTCGATGCACATCTGGAGGCATTCTGTAATCTGTGGACTATCCGAGTGTTGATGAAACACAGAAATTGAATCGGGACTGAATACAACAGACACCATGCGCACTTTCCTCCAATGGAGTAATGTCTCAAACTGTCATTGCTTTGATCGCTCCCTGAAGACCAGTAATAGTTTCCGAGGCACATCTGGAGGCATTCTGTAATCTGTGGACCTTCAAAGTGTTGATGAATCACAGAAGTTGCAACGGAATTGAATACAACAGTCACCATGCGCACTTTCCTCCATGGGAGTAATGTCTCAAATAGTCTACGTTTGATCGTTCCCTGGAAGACCAGTAGTAGATTCCGATGCACATCTGGAGGCATTCGGTAATCTGTGGACCTTCAAAGTGTTGATGAAACACAGAAATTGCCTTGGGATTGACTACAACAGTCACCATGCGCACTTTCCTCCATGGGAGTAATGTCTCAAGCAGCCTACGGTTTGATTGTTCCCTGGAAGACCAGTAGTAGCTTAAGATGCACATCTGGAGGCATTATTTAATCTGTGGACTATCATAGTGTTGATGAAACACAGAAATTGCATCGGGATTGAATAAAACAGTCACCATGCGCACTTTCCTCCATGGGAGTAATGTCTCAATCAGTCTACGCTTTGATCGTTCCCTGGAAGTCCAGTAGTAGTTTCCGATGCACATCTGGAGGCATTCTGTAATCTGTGGACCTTCAAAGTGTTGATGAAACACAGAAATTGCATCGGGAATGAATACAACAGTCACCATGCGCACTTTCCTCCATGGGGGTAATGTCTCAAATAGTCTAGGCTTAGATCGTTCCCTGGAAGACCAGTTGTAGTGTCCGATGCACATCTGGAGGCATTCTGTAATCTGTTGATCTTCAGAGTTTTGATAAAACACAGAAATTGCATCGGGATTGAATACAACAGTCACCATGTGCCCTTTCCTAGACGGGAGTAATGTCTCAATCAGTCTACGCTTTGATCGTTCCCTGGAAGACCAGTAGTAGTTTTCGATGCACATCTGGATTCATTCTGTAATCTGTTGACTATCAGAGTGTTGATGAAACATAGAAATTGAATCGGGATTGAATACAACAGACACCATGCGCTCTTTCCTCCAATGGAGTAATGTCTGAAACTGTCATTGCTTTGATCGTTCCCTGAAGACCAGTAATAGTTTCCGATGCACATCTGGAGGCATTCTGTAATCTGTGGACTATCCGAGTGTTGATGAAACACAGAAATTGCATCGGTATTGAATACAACAGTAACCATGCGCACTTTCCTCAATGGGAGTAATGTCTCAAACCGTCTACGCTTTGATCGTTACCTGGAAGACCTGTAGTAGTTTCCGATGCACATCTGGATGCATGCTGTAATCTGTGGACCTTCAAAGTGTTGATGAAACACAGAAATTGCATCGTAATTGAATACAATAGCCACCATGCGCAGTTTCCTCCATGGGAGTAATGTCTCAAACTCTCATCGCTTTGATCGTTCCCTGAAGACCAGTAGTACTTTCCGATGCACATCTGGAGGACTTCTGAAATCTGTGGACCTTCAAAGTGTTGATGAAACACAGAAATTGCATCGGGATTGGATACAACAGTCACCATGCGCACTTTCCTCCATGGGGGTAATGTATCAAATAGTCTATGCTTTGATCGCTCCCTGGAAGACCAGTTGTAGTGTCCGCTGCACATCTGGAGGCATTCTGTAATCTGTTGATTTTCAGAGTTTTGATAAAACACAGAAATTACAACGGGATTGAATACAACAGTCACCATGTGCACTTTCCTAGACGGGAGTAATGTCTCAAACAGTCTACGCTTTGATCGTTCCCTGGAAGACCAGTAGTAGTTTTCGATGCACATCTGGAGGCATTTGGTAATCTGTGGACTATCAGAGTGTTGATGAAACACAGAAATTGAATCGGGATTGAATACAACAGACACCGTGCGCACTTTCCTCGAATGGAGTAATGTCACAAACTGTCATTGCTTTGATCGCTCCCTGAAGACCAGTAATAGTTTCCGATGCACATCTGGAGGCATTCTGTAAATTGTGGACTATCCGAGTGTTGATGAAACACAGAAATTGCATCGGTATTGAATACAACAGTCACCATGCGCACTTTCCTCCATGGGAGTAATGTCTCACACCGTCTACGCTTTGATCGTTACCTGGAAGACCAGTAGTAGTATCCGATGCACATCTGGAGGCATGCTGTAATCTGTGGACCTTCAAAGTGTTGATGAAACACAGAAATTGCATCTGGATTGAATACAACAGTCACCATGCGCACTTTCCTCCATGGGAGTAATGTCTCAAAGAGTCTGCGCTTTGATCATTCCCTGGAAAACCAGTAGTAGCTTCCGATGCACATCTGGAGGCATGGTGTAATCTGTGGACCTTCAAAGTGTCGATGAAACACAGAAATTGCATCGGGATTGAATACAACAGTCACCATGCGCACTTTCCTCCATTGGAGTAATGTCTCAAACAGTCTACGCTATGATCAATCATTGGAAGTCCAGTAGTAGTTTCCGATGCACATCTGGAGGCATTCTGTAATCTGTGGAACTTCAAAGTGTTGTTGAAACATAGAAATTGCATCGGGATTGAATACAACAGTCACCATGCGCACTTTCCTCCATGGGAGTAATGTTCCAAATAGTCTACGCTTTGATCGTTCCCTGGAAGACCACTAGTAAATTCCGATGCACATCTGGAGGCATTCTGCAATCTGTGGACCTTGAAAGTGTTGATGAAACACAGAAATTGTATCGGGATTGAATACAACAGTCACCATGCGCACTTTTCTCCATGGGAGTAATGTCTCAAAGAGTCTACGCTTTGATCGTTCCCTGGGAAACCAGTAGTAGTTTCCGATGCACATCTGGAGGCATTCTGAAATCTGTGGACTTCAAAGTATTGATGAAATACAGAAATTGCATCGGGATTGAATACAATAGCCACCATGCGCACTTTCCTCCATGGGAGTAATGTCTCAAACTGTCATCTAATTGATCGTTCCCTGAAGACAGTAGTAGTTTCCGATGCACATCTGGAGGACTTCTGAAATCTGTGGACCTTCAAAGTGTTGATGAAACACAGAAATTGCATCGGGATTGGATACAACAGTCACCATGCGCACTTTCATCCATGGGAGTAATGTCTCAAAGAGTCTACGCTTTGATCATTCCCTGGAAAACCAGTAGTAGCTTCCGATGCACATCTGGAGGCATTCTGTAATCTGTGGACCTTCAAATTGTTGATGGAACACAGAAATTACATCGGGATTGAATACAACAGTCACCATGCGCACTTATCTCCATGGGAGTAATGTCTCAAAGAGTCTACGCTTTGATCGTTCCCCGGAAGACCAGTAGTAGTTTCCGATGCACATCGGGAGGCATTCTGTTATCTGTGGACCTTCAAGGTGTTGATGAAACACAGAAACTGCATCCTGATTCAATACAACAGTCACCATGCGCACTTTCCTTCATGGGAGTAATGTCTCAAACAGTCTACGCTTTCATCGTTCCCTGGAAGACCAGTAGTAGTTTCCGATGCACATCTGGAGGCATTCTGTAATCTGTGGACCTTCAAACTGTTGATGAAACACAGAAATTGCATCGGGAATGAATACAACAGTCACCATGTGCACTTTCCTAGACGGGAGTAATGTCTCAAACAGTCTACGCTTTGATCGTTCCCTGGAAGACCAGTAGTAGTTTTCGATGCACGTCTGCATACATTCTGTAATCTGTGGACTATCAGAGTGTTAATGAAACACAGAAATTGCATCGGTATTGAATACAACAGTCACCATGCGCACTTTCCTCCATGGGAGTAATGTCTCACACCGTCTACGCTTTGATCGTTACCTGGAAGACCAGTAGTAGTTTCCGATGCACATCTGGAGGCATGCTGTAATCTGTGGACCTTCAAAGTGTTGATGAAAGACAGAAATTGCATCGGGATTGAATACAACAGTCACCATGCGCACTTTCCTCCATGGGAGTAATGTCTCAAAGAGTCTACGCTTTGATCATTCCCTGGAAAACCAGTAGTAGCTTCCGATGCACATCTGGAGGCATTCTGAAATCTGTGGACCTTCAAAGTGTTGATGAAACACAGAAATTGCATCGGGATTGAATACAACAGTCACCATGCGCACTTTTCTCCATGGGAGTAATGTCTCAAATAGTCTACGCTTTGATCGTTCCCTGGAAGACCAGTAGTAGATTCCGATGCACATCTGGAGGCATTCTGTAATCTGTGGACCTTCAAAGTGTTGATGAAACACAGAAACTGCATCCTGATTCAATACAACAGTCACCATGCGCACTTTCCTTCATGGGAGTAATGTGTCAAACAGTCTACGCTTTGATCGTTCCCTGGAAGACCAGTAGTAGTTTCCGATGCACATCTGGAGGCATTCTGTAATCTGTGGACCTTCAAACTGTTCATGGAACACAGAAATTACATCGGGATTGAATACAACAGTCACCATGCGCACTTTCCTCCATTGGAGTAATGTCTCAAACAGTCTACGGTTTGATTGTTCCCTGGAAGACCAGTAGTAGCTTCCGATGCACATCTGGAGGCATTCTGTAATCTGTGGACCTTCAAAGTGTTGATGAAACACAGAAATTGCATCGGGAATGAATACAACAGTCACCTTGCGCACTTTCCTCCATGGGGGTAATGTCTCAAATAGTCTATGCTTTGATCATCCCCTGGAAGACCAGTTGTAGTGTCCGATGCACATCTGGAAGCATTCTGTAATCTGTTGATCCTCAGAGTTTTGATAAAACACAGAAATGGCATCGGGATTGAATACAACAGTCACCATGTGCACTTTCCTAGACGGGAGTAATGTCTCAAACAGTCTACGCTTTGATCGTTCCCTGGAAGACCAGTAGTAGTTTTCGATGCACGTCTGCAGGCATTCTGTAATCTGTGGACTATCAGAGTGTTGATGAAACACAGAAATTGCATCGGTATTGAATACAACATTCACCATGCGCACTTTCCTCCATGGGAGTAATGTCTCACACCGTCTACGCTTTGATCGTTACCTGGAAGACCAGTAGTAGTTTCCGATGCACATCTGGAGGCATGCTGTAATCTGTTGACCTTCAAAGTGTTGATGAAACACAGAAATTGCATCGGGATTGAATACAACAGTCACCATGCGCACTTTCCTCCATGGGAGTAATGTCTCAAAGAGTCTACGCTTTGATCATTCCCTGGAAAACCAGTAGTAGCTTCCGATGCACATCTGGAGGCATTCTGAAATCTGTGGACCTTCAAAGTGTTGATGAAACGCAGAAATTGCATCGGGATTGAATACAACAGTCACCATGCGCACTTTCCTCCATGGGAGTAATGTCTTAAAGGGTCTACGCTTTGATCGTTCCCTGGAAGACCAGTACTAGATTCCGATGCACATCTGGAAGCATTCTGTAATCTGTGGACCTTCAAAGTGTTGATGAAACACAGAAATTGCCTTGGAATTAAATACAACAGTCACCATGCGCACTTTCCTCCATGGGAGTAATGTCTAATAGGATCTACGATTTGATCGTTCCCTGGAAGACCAGTAGTAGTTTCCGATGCACGTCTGGAGGCATTCTGTAATCTGTGGACTATCAGAGTGTTGAACACAGAAATTGCATCTTGATTGAATACAACTGTAACCATGCGCACGTATCTCCATGGGAGTAATGTCTCAAAGGGTCTACTCTTTGATCGTTCCCAGGAAGACCAGTAGTAGTTTCCGATGCACATCTGGAGGCATGGTGTAATCTGTGGACCTTCAAAGTGTTGATGAAACACAGAAATTGCATCGGGATTGAATACAACTTTCACCATGCGCACTTTCCTCCATGGGGGTAATGTCTCAAATAGTCTATGCTTTGATCGTTCCCTGGAAGACCAGTTGTAGTGTCCGATGCACATCTGGAGGCATTCTGTAATCAGCTGATCTTCAGAGTTTTGATAAAACACAGAAATTGCATCGGGATTGAATAAAACAGTCACCATGTGCACTTTCCTAGACGGGAGTAATGTTACAAACAGTCTACGCTTTGATCGTTCACTGGAAGACCAGTAGTAGTTTTCGATGCACATCTGGAGGCATTCTGTAATCTGTGGACTATCCGAGTGTTGATGAAACACAGAAATTGAATCGGGACTGAATACAACAGACACCATGCGCACTTTCCTCCAATGGAGTAATGTCTCAAACTGTCATTGCTTTGATCGCTCCCTGAAGACCAGTAATAGTTTCCGAGGCACATCTGGAGGCATTCTGTAATCTGTGGACCTTCAAAGTGTTGATGAATCACAGAAGTTGCAACGGAATTGAATACAACAGTCACCATGCGCACTTTCCTCCATGGGAGTAATGTCTCAAAGAGTCTACGCTTTGATCATTCCCTGGAAAACCAGTAGTAGTTTCCGATGCACATCTGGAGGCATTCTGAAATCTGTGGACTTCAAAGTATTGATGAAATACAGAAATTGCATCGGGATTGAATACAATAGCCACCATGCGCACTTTCCTCCATGGGAGTAATGTCTCAAACTGTCATCTAATTGATCGTTCCCTGAAGACAGTAGTAGTTTCCGATGCACATCTGGAGGACTTCTGAAATCTGTGGACCTTCAAAGTGTTGATGAAACACAGAAATTGCATCGGGATTGGATACAACAGTCACCATGCGCACTTTCATCCATGGGAGTAATGTCTCAAAGAGTCTACGCTTTGATCATTCCCTGGAAAACCAGTAGTAGCTTCCGATGCACATCTGGAGGCATTCTGTAATCTGTGGACCTTCAAACTGTTGATGGAACACAGAAATTACATCGGGATTGAATACAACAGTCACCATGCGCACTTATCTCCATGGGAGTAATGTCTCAAAGAGTCTACGCTTTGATCGTTCCCCGGAAGACCAGTAGTAGTTTCCGATGCACATCGGGAGGCATTCTGTTATCTGTGGACCTTCAAGGTGTTGATGAAACACAGAAACTGCATCCTGATTCAATACAACAGTCACCATGCGCACTTTCCTTCATGGGAGTAATGTCTCATACTGTCTACGCTTTCATCGTTCCCTGGAAGACCAGTAGTAGTGTCCGATGCACATCTGGAGGCATTCTGTAATCAGCTGATCTTCAGAGTTTTGATAAAACACAGAAATTGCATCGGGATTGAATAAAACAGTCACCATGTGCACTTTCCTAGACGGGAGTAATGTTACAAACAGTCTACGCTTTGATCGTTCCCTGGAAGACCAGTAGTAGTTTTCGATGCACGTCTGCAGGCATTCTGTAATCTGTGGACTATCAGAGTGTTGATGAAACACAGAAATTGCATCGGTATTGAATACAACAGTCACCATGCGCACTTTCCTCCATGGGAGTAATGTCTCACACCGTCTACGCTTTGATCGTTACCTGGAAGACCAGTAGTAGTTTCCGATGCACATCTGGAGGCATGCTGTAATCTGTGGACCTTGAAAGTGTTGATGAAACACAGAAATTGCATCGGGATTGAATACAACAGTCACCATGCGCACTTTCCTCCATGGGAGTAATGTCTCAAAGAGTCTACGCTTTGATCATTCCCTGGAAAACCAGTAGTAGCTTCCGATGCACATCTGGAGGCATTCTGAAATCTGTGGACCTTCAAAGTGTTGATGAAACACAGAAATTGCATCGGGATTGAATACAACTGTCACCATGCGCACTTTTCTCCATGGGAGTAATGTCTCAAATAGTCTACGCTTTGATCGTTCCCTGGAAGACCAGTAGTAGATTCCGATGCACATCTGGAGGCATTCTGTAATCTGTGGACCTTCAAAGTGTTGATGAAACACAGAAACTGCATCCTGATTCAATACAACAGTCACCATGCGCACTTTCCTTCATGGGAGTAATGTCTCAAACAGTCTACGCTTTGATCGTTCCCTGGAAGACCAGTAGTAGTTTCCGATGCACATCTGGAGGCATTCTGTAATCTGTGGACCTTCAAACTGTTCATGGAACACAGAAATTACATCGGGATTGAATACAACAGTCACCATGCGCACTTTCCTCCATTGGAGTAATGTCTCAAACAGTCTACGGTTTGATTGTTCCCTGGAAGACCAGTAGTAGCTTCCGATGCACATCTGGAGGCATTCTGTAATCTGTGGACCTTCAAAGTGTTGATGAAACACAGAAATTGCATCGGGAATGAATACAACAGTCACCTTGCGCACTTTCCTCCATGGGGGTAATGTCTCAAATAGTCTATGCTTTGATCATCCCTTGGAAGACCAGTTGTAGTGTCCGATGCACATCTGGAAGCATTCTCTAATCTGTTGATCCTCAGAGTTTTGATAAAACACAGAAATTGCATCGGGATTGAATACAACAGTCACCATGTGCACTTTCCTAGACGGGAGTAATGTCTCAAACAGTCTACGCTTTGATCGTTCCCTGGAAGACCAGTAGTAGTTTTCGTTGCACGTCTGCAGGCATTCTGTAATCTGTGGACTATCAGAGTGTTGATGAAACACAGAAATTGCATCGGTATTGAATACAACATTCACCATGCGCACTTTCCTCCATGGGAGTAATGTCTCACACCGTCTACGCAAAGATCGTTACCTGGAAGACCAGTAGTAGTTTCCGATGCACATCTGGAGGCATGCTGTAATCTGTTGACCTTCAAAGTGTTGATGAAACACAGAAATTGCATCGGGATTGAATACAACAGTCACCATGCGCACTTTCCTCCATGGGAGTAATGTCTCAAATAGTCTACGCTTTGATCGTTCCCTGGAAGACCAGTACTAGATTCCGATGGACATCTGGAGGCATTCTGTAATCTGTGGACCTTCAAAGTGTTGATGAAACACAGAAATTGCCTTGGAATTGAATACAACAGTCACCATGCGCACTTTCCTCCATGGGAGTAATGTCTAATAGGATCTACGATTTGATCGTTCCCTGGAAGACCAGTAGTAATTTCCGATGCACGTCTGGAGGCATTCTGTAATCTGTGGACTATCAGAGTGTTGAACACAGAAATTGCATCTTGATTGAATACAACTGTCACCATGCGCACGTATCTCCATGGGAGTAATGTCTCAAAGGGTCTACTCTTTGATCGTTCCCAGGAAGACCAGTAGTAGTTTCCGATGCACATCTGGAGGCATGGTGTAATCTGTGGACCTTCAAAGTGTTGATGAAACACAGAAATCGCATCGGGATTGAATACAACAGTCACCATGCGCACTTTCCTCCATGGGAGTAATGTCGCAAAGAGTCTACGCTTTGATCTTTCCCTGGAAAACCAGTAGTAGCTTCCGATGCACATCTGGAGGCATTCTGAAATCTGTGGACCTTCAAAGTGTTGATGAAACAAAGAAATTGCATCGGGATTGAATACAACAGTAACCATGCGCACTTTCCTCCATGGGAGTAATGTCTCAAATAGTCTACGCTTTGATCGTTCCCTGGAAGACCAGTAGTAGATTCCGATGCAGATCTGGAGGCATTCTGTAATCTGTGGACCTTCAAAGTGTTGATGAAACACAGAAATTGCCTTGGGATTGAATACAACAGTCACCATGCGCACTTTCCTTTATGGGAGTAATGTCTTATAGGGTCTACGATTTGATCGTTCCCTGGAAGACCAGTAGTAGTTTCCGATGCACTTCTGGAGGCATTCTGTAATCTGTGGACTATCAGAGTGTTGAACACAGAAATTGCATCTTGATTGAATACAATTGTCACCATGCGCACGTATCTCCATGGGAGTAATGTCTCAAAGAGTCTACGCTTTGAACGTTCCCAGGAAGACCAGTAATAGTTTTCGATGCACATCAGGAGGCATTCTGTAATCTGTGGACCTTCAAAGTGTTGATGAAACACAGAAGTTGCCTTGGGATTGAATACAACAGTCACCATGCGCACTTTCCTCCATGGGAGTAATGTCTTAAAGGGTATACGATTTGATCGTTCCCTGGAAGACCAGTAGTAGTTTCCCATGCACTTCTGGAGGCATTCTGTAATCTGTGGACTATCAGAGTGTTGAACACAGAAATTGCATCTTGATTGAATACAACTGTCACCATGCGCACTTATCTCCATGGGAGTAATGTCTCAAAGAGTCCACGCTTTGATCGTTCCCAGGAAGACCAGTAGTAGTTTCCGATGCACATCGGGAGGCATTCTGTAATCTTTAGACCTTCAAAGTGTTGATGAAACACAGAAATTGCATCGGGATTGGATACAACAGTCACCATGCGCAATTTCCTCCATAGGAGTAATGTCTCAAAGAGTCTACGCTTTGATCATTCCCTGGAAAACCAGTAGTAGCTTCCGATGCACACCTGGAGGCATTCGGAAATCTGTGGACCTTCAAAGTGTTGATGAAACACAGAAATTGCATCGGGAATGAATACAACAGTCACCTTGCGCACTTTCCTCCATGGGGGTAATGTCTCAAATAGTCTATGCTTTGATCGTTCCCTGGAAGACCAGTTGTAGTGTCCGATGCACATCTGGAGGCATTCTGTAATCAGTTGATCTTCAGAGTTTTGATAAAACACAGAAATTGCATCTGGATTGAATAAAACAGTCACCATGTGCACTTTCCTAGACGGGAGTAATGTTACAAACAGTCTACGCTTTGATCGTTCCCTGGTAGACCAGTAGTAATTTCCGATGCACATCTGGATTCATTCTGTAATCTGTGGACTATCAGAGTGTTGATGAAACATTGAAATTGAATCGTGATTGAATACAACAGTAACCATGCGCACTTTCCTCAATGGGAGTAATGTCTCAAACCTTCTACGCTTTGATCGTTACCTGGAAGACCAGTAGTAGATACCGATGCACATCTGGATGCATGCTGTAATCTGTGGACCTTCAAAGTGTTGATGAAACACAGAAATTGCATCGGGATTGAATACAACAGTCACCATGCGCACTCTCCTCCATGGGAGTAATGCCTCAAACATGCTACGCTTTGATCATTCCCTGGAAAACCAGTAGTAGTTTCCGATGCACATCTAGAGGCATTATGAAAACTGTAGACCTTCAAAGTATTGATGAAACACAGACATAGCATCGGGATTGAATACAACAGTCACCATGTGCACTTTCCTAGACGGGTGTAATGTCTCAAACAGTCTACGCTTTGATCGTTCCCTGGAAGACCAGAAGTAGTTTGCGATGCACATCTGGAGGCATTCTGAAATCTGTGGACCTTCAAAGTGTTGATGAAACACAGAAATTGCATCGGGATTGAATACAACAGTCACCATGCGCACTTTCCCCCATGGGAGTAATGTCTTAAAGGGTCTACGCTTTGATCGTTCCCTGGAAGACCAGTACTAGATTCCGATGCACATCTGGAAGCATTCTGTAATCTGTGGACCTTCAAAGGGTTGATGAAACACAGAAATTGCCTTGGAATTAAATACAACAGTCACCATGCGCACTTTCCTCCATGGGAGTAATGTCTAATAGGATCTACGATTTGATCGTTCCCTGGAAGACCAGTAGTAGTTTCCGATGCACGTCTGGAGGCATTCTGTAATCTGTGGACTATCAGAGTGATGAACACAGAAATTGCATCTTGATTGAATACAACTGTAACCATGCGCACGTATCTCCATGGGAGTAATGTCTCAAAGGGTCTACTCTTTGATCGTTCCCAGGAAGACCAGTAGTAGTTTCCGATGCACATCTGGAGGCATGGTGTAATCTGTGGACCTTCAAAGTGTTGATGAAACACAGAAATTGCATCGGGATTGAATACAACTGTCACCATGCGCACTTTCCTCCATGGGGGTAATGTCTCAAATTGTCTATGCTTTGATCGTTCCCTGGAAGACCAGTTGTAGTGTCCGATGCACATCTGGTGGCATTCTGTAATCAGCTGATCTTCAGAGTTTTGATAAAAAACACAGAAATTGCATCGGGATTGAATAAAACAGTCACCATGTGCACTTTCCTAGACGGGAGTAATGTTACAAACAGTCTACGCTTTGATCGTTCACTGGAAGACCAGTAGTAGTTTTCGATGCACATCTGGAGGCATTCTGTAATCTGTGGACTATCCGAGTGTTGATGAAACACAGAAATTGAATCGGGACTGAATACAACAGACACCATGCGCACTTTCCTCCAATGGAGTAATGTCTCAAACTGTCATTGCTTTGATCGCTCCCTGAAGACCAGTAATAGTTTCCGAGGCACATCTGGAGGCATTCTGTAATCTGTGGACCTTCAAAGTGTTGATGAATCACAGAAGTTGCAACGGAATTGAATACAACAGTCACCATGCGCACTTTCCTCCATGGGAGTAATGTCTCAAAGAGTCTACGCTTTGATCATTCCCTGGAAAACCAGTAGTAGTTTCCGATGCACATCTGGAGGCATTCTGAAATCTGTGGACTTCAAAGTATTGATGAAATACAGAAATTGCATCGGGATTGAATACAATAGCCACCATGCGCACTTTCCTCCATGGGAGTAATGTCTCAAACTGTCATCTAATTGATCGTTCCCTGAAGACAGTAGTAGTTTCCGATGCACATCTGGAGGACTTCTGAAATCTGTGGACCTTCAAAGTGTTGATGAAACACAGAAATTGCATCGGGATTGGATACAACAGTCACCATGCGCACTTTCATCCATGGGAGTAATGTCTCAAAGAGTCTACGCTTTGATCATTCCCTGGAAAACCAGTAGTAGCTTCCGATGCACATCTGGAGGCATTCTGTAATCTGTGGACCTTCAAACTGTTGATGGAACACAGAAATTACATCGGGATTGAATACAACAGTCACCATGCGCACTTATCTCCATGGGAGTAATGTCTCAAAGAGTCTACGCTTTTGATCGTTCCCCGGAAGACCAGTAGTAGTTTCCGATGCACATCGGGAGGCATTCTGTTATCTGTGGACCTTCAAGGTGTTGATGAAACACAGAAACTGCATCCTGATTCAATACAACAGTCACCATGCGCACTTTCCTTCATGGGAGTAATGTCTCATACTGTCTACGCTTTCATCGTTCCCTGGAAGACCAGTAGTAGTTTCCGATGCACATCTGGAGGCATTCTGTAATCTGTGGACCTTCAAACTGTTGATGAAACACAGAAATTGCATCGGGAATGAATACAACAGTCACCTTGCGCACTTTCCTCCATGGGGGTAATGTCTCAAATAGTCTATGCTTTGATCGTTCCCTGGAAAACCAGTTGTAGTGTCCGATGCAAATCTGGAGGCATTCTGTAATCTGTTGATCTTCAGAGTTTTGATAAAACACAGAAATTACATCGGGATTGAATACAACAGTCACCATGTGCACTTTCCTAGACGGGAGTAATGTCTCAAACAGTCTACGCTTTGATCGTTCCCTGGAAGACCAGTAGTAGTTTTCGATGCACGTCTGCAGGCATTCTGTAATCTGTGGACTATCAGAGTGTTGATGAAACACAGAAATTGCATCGGTATTGAATACAACAGTCACCATGCGCACTTTCCTCCATGGGAGTAATGTCTCACACCGTCTACGCTTTGATCGTTACCTGGAAGACCAGTAGTAGTTTCCGATGCACATCTGGAGGCATGCTGTAATCTGTGGACCTTCAAAGTGTTGATGAAACACAGAAATTGCATCGGGATTGAATACAACAGTCACCATGCGCACTTTCCTCCATGGGAGTAATGTCTCAAAGAGTCTACGCTTTGATCATTCCCTGGAAAACCAGTAGTAGCTTCCGATGCACATCTGGAGGCATTCTGAAATCTGTGGACCTTCAAAGTGTTGATGAAACACAGAAATTGCATCGGGATTGAATACAACTGTCACCATGCGCACTTTTCTCCATGGGAGTAATGTCTCAAATAGTCTACGCTTTGATTGTTCCCTGGAAGACCAGTAGTAGATTCCGATGCACATCTGGAGGCATTCTGTAATCTGTGGACCTTCAAAGTGTTGATGAAACACAGAAACTGCATCCTGATTCAATACAACAGTCACCATGCGCACTTTCCTTCATGGGAGTAATGTCTCAAACAGTCTACGCTTTGATCGTTCCCTGGAAGACCAGTAGTAGTTTCCGATGCACATCTGGAGGCATTCTGTAATCTGTGGACCTTCAAACTGTTCATGGAACACAGAAATTACATCGGGATTGAATACAACAGTCACCATGCGCACTTTCCTCCATTGGAGTAATGTCTCAAACAGTCTACGGTTTGATTGTTCCCTGGAAGACCAGTAGTAGCTTCCGATGCACATCTGGAGGCATTCTGTAATCTGTGGACCTTCAAAGTGTTGATGAAACACAGAAATTGCTTCGGGAATGAATACAACAGTCACCTTGCGCACTTTCCTCCATGGGGGTAATGTCTCAAATAGTCTATGCTTTGATCATCCCTTGGAAGACCAGTTGTAGTGTCCGATGCACATCTGGAAGCATTCTCTAATCTGTTGATCCTCAGAGTTTTGATAAAACACAGAAATTGCATCGGGATTGAATACAACAGTCACCATGTGCACTTTCCTAGACGGGAGTAATGTCTCAAACAGTCTACGCTTTGATCGTTCCCTGGAAGACCAGTAGTAGTTTTCGTTGCACGTCTGCAGGCATTCTGTAATCTGTGGACTATCAGAGTGTTGATGAAACACAGAAATTGCATCGGTATTGAATACAACATTCACCATGCGCACTTTCCTCCATGGGAGTAATGTCTCACACCGTCTACGCTTTGATCGTTACCTGGAAGACCAGTAGTAGTTTCCGATGCACATCTGGAGGCATGCTGTAATCTGTTGACCTTCAAAGTGTTGATGAAACACAGAAATTGCATCGGGATTGAATACAACAGTCACCATGCGCACTTTCCTCCATGGGAGTAATGTCTCAAATAGTCTACGCTTTGATCGTTCCCTGGAAGACCAGTACTAGATTCCGATGCACATCTGGAGGCATTCTGTAATCTGTGGACCTTCAAAGTGTTGATGAAACACAGAAATTGCCTTGGAATTGAATACAACAGTCACCATGCGCACTTTCCTCCATGGGAGTAATGTCTAATAGGATCTACGATTTGATCGTTCCCTGGAAGACCAGTAGTAATTTCCGATGCACGTCTGGAGGCATTCTGTAATCTGTGGACTATCAGAGTGTTGAACACAGAAATTGCATCTTGATTGAATACAACTGTCACCATGCGCACGTATCTCCATGGGAGTAATGTCTCAAAGGGTCTACTCTTTGATCGTTCCCAGGAAGACCAGTAGTAGTTTCCGATGCACATCTGGAGGCATGGTGTAATCTGTGGACCTTCAAAGTGTTGATGAAACACAGAAATCGCATCGGGATTGAATACAACAGTCACCATGCGCACTTTCCTCCATGGGAGTAATGTCTCAAAGAGTCTACGCTTTGATCTTTCCCTGGAAAACCAGTAGTAGCTTCCGATGCACATCTGGAGGCATTCTGAAATCTGTGGACCTTCAAAGTGTTGATGAAACAAAGAAATTGCATCGGGATTGAATACAACAGTAACCATGCGCACTTTCCTCCATGGGAGTAATGTCTCAAATAGTCTACGCTTTGATCGTTCCCTGGAAGACCAGTAGTAGATTCCGATGCAGATCTGGAGGCATTCTGTAATCTGTGGACCTTCAAAGTGTTGATGAAACACAGAAATTGCCTTGGGATTGAATACAACAGTCACCATGCGCACTTTCCTTTATGGGAGTAATGTCTTATAGGGTCTACGATTTGATCGTTCCCTGGAAGACCAGTAGTAGTTTCCGATGCACTTCTGGAGGCATTCTGTAATCTGTGGACTATCAGAGTGTTGAACACAGAAATTGCATCTTGATTGAATACAATTGTCACCATGCGCACGTATCTCCATGGGAGTAATGTCTCAAAGAGTCTACGCTTTGAACGTTCCCAGGAAGACCAGTAATAGTTTTCGATGCACATCAGGAGGCATTCTGTAATCTGTGGACCTTCAAAGTGTTGATGAAACACAGAAGTTGCCTTGGGATTGAATACAACAGTCACCATGCGCACTTTCCTCCATGGGAGTAATGTCTTAAAGGGTATACGATTTGATCGTTCCCTGGAAGACCAGTAGTAGTTTCCCATGCACTTCTGGAGGCATTCTGTAATCTGTGGACTATCAGAGTGTTGAACACAGAAATTGCATCTTGATTGAATACAACTGTCACCATGCGCACTTATCTCCATGGGAGTAATGTCTCAAAGAGTCCACGCTTTGATCGTTCCCAGGAAGACCAGTAGTAGTTTCCGATGCACATCGGGAGGCATTCTGTAATCTTTAGACCTTCAAAGTGTTGATGAAACACAGAAATTGCATCGGGATTGGATACAACAGTCACCATGCGCAATTTCCTCCATAGGAGTAATGTCTCAAAGAGTCTACGCTTTGATCATTCCCTGGAAAACCAGTAGTAGCTTCCGATGCACACCTGGAGGCATTCGGAAATCTGTGGACCTTCAAAGTGTTGATGAAACACAGAAATTGCATCGGGAATGAATACAACAGTCACCTTGCGCACTTTCCTCCATGGGGGTAATGTCTCAAATAGTCTATGCTTTGATCGTTCCCTGGAAGACCAGTTGTAGTGTCCGATGCACATCTGGAGGCATTCTGTAATCAGTTGATCTTCAGAGTTTTGATAAAACACAGAAATTGCATCTGGATTGAATAAAACAGTCACCATGTGCACTTTCCTAGACGGGAGTAATGTTACAAACAGTCTACGCTTTGATCGTCCTCTGGAAGACCAGTAGTAGTTTTCGATGCACATCTGGAGGCATTCTGTAATCTGTGGACTATCAGAGTGTTGATGAAACCCAGAAATTGAATCGGGATTGATTACAACAGACACCATGCGCACTTTCCTCCAATGGAGTAATGTCTCAAACTGTCATTGCTTTAATCGTTCCCTGAAGACCAGTAATATTTTCCGATGCACATCTGGAGGCATTCTGTAATCTGTGGACTAACCGAGTGTTGATGAAACACAGAAATTCCATCGGTATTGAATACAACAGTCACCATGCGCACTTTCCTCCATGGGGGTAATGTCTCAAATAGTCTATGCTTTGATCGTTCCCTGGAAGACCAGTAGTAGATTCCGATGCTCATCTGGAGGCATTCTGTAATCTATGGACCTTCAAAGTGTTGATGAAACACAGAAATTGCCTCGGGATTGAATACAACAATTACCATGCCACTTTCCTCCATGGGAGTAATGTCTCAAACAGTCTAAGATTTGATCGTTCCCTGGTAGACCAGTAGTAGTTTCCGATGCACATCTGGATTCATTCTGTAATCTGTGGACTATCAGAGTGTTGATGAAACATAGAAATTGAATCGTGATTGAATACAACAGTAACCATGCGCACTTTCCTCAATGGGAGTAATGTCTCAAACCTTCTACGCTTTGATCGTTACCTGGAAGACCAGTAGTAGATACCGATGCACATCTGGATGCATGCTGTAATCTGTGGACCTTCAAAGTGTTGATGAAACACAGAAATTGCATCGGGATTGAATACAACAGTCACCATGCGCACTCTCCTCCATGGGAGTAATGCCTCAAACATGCTACGCTTTGATCATTCCCTGGAAAACCAGTAGTAGTTTCCGATGCACATCTAGAGGCATTATGAAAACTGTAGACCTTCAAAGTATTGATGAAACACAGAAATAGCATCGTGATTGAATACAACAGTCACCATGTGCACTTTCCTAGACGGGTGTAATGTCTCAAACAGTCTACGCTTTGATCGTTCCCTGGAAGACCAGAAGTAGTTTTCGATGCACATCTGGATTCATTCTGTAATCTGTGGACTATCAGAGTGTTGATGAAACATAGAAATTGAATCGTGATAGAATACAACAGTAACCATGCGCACTTTCCTCAATGGGAGTAATGTCTCAAACCTTCTACGCTTTGATCGTTATCTGGAAGACCAGTAGTAGATACCGATGCACATCTGGATGCATGCTGTAATCTGTGGACCTTCAAAGTGTTGATGAAACACAGAAATTGCATCGGGATTGAATACAACAGTCACCATGCGCACTTTCCTCCATGGGGGTAATGTCTCAAATAGTCTATGCTTTGATCGTTCCCTGGAAGACCAGTAGTAGATTCCGATGCTCATCTGGAGGCATTCTGTAATCTATGGACCTTCAAAGTGTTGATGAAACACAGAAATTGCCTCGGGATTGAATACAACAATTACCATGCCACTTTCCTCCATGGGAGTAATGTCTCAAACAGTCTAAGATTTGATCGTTCCCTGGTAGACCAGTAGTAGTTTCCGATGCTCATCTGGAGGCATTCTGTAATCTGTGGACTATCAGAGTGTTAATGAAAGACAGAAATTGCATCGTGATTGAATACAACAGTCACCATGCACACTTTCCTCCAAGGGAGTAATGTCTTAAAGTGTCTACGATTTGATCGTTCCCTGGAAGACCAGTAGTAGTTTCCGATGTACTTCTGGAGGCATTCTGTAATCTGTGGACTATCAGAGTGTTGAACACCGAAATTGCATCTTGATTGAATACAACAGTCACCATATGCAGTTATTTCCATGGGAGTAATGTCTCAAAGAGTCTACGAGTTTGGACGTTCCCAGGAAGACCAGTAATAGTTTCCGATGCACATCGGGAGGCATTCTGTAATCTGTGGATCTTTCAAAGTATTGATGAAACACAGAAACTGCATTATGACTGAATACAACAGTCACCATGCGCACTTTTCTCCATGGGAGTAATGTCTCAAACAGGCTACGCTTTGATCGTTTCCTGGAAGACCAGTAGTAGTTTCCGTTGCACATCTGGAGGCATTCTGTATCTGTGGACAATCAGAGTGATGATGAAACACAGAAATGGCATCGGGATTGAATACAACAATCACCATGCGCACTTTCCTCCATGGGAGTAATGTCTAAAACATTCTACGATTTGGTCGTTCACTGGAAGACTAGTAGTAGTTTCCGATGCACATCGGGAGGCATTCTGTATTCTGTGGACAATCAGTGTGTTGATGAAACACAGAAATTGCATCGTGATTGAATACAATAGCCACCATGCGCACATTCCTCCATGGGAGTAATGTCTCAAACTCTCATCGCTTTGATCGTTCCCTGAAGACCAGTAGTACTTTTCGATACACATCGGGAGGACATCTGAAATCTGTGGACCTTCAAAGTGTTGATGAAACACAGACATTACCTTGGGATTGAATACAACAGTCACCATACGCACTTTCCTAGACGGGAGTAATGTCTCAAACAGTCTACGCTTTGATCGTTCCCAGGAAGGCCAGTAGTAGTTTCCGATGCACATCGGGAGGCATTCTGTAATCTGTGGACCTTCAAAGTGTTGATGAAACACAGAAACTGCATCCTGATTCAATACAAGAGTCACCATGCGCACTTTCCTCCATGGGAGTAATGACTCAAACAGGCTACGCTTTGATCGTTCCCTGGAAGACCAGTAGTAGTTCCCGATGCACATCTGGAGGCATTCTGTATCTGTGGACAATCAGAGTGTTGATAAAACACAGAAATTGCATCGGGAATGAATACAACAGTCACCATGCGCACTTTCCTCCATGGGGGTAATGTCTCAAATAGTCTATGCTTTGATCGTTCCCTGGTAGACCAGTTGTAGTGTCCGCTGCACATCTGGAGGCATTCTGTAATCTGTTGATTTTCAGAGTTTTGATAAAACACAGAAATTGCATCGGGATTGAATACAACAGTCACCATGTGCACTTTCCTAGACGGGAGTAATGTCTCAAACAGTCTACGCTTTGATCGTTCCCTGGAAGACCAGTAGTAGTTTTCAATGCACATCTGGAGGCATTCTGTATTCTGTGGACTATCAGAGTGTTGATGAAACACAGAAATTGAATCGGGATTGAATACAACAGACACCATGCGCACTTTCCTCCAATGGAGTAATGTCTCAAACTGTCATTGCTTTGATCGTTCACTGAAGACCAGTAATAGTTTCCGATGCACATCTGGAGGCATTCTGTAAATTGTGGACTATCCGAGTGTAGATGAAGCACAGAAATGGCATCGGTATTGAATACAACAGTCACCATGCGCACTTTCCTCCATGGGAGTAATGTCTCACACCGTCTACGCTTTGATCGTTACCTGGAAGACCAGTAGTAGTTTCCGATGCACATCGGGAGACATTCTGTAATCTGTGGACCTTCAAAGTGTTGATGAAACACAGAAATTGCCTTGGGATTGAATACAACAGTCTCCATGCGCACTTTCCTCCATGGGAGTAATGTCTTAAAGGGTCTACGATTTGATCGTTCCCTGGAAGACCAGTAGTAGTTTCCCATGCACTTCTGGAGGCATTCTGTAATCTGTGGACTATCAGAGTGTTGAACACAGAAATTGCATCTTGATATGAATACAACTGTCACCATGCGCACTTAACTCCATGGGAGTAATGTCTCAAAGAGTCCACGCTTTGATCGTTCCCAGGAAGACCAGTAGTAGTTTCCGATGCAAATCGGGAGGCATTCTGTAATCTGTGGACCTTCAAAGTGTTGATGAAACACAGAAACTGCATCCTGATTGAATACAACAGTCAACTTGCGCACTTTCCTCCATGGGAGTAATGACTCAAACAGGCTACGCTTTGATCGTTCCTTGGTAGACCAGTAGTAGTTTCCGTTGCACATCTGGAGGCATTCTGTATCTGTGGAAAGTCAGAGTGTTGATGAAACACAGAAATTGCATTGGGATTGACTACAACAATCACCATGCGCACTTTCCTCCATGGGAGTAATGTCTCAAACAGTCTACGCTTTGACCGTTCCCTGGAAGGCCAGTAGTAGTTTCCGATGCACATCTGGAGGTATTCCATAATCTGTGGACCTTCAAACTGTTGATGAAACACAGAAATTGCATCGGGATTGAATACAACAGTCAACATGTGCACTTTCCTAGACGGAAGTAAGTCTCAAACAGTCTACGCTTTGATCGTTCCCTGGAAGACCAGTAGTAGTTTGCGATGCACATCTGGAGGCATTCTGTAATCTGTGGACTATCAGAGTGTTGATGACACACAGAAATTGAATCGGGATTGAATACAACAGACACCATGCGCACTTTCCTCCAATGGAGTAATGTCTCAAACTGTCATTGCTTTGATCGTTCCCTGAAGACCAGTAATAGTTTCCGATGCACATCGGGAGTCATTCTGTAATCTGTGGACCTTCAAAGTGTTGATGAAACACAGAAATTGCATCGGGAATGAATACAACAGTCACCATGAGCAGTTTCCTCCATGGGAGTAATGTCTCAAAGAGTCTACACTTTGATCATTCCCTGGAAAACCAGTAGTAGCTTCCGATGCACATCTGGAGGTATTCTGAAATCTGTGGACCTTCAAAGTGTTGATGAAACACAGAAATTGCATCGGGATTGAATAAAACAGTCTCCATGCGCACTTTCCTCCTTTGGAATAATGTCTCAAACAGTCTACGCTTTGATCGTTCCCCGGTAACCAGTAGTAGTTTCCGGTGCACATCTGGTGGCATTCTGTAATCTGTGGAACTGCAAAGTGTTGATGAAACAAAGAAATTGCATGGGATTGAATACAACAGTCACCATGCGCACTTTCCTCCATTGGAGTAATGTCTCAAACAGGCTACGCTTTGATCGTTCCCTGGGAGTCCAGTAGTAGTTTCCGTTTCACATCTGGAGGCATTCTGTATCTGTGGACAATCAGAGTGTTGATGAAACACAGAAATTGCATCGGAATTGAATACAACAATCACCATGCGCACTTTCCTCCATGGGAGTAATGTCTCAAACTGTCATCCCTTTGATCGTTCCCTGGAAGTCCAGTAGTAGTTTCCGATGCACATCTGGAGGCATTCTGTAATCTGTGGACCTTCAAAGTGTTGATGAAACACAGAAATTGCATCGGGGTTGAATACAACAGTCACCATGCGCACTTTCCTCCATGGGAGTAATGTCTCAAATAGTCTACGCTTTGATCGTTCCCTGGGTGACCAGTAGTACATTCCGATGCACATCTGTAGGGATTCTGTAATCTGTGGACCTTCAAAGTGTTGATGAAACACAGAAACTGCATCCTGATTGAATACAACAGTCACCATGTGCACTTTCCTCCATTGGAGTAATGACTCAAACAGGCGACGCTTTGAACGTTCCCTGGAAGACCAGTAGTAGTTTCCGTTGCACATCTCGAGGCATTCTGTATCTGTGGACAATCAGAGTGTTGATGAAACACAGAAATTGCATCGGCATTGAATACAACAGTCTCCATGCGCACTTTCCTCCATGGGAGTAATGTCTCAAACAGTCTACGCTTTGATCGTTCCCTGGAAGTCCAGTAGTAGTTTCCGATGCACATCTGGAGGCATTCTGTAATCTGTGGACCTTCAAAGTGCTGATGAAACACACAAATTGCATCGGGATTGAGTACAACAGTCACCATGCGCACTTTCCTCCATTGGAGTAATGTCTCAAACAGTCTACGGTTTAATTGCTCCCTGGAAGACCAGTAGTAGTTTCCGATGCACATCTGGAGGCATTATTTAATCTGTTGACTATCAGAGTGTTGATGAAACACAGAAATTGCATCGGGATTGAATACAACAGTCACCATGCGCACTTTCCGCCATGGGAGTAATGTCTCAAACAGTCTACGCTTTGATCGTTCCCTGGAAGTCCAGTAGTAGTTTTCGATGCACATCTGGAGGCATTCTGTAATCTGTGGACCTTCAAAGTGTTGATGAAACACAGAAATTGCATCGGGATTGAATACAACAGTAACCATGCGCACTTTTCTCCATGGGGGTAATGTCTCAAATAGTCTATGCTTTGATCGTTCCCTGGAAGACCAGTGGTAGTGTCCGATGCACATCTGGGGGTATTCTGTAATCTGTTGATCTTCAGAGTGTAGATAAAACACAGAAATTTCCTCGGGATTGAATACAACCATTACCATGCCCACTTTCCTCCATGGGAGTAATGTCTCAAACAGTTTACGCTTTGATCGTTCCCTGGTAGACCAGTAGCAGTTTCCGAAGCACATCTGGAAGCATTCTGTAATCTGTGTACCTTCAAAGTGTTGATGAAACACAGCAATGGCCTCGAGATTGAATACAACAGTCACCATGCGCACTTTCCTCCGTGGGAGTAATGTCTCAAACAGTCTACGCTTTGATCGTTCCCTGGAACCCCAGTAGTAGATTCCGATGCACATCTGGAGGCATTCTGTAATCTGTGGACCTTCAATGTGTTGACGAAACACAGAAATAGCATCGGGATTGATTACAACAGTCACCATGCGCCCTTTCCTCCATTGGAGTAATGTCTCAAACAGTCTACGCTTTGATCATTCCCTGGTAGACCAGTAGTAGTTTCCGAAGCACATCTGGAGACATTCTGTAATCTGTGGACCATCAAAGTGTTGATGAAACACAGAAATTGCATCGGGATTGAATACACAAGTCACCATGCGCACTTTCCTCCATGGGAGTAATGTCTCAAACAGTTTACGTTTTGATCGTTGCCTGAAAGACCAGTAGCAGTTTCCAATGCACATCTGGGGCATCCTGTAATCTCTGGACTATCAGAGTGTTAATGAAACACAGAAACTGCATCGGGATTGAATACAACAGTCACCATGCACACTTTCCTCCATTGGAGTAATGCCTCAAACAGTCTACGATTTTTGATCGTTCCCTGGAAGAACAGTAGTAGTTTCCGATGCACATCTGGAGGCATTCTGTAATCTGTGTACCTTCAAAGTGTTGATGAAACACAGTAATTGCCTCGAGATTGAATACAACAGTCACCATGCGCACTTTCCTCCGTGGGAGTAATGTCTCAAACAGTCTACGATTTGATCGTTCCCTGGAAGACCAGTAGTAGTTTCCGATGCACATCTGGAGGCATTCTGTAATCTGTGGACTATCAGAGTGTTGATGAAACACAGAAATTGCATCGGGACTGAATACAACCCACACCATGCCACTTTCCTCCAATGGGTTAATGTCTCAAACTGTCATCGCTTTGATCGTTCCCTGAAGACCAGTAATAGTTTCCGGTACACATCTGGAGGCATTCTGTAATCTGTGGACTATCCGAGTGTAGATGAAACACAGAAATTGCATCGCGATTGAATACAACAGTCACCATGCGCACTTTCCTCCATGGGAGTAATGTCTCAAAGAGTCTACGCTTTGATCGTTCCCCGGAAGACAGTAGTAGTTTCCGATGCACGAATGGAGGCATTCTGTAATCTGTGGACCTTCAAAGTGTTGATGAAACGCAGAAATTGAATCGGAATTGAATACAACATTCACAATGCACACTTTCCTTCATGGGAGTAATGTCTCAAAGAGTCTACGCTTTGATCGTTCCCAGGAAGACTAGTAGTAGTTTCCGATGCATATCGGGAGGCATTCTGTAACCTGTGGACCTTCAAAGTGTTGATGAAACAAAGAAATTGCCTCGGGATTGAATACAACAGTCACCTTGAGTACTTTCCTCCATGGGAGTAATGTCTCAAACAATCTACGCTTTGATCGTTCCCTGGAAGACCAGTAGTAGTTTCCAATGCACATCTGGAAGCATTCTGTAATCTGTCTACTATCAGAATGTTGTTGAAACACAGAAAGTGCATCGTGATTGAATACAACCCACACCATGCCACTTTCCTCCAATGGGTTAATGTCTCAAACTGTCATCGCTTTGATCGTTCCCTGAAGACCAGTAATAGTTTCCGGTACACATCTGGAGGCATTCTGTCATCTGTGGACTATCCGAGTGTAGATGAAACACAGAAATTGCATCGGGATTGAATACAACAGTCACCATGCGCACTTTCCTCCATGGGAGTAATGTCTCAAAGAGTCTACGCTTTGATCGTTCCCCGGAAGACAGTAGTAGTTTCCGATGCACGAATGGTGGCATTCTGTAATCTGTGGACCTTCAAAGAGTTGATGAAACGCAGAAATTGAATCGGAATTGAATACAACATTCACCATGCACACTTTCCTTCATGGGAGTAATGTCTCAAACAGTCTACGCTTTTTTCGTTTCCTGGAAGACCAGTAGTAGTTTCCGATGCACATCTGGAGGCATTCTGTAATCTGTGGACTATCAGAGTGTTGTTGAAACACAGAAATTGCATCGGTATTGAATACAACAATCACCATGCGCTCGTTCCTCCAGGGGAGTAACGTCTCAAACAGTCTACGCTTGAACGTCGCCTGGAAGACCAGTATTAGTTTCTGATACACATCTGGGGGCATTCTCTAATGTGTGGACTATCAGAGTGTTGATGAAACACAGAAATTGCATCGGGACTGAATACAACAGTCACCATGCACACTTTCCTCCATGGGAGTAATGTCTCAAACAGTCTACGCTTTGATCGTTCCCTGGAAGACCAGTAGTAGATTAAGATGCACATCCGGAGGCATTCAGTAATCTGTGGAAATTCAAAGTGTTGATGAAACACAGAAATTGCCTTGGGATTGAATACAACAGTCACCATGCGCACTTTCCTCCAATGGAGTAATTTCTCAAACTGTCATTGCTTTGATCGTTCCGTGAAGACCAGTAATAGTTTCCAATGCACATCTGGAGGCATTCTGTAATCTGTCTACTATCAGAATGTTGTTGAAACACAGAAAGTGCATCGTGATTGAATACAATAGCCACCATGAGCACTTTCCTCCATGGGAGTAATGTCTCAAACTGTCATCGCTTTGATCGTTCCCTGAAGACCAGTAGTAGTTTCCGATGCACATCTGGAGGACTTTGAAATCTGTGGACCTTCAAAGTGTTAATGAAACACAGAAATTGCATCGGGATTGAAAACAAAAGTCACCATGCGCACTTTCCTCCATGGGAGTAATGTCTCATAGAGTCTACGCTTTGATCATTCCCTGGAAAACCAGTAGTAGCTTCCGATGCACATCTGGAGGTATTCTGAAATCTGTGGACCTTCAAAGTGTTGATGAAACACAGTAATTGCTTCGGGATATAATTCAACAGTCACCATGCGCACTTTTCTCCATTGGAGTAATGTCTCAAACAGTCTACGCTTTGATCGTTCCCTGGAAGTCCAGTAGTAGTTTCCGATGCACATCTGGAGGCATTCTGTAATCTGTGGAACTTCAAAGTGTTGATGAAACACAGAAATTACATCGGGATTGAATACAACAGTCACCATGCGCACTTTCCTCCATGGGAGTAATGTCTCGAATAGTCTACGTTTTGATCGTTCCCTGGAAGACCAGTAGTAGATTCCGATGCACATCTGGGGGGACTCTGTAATCTGTGGACCTTCAAAGTGTTGATGAAACACAGAAACTGCATCCTGATTGAATACAAGTCTCCATGCGCACTTTCCTCCATTGGAGTAATGTCTCAAACAGTCTACGGTTTGATTGTTCCGTGGAAGACCAGTAGTAGTTTCCGATGCACATCTGGAGGCATTATGTAATCTGTGGAGTATAAGAGTGTTGATGAAACACAGAAATTTCATCGGGATTGAATACAAAGGTCACCATGCGCACTTTCCTCCATGGGAGTAATGTCTCAAACAGTTAAAGCTTTGATCGTTGCCTGAAAGACCAGTAGCAGTTTTCAATACACATCTGGGGCATTCTGTAATCTGTGCACTATCAGAGTGTTATTGAAACACAGAAATTGCATCGGGATTGAATACAACAGTCACCATGCGCACTTTCCTCCATGGGAGTAATGTCTCAAACAATCTACGCTTTGATCGTTCCCTGGAAGACCAGTAGTAGTTTCCGATGCACATCTGCAGGCATTCTGTAATCTGTGGACTATCGGAGTGTTGATGAAACACAGAAATTGCATCGGGACTGAATACAACCCACACCATGCGCACTTTCCTCCTATGGAGTAATGTCTCAAACTCTCATCGCTTTGATCGTTCCCTGAAGACCAGTAATAGTTTCCGGTGCACATCTGGAGGCATTCTGTAATCTGTGGACTATCCGAGTGTAGATGAAACACAGAAATTGCATCGGGATTGAATACAACAGTCACAATGCGCACTTTCCTCCATGGGAGTAATGTCTCAAAGAGTCTACGCTATGATCGTTCCCCGGAAGACAGTAGTAGTTTCCGATGCACAAATGGAGGCATTCTGTAATGTGTGGACCTTCAAAGTGTTGATGAAACGCAGAAATTGCCTCGGAATTGAATACAACAGTCACCATGCACACTTTCCTTCATGGGAGTAATGTCTCTAACAGTCTACGCTTTTTTCGTTTCCTGGAAGACCAATAGTAGTTTCCGATGCACATCTGGAAGCATTCTGTAATCTGTGGACTATCAGAATGTTGTTGAAACACAGAAATTGCATCGTGATTGAATACAATAGCCACCATGAGCACTTTCCTCCATGGGAGTAATGTCTCAAACTGTCATCGCTTTGATCGTTCCCTGATGACCAGTAGTAGTTTCCGATGCACATCTGGAGGACTTCTGAAACCTGTGGACCTTCAAAGTGTTGATGAAACACAGAAATTGCATCGGGATTGAAAACAAAAGTCACCATGCGCACTTTCCTCCATGGAAGTAATGTCTCAAAGAGTCTACGCTTTGATCATTCACTGGAAAACCAGTAGTAGCTTCCGATGCACATCTGGAGGCTTTCTGAAATCTGTGGACCTTCAAAGTGTTGATGAAACACAGAAATTGCTTCGAGATATAATACAACAGTCACCATGCGCACTTTTCTCCATTGGAGTAATGTCTCAAACAGTCTACGCTTTGATCGTTCCCTGGAAGTCCAGTAGTAGTTTCCGATGCACATCTGGAGGCATTCTGTAATCTGTGGAACTACAAAGCGTTGATGAAACACAGAAATTGCATCGGGATTGAATACAACAGTCACCATGCGCACTTTCCTCCATGGGAGTAATGTCTCAAATAGTCTACGCTTTGATCGTTCACTGGAAGACCAGTAGTAGATTCCGATGCACATCTGGAGGGACTCTGTAATCTGTGGACCTTCAAAGTGTTGATGAAACACAGAAACTGCATCCTGATTGAATACAAGTCACCATGCGCACTTTCCTGAATTGGAGTAATGTCTCAAACTGTCTACGGTTTGATTGTTCCCTGGAAGACCAGTAGTAGTTCCCGATGCACAAGTGGAGGCATTCTGTAATCTGTGTACCTTCAAAGTGTTGATGAAACACAGAAATTGCCTCGAGATTGAATACAACAGTCACCTTGCGCACTTTTTTCCGTGGGAGTAATGTCTCAAACAGTCTACGCTTTGATCGTTCCCTGGAAGACCAGTAGTAGTTTCTGATGCACATCTGGAGGCATTCTGTAATCTGTGGACTATCGGAGTGTTGATGAAACACAGAAATTGCATCGGGACTGAATACAACCCACACCATGCGCACTTTCCTCCTATGGAGTAATGTCTCAAACTCTCATCGCTTTGATCGTTCCCTGAGGACCAGTAATAGTTTCCGGTGCACATCTGGAGGCATTCTGTAATCTGTGGACTATCCGAGTGTAGATGAAACACAGAAATTGCATCGGGATTGAATACAACAGTCACTATGCGCACTTTCCTCCATGGGAGTAATGTCTCAAAGAGTCTACGCTTTGATCGTTCCCCGGAAGACAGTAGTAGTTTCCGATGCACGAATGGAGGCATTCTGTAATCTGTGGACCTTCAAAGTGTTGATGAAACGCAGAAATTGCCTCTGAATTGAATACAACAGTCACCATGCACACTTTCCTTCATGGGAGTAATGTCTCAAACAGTCTACGCTTTCTTCGTTTCCTGGAAGACCAGTAGTAGTTTCCGATGCACATCTGAAGGCATTCTGTAGTCTGTGGACTATCAGAATGTTGAAACACAGAAATTGCATCGTGATTGAATACAATAGCCACCATGCGCACTTTCCTCCATGCGAGTAATATCTCAAACTGTCATCGCTTTGATCGTTCCCTGAAGACCAGTAGTAGTTTCCGATGCACATCTGGAGGACTTCTGAAATCTGTCGACCTTCAAAGTGTTGATGAAACACAGAAATTGCATAGGGATTGAAAACAAATGTCACCATGCGCACTTTCCTCCATGTGAGTAATGTCTCAAAGAGTCTACGCTTTAATCATTCCCTGGAAGACCAGTAGTAGCTTCCGATGCACATCTGGAGGCATTCTGAAATCTGTGGACCTTCAAAGATTTGATGAAGCACAGAAATTGCTTCGGGACTGAATACAACACACACCATGCGCACTTTCCTCCAATGGAGTAATGTCTCAAACTGTCATCGCTTTGATCGTTCCCTGGAAGACCAGTAGTAGTGTCCGATGCACATCTGGGGGCATTCTGTAATCTGTTGATCTTCAGAGTGTTGATAAAACACAGAAATTGCCTCGGGATTGAATACAACAATTACCATGCGCACTTTCCTCCATGGGAGTAATGTCTCAAACAGTTTACGCTTTGATCGTTCCCTGGTAGACCAGTAGTAGTTTCCAAAGCACTTCTGGAGGCATTCTGTAATCTGTGGACCTTCAAAGTGTTGATGAAACACAGAAATTGCATCCGGATTGAAAACAACAGTCACCATGCGCCCTTTCCTCCATTGGAGTAATGTCTCAAACAGTCTACGCTTTGATCAGTAGTAGTTTCCGAAGCAAATCTGGAGACATTCTGTAATCTGTGGACCATCAAAGTGTTGATGAAACACTGAAATTGCATCGGGATTGAATACAACAGTCACCATGCGCACTTTCCTCCATGGGAGTAATGTCTCAAACAGTTTACGTTTTGATCGTTGCCCGAAAGACCAGCAGCAGTTTCCAATGCACATCTGGGGCATCCTGTAATCTCTGGACTATCAGAGTGTTATTGAGACAGAGAAATAGCATCGGGATTGAATACAACAGACACCATTCCCACTTTCCTCCATGGGAGTAAAGTCTCAAACAGTCTACGCTTTGATCGTTCATTGGAAGACTAGCAGTAGTTTGCGATGCACATCTGGAGGCATTCTGTAATCTGTGGACCATCAAAGTGTTGATGAAACTCAGAAATTTCATCGGGATTGAATACAACAGTCACCATGCACACTTTCCTCCATTGGAGTAATGTCTCAAACAGTCTACGGTTTGATTGTTCCCTGGAAGGCCAGTAGTAGTTTCCGATGCACATCTGGAGGCATTTTGTAATCTGTGGACTATCAGAGTGTTGATGAAACACAGAAATTGCATCGGGATTGAATACAAAGGTCACCATGCGCACTTTCCTCCTTGGGAGTAATGTCTCAAACAGTTTAAGCTTTGATCGTTGCCTGAAAAACCAGTAGCCGTTTCCAATGCACATCTGGGGCATTCTGTAATCTGTGGACCATCAGAGTGTTATTGAAACACAGAAATTGCATCGGGATTGAATACAACAGACACCATGCGCACTTTCCTCCATGGGAGTAATGTCTCAAACAGTCTACGCTTTAATCGTTCCCTGGAAGACCAGTAGTAGTGTCCGATGCACATCTGGAGGCATTCTGTAATCTGTTGACCTTCAGAGTGTTGATAAAACGCAGAAATTGCATCGGGATTCAATTCAACAGGCTCCATGCGGACTTTTCTCCATGGGAGTAATTTCTCAAACAGTCTACGATTTGATCGTTCCCTGGAAGACCAGTAGTAGTTTCCGATGCACATCTGGAGGCATTCTGTAATCTGGGTACCTTCAAAGTGTTGATGAAACACAGAAAGTGGGTCGAGATTGAATACAACAGTCACCATGCGCACTTTCCTCTGTGGGAGTAATGGCTCAAACAGTCTACGCTTTGATCGTTCCCTGGAAGACCAGTAGTAGTTTCCGATGCACATCTGGAGGCATTCTGTAATCTGTGGACTATCTGAGTGTTGATGAAACACAGAAATTGCATCGGGACTGAATACAACCCACACCATGCGCACTCTCCTCCTATGGAGTAATGTCTCCAACTCTCATCGCTTTGATCGTTCCCTGAAGACCAGTAATAGTTTCCGGTGCACATCTGGAGGCATTTTGTAATCTGTGGACTATCCGAGTGTAGATGAAACACAGAAATTGCATCGGGATTGAAAACAAAAGTCACCATGCGCACTATCCTCCATGGGAGTAATGTCTCAAAGAGTCTACGCTTTGATCATTCCCTGGAAGACCAGTAGTAGCTTCCGATGCACATCTGGAGGCATTCTGAAATCTGTGGACCTTCAAAGTGTTGATGAAACACAGAAATTGCATCGGGATTGAATACAACAGTAACCATGCGCACTTTCCTCTGTAAGAGTAACGTCTCAAACAGTCTACGATTTGATCGTTCCCTGGAAGACCAGTAGTAGTTTCCGTCGCACATATGGAGGCATTCTGTAACTGTGGACAATCAGAGTGTTGATGATACACAAAAATTGCATCGGTATTGAATCCAACAGTCTCCATGCGCACTTATCTCCCTGGCAGTAATGGCTCAAACAGTCTACGCTTTGATCGTTCCCTGGAAGACCAGTAGTAGTTTCCGATGCACATCTGGAGGCATTCTGTAATCTGTGGCCTATCAGAGTGTTGATGAAACACAGATATTGCATCGGGATTGAATACAACAGACTCCATGAGAACTTTCCTCCAATGGAGTAAGTCTCAAACTGTCATCGCTTTGATCGTTCCCTGAAGACCAGTAATAGTTTCCGATGCACATCTGGAGGCATTCTGTAATCTGTGGACTATCCGAGTGTAGATGAAACACAGAAATTGCATCGGGATAGAATACAACAGTCATCATGCGCACTTTCCTCTTTGGGAGTAATGTCTCAAACAGTCTACGTTTTGATCGTTCCCTGGATGACTAGTAGTAGTTTCCGATGCACATCTGGAAGCATTCTGTAATCTGTGGACTATCAGAGTGTTGATGTAACACAGAAATTGCATTGGGATTGAATACAATTGTCACCATGTGCACTCTCCTCCATGGGAGTAATGTCTCAAACAGTCTACGTTTTGATCGTTCCCTGGATGACTAGTAGTAGTTTCCGATGCACATCTGGAAGCATTCAATAATCTGTGGACTATCAGAGTGTTGATGTAACACAGATATTGCATCGGGATTGAATACAACAGTCACCATGCACACTTTCCTCCATTGGAGTAATGTCTCAAACAGTCTACGGTTTGATTGTTCCCTGGAAGGCCAGTAGTAGTTTCCGATGCACATCTGGAGGCATTTTGTAATCTGTGGACTATCAGAGTGTTGATGAAACACAGAAATTGCATCGGGATTGAATACAAAGGTCACCATGCGCACTTTCCTCCTTGGGAGTAATGTCTCAAACAGTTTAAGCTTTGATCGTTGCCTGAAAGACCAGTAGCCGTTTCCAATGCACATCTGGGGCATTCTGTAATCTGTGGACCATCAGAGTGTTATTGAAACACAGAAATTGCATCGGGATTGAATACAACAGACACCATGCGCACTTTCCTCCATGGGAGTAATGTCTCAAACAGTCTACGCTTTAATCGTTCCCTGGAAGACCAGTAGTAGTGTCCGATGCACATCTGGAGGCATTCTGTAATCTGTTGACCTTCAGAGTGTTGATAAAACGCAGAAATTGCATCGGGATTCAATTCAACAGGCTCCATGCGGACTTTTCTCCATGGGAGTAATTTCTCAAACAGTCTACGATTTGATCGTTCCCTGGAAGACCAGTAGTAGTTTCCGATGCACATCTGGAGGCATTCTGTAATCTGGGTACCTTCAAAGTGTTGATGAAACACAGAAAGTGGGTCGAGATTGAATACAACAGTCACCATGCGCACTTTCCTCTGTGGGAGTAATGGCTCAAACAGTCTACGCTTTGATCGTTCCCTGGAAGACCAGTAGTAGTTTCCGATGCACATCTGGAGGCATTCTGTAATCTGTGGACTATCTGAGTGTTGATGAAACACAGAAATTGCATCGGGACTGAATACAACCCACACCATGCGCACTCTCCTCCTATGGAGTAATGTCTCCAACTCTCATCGCTTTGATCGTTCCCTGAAGACCAGTAATAGTTTCCGGTGCACATCTGGAGGCATTTTGTAATCTGTGGACTATCCGAGTGTAGATGAAACACAGAAATTGCATCGGGATTGAAAACAAAAGTCACCATGCGCACTATCCTCCATGGGAGTAATGTCTCAAAGAGTCTACGCTTTGATCATTCCCTGGAAGACCAGTAGTAGCTTCCGATGCACATCTGGAGGCATTCTGAAATCTGTGGACCTTCAAAGTGTTGATGAAACACAGTAATTGCATCGGGATTGAATACAACAGTAACCATGCGCACTTTCCTCTGTAAGAGTAACGTCTCAAACAGTCTACGATTTGATCGTTCCCTGGAAGACCAGTAGTAGTTTCCGTCGCACATATGGAGGCATTCTGTAACTGTGGACAATCAGAGTGTTGATGATACACAAAAATTGCATCGGTATTGAATCCAACAGTCACCATGCGCACTTATCTCCCTGGCAGTAATGGCTCAAACAGTCTACGCTTTGATCGTTCCCTGGAAGTCCAGTAGTAGTTTCCGATGCACATCTGGAGGCATTCTGTAATCTGTGGCCTATCAGAGTGTTGATGAAACACAGATATTGCATCGGGATTGAATACAACAGACTCCATGAGAACTTTCCTCCAATGGAGTAAGTCTCAAACTGTCATCGCTTTGATCGTTCCCTGAAGACCAGTAATAGTTTCCGATGCACATCTGGAGGCATTCTGTAATCTGTGGACTATCCGAGTGTAGATGAAACACAGAAATTGCATCGGGATAGAATACAACAGTCATCATGCGCACTTTCCTCTTTGGGAGTAATGTCTCAAACAGTCTACGTTTTGATCGTTCCCTGGATGACTAGTAGTAGTTTCCGATGCACATCTGGAAGCATTCTGTAATCTGTGGACTATCAGAGTGTTGATGTAACACAGAAATTGCATTGGGATTGAATACAATTGTCACCATGTGCACTCTCCTCCATGGGAGTAATGTCTCAAACAGTCTACGTTTTGATCGTTCCCTGGATGACTAGTAGTAGTTTCCGATGCACATCTGGAAGCATTCAATAATCTGTGGACTATCAGAGTGTTGATGTAACACAGATATTGCATCGGGATTGAATACAACAGTCACCATGTGCACTTTCCTCCATAGGAGTTGGTTCCAATGGCTCTGAGCACTATGGGACTCAACTGCTGTGGTCATTAGTCCCCTGGAACTTAGAACTACTTAAACCTAAGTAACCTAAGGACATCACACACACATCCATGTCCGAGGCAGGATTCGAACCTGCGACCGTAGCAGTCGCACGGTTCCGGACTGCGCGCCTAGAACCGCGAGACCACCGCGGCCGGCCCTCCATAGGAGTAATGTCTCAAACAGTCTACGCTTTGATCCTTCCCTGGAAGACCAGTAGTAGTTTCCGATGACCATCTGGAGGCATTCTGTAAACTGTGGACTATCAGAGTGTTAATGAAACACAGAAATTGTATCGGGGTTGAATACAACAGCCACCATGCCCTCGTTCCTACAGGGGAGTAACGTCACGAACAGTCTATGCTTTGATCGTCCCCTGGAAGACCAGTAGTAGTTTCTGATGCACATCTGGGGGCATTCTCTAATGTGTGGACTATCAGAGTGTTCATGAAACACAGAAATTGCATCGGGATTGAATACAACAGTCACCATGCGCACTTTCCTCCATGGGAGTAATGTCTCAAACAGTCTACGCTTTGATCGTTCCCTGGAAGACCAGTAGTAGTTTCCGATGCACATCTGGAGGCATTCTGTAACCTGTGGACTATCAGAGTGTTATTGAAACACAGAAATTGCATCGGGATTGAATACAACAGTCACCATGCGCTCTTTCCTCCATGGGAGTAATGTCTCAAAGAGTGTACGCTTTAATCGTTCCCTGGAAGACCAGTAGTAGTTTCCGATGCACACCTGGAGGCATTCTGTAATCTGTGGACTATTTGATGTTGATGCAACACAGAAATTGTCTCGTGATTGAATACAACAGTCACCATGCGCACTTTCCTCCATGGGAGTAATGTCTCAAAGAGTCTACGCTTTGACCGTTCTCTGGAAGACCAGTAGTAGTTTTCGATGCACATCTGAAGGCATTCTTTAATCTGTGGTCCTTCAAAGTGTTGATGAAACACAGAAATTGCATCGGTATTGAATACAACAGTCACCATGCGCACTTATCTCCCTGGCAGTAATGTCTCAAACAGTCTACGCTTTGATCGCTCCCAGGAAGACCAGTAGTAGTTTCCGATGCACATCAGGAGGCATTCAGTAATCTGTGGACCTTCAAAGTGTTGATGGAACACAGAAATTGCATCCTGTTTGAATACAACAGTCACCATGCGCACTTTCCTCCACGGGGGTAATGTCTCAAACAGTCTACGCTTTCATCGTTCGCTGGAAGACCAGTAGTAGTTTCCGTTGGACATCTGGAGGCATTCTGTATCTGTCTATAATCAGAGTGTTGATGAAACACAGAAATTGCATCGGTATTGAATACAACAGAGACCATGCGGACTTTCCTCCATGGGAGTAATGTCTCAAAGAGTCAACGCTTTGATCGTTCCCTGGAAGACCAGTAGTAGTTTACGGTGCACATCTGGAAGTATTCTGTAATCTGTTGACCTTCAGAGTGTTGATAAAACACAGAAATTGCATCGGGATTCAACTCAACAGGCACCATGTGGACTTTTCTACATGGGAGTAATGTCTCAAAAAGTCTACGCTTTGATCGTTCCCTGGAAGACCAGTAGTAGTTTCCGATGCACATCTGGAGGCATTCTGTAATCTGTGGACTATCCGTGTGTTGATGAAACACAGAAATTGCATCGGGATTGAATACAACAGACTCCATGCGCACTTTCCTCCAATGGAGTAATGTCTCAAACTGTCATCGCTTTGATCGTTCCCTGAGGACCAGTAATAGTTTCCGATGCACATCTGGATCCATTCTGTAATCTGTGGACTATCCGAGTGTAGATGAAACACAGAAATTGCATCGGGATACAATACTACAGTCACCATGCGCACTTTCCTCCATGGGAGTAATGTCTCAAACATTCTACGCTTTGATCGTTCCCTGGAAGACAAGTAGTAGATTCTGATGCACATCTGGAGGCATTCTGTAATCTGTGGACTATCAGAATGTTGTTGAAACACAGAAATTGCATCGTGATGGAATACAACAGCCACCATGCGCACTTTCCTCCATGGGGGTAATGTCTCAAACAGTCTACGCTTTGATCGGTCCCTTGAAAACCAGTAGTAGTTTCCGATGAACATCTGGAGGAATTCTGTAAACTGTGGACTATCAGAGTGTTAATGAAAAACAGAAATTGCATCGGGGTTGAATTCAACAGTCACCATGCGCTCGTTCCTCCAGGGGAGTAACGTCTCAAACAGTCTACTCTTTGATCGTCCCCTGGAAGACCAGTAGTAGTTTCTGATGCACATCTGGGGCATTCTCTAATGTGTAGACTATCAGTCTGTTCATGAAACACAGAAATTGCATCGGGATTGAATACAACAGTCACCATGTGCACTGTCCTCCATGGGAGTAGTGTCTCAAACAGTCTACGCTTTGATCCTTCCCTGGAAGACCAGTAGTAGTTACCGATGAACATCTGGAGGCATTCTGTAAACTGTGGACTATCTGAGTGTTAATGAAACACAGAAATTGTATCGGGGTTGAATACAACAGCCACCATGCGAACGTTCCTCCAGGGGAGTAACGTCACAAACATTCTATGCTTTGATAGTCCCCTGGAAGACCAGTAGTAGTTTCTGATGCACATCTGGGGCATTCTCTAATGTGTGGACTATCAGAGTGTTCATGAAACACAGAAATTGTATCAGGATTGAATACAACAGACACCATGCGCACTTTCCTCCATGGGAGTAATGTCTCAAACAGTTAAAGCTTTGATCGTTGCCTGAAAGACCAGTAGCAGTTTTCAATGCACATCTGGGGCATTCTGTAATCTGTGCACTATCAGAGTGTTATTGAAACACAGAAATTGCATCGGGATTGAATACAACAGTCACCATGCGCACTTTCCTCCATGGGAGTAATGTCTCAAACAATCTACGCTTTGATCGTTCCCTGGAATTCCAGTAGTAGTTTCCGATGCACAAGTGGAGGCATTCTGTAATCTGTGTACCTTCAAAGTGTTGATGAAACACAGAAATTGCCTCGAGATTGAATACAACAGTCACTTTGCGCACTTTTTTCCGTGTTAGTAATGTCTCAAACAGTCTACGCTTTGATCGTTCCCTGGAAGACCAGTAGTAGTTTCCGATGCACATCTGCAGGCATTCTGTAATCTGTGGACTATCGGAGTGTTGATGAAACACAGAAATTGCATCGGGACTGAATACAACCCACACCATGCGCACTTTCCTCCTATGGAGTAATGTCTCAAACTCTCATCGCTTTGATCGTTCCCTGAAGACCAGTAATAGTTTCCGGTGCACATCTGGAGGCATTCTGTAATCTGTGGACTATCCGAGTGTAGATGAAACACAGAAATTGCATCGGGATTGAATACAACAGTCACAATGCGCACTTTCCTCCATGGGAGTAATGTCTCAAAGAGTCTACGCTATGATCGTTCCCCGGAAGACAGTAGTAGTTTCCGATGCACAAATGGAGGCATTCTGTAATGTGTGGACCTTCAAAGTGTTGATGAAACGCAGAAATTGCCTCGGAATTGAATACAACAGTCACCATGCACACTTTCCTTCATGGGAGTAATGTCTCTAACAGTCTACGCTTTTTTCGTTTCCTGGAAGACCAATAGTAGTTTCCGATGCACATCTGGAAGCATTCTGTAATCTGTGGACTATCAGAATGTTGTTGAAACACAGAAATTGCATCGTGATTGAATACAATAGCCACCATGAGCACTTTCCTCCATGGGAGTAATGTCTCAAACTGTCATCGCTTTGATCGTTCCCTGAAGACCAGTAGTAGTTTCCGATGCACATCTGGAGGACTTCTGAAATCTGTGGACCTTCAAAGTGTTGATGAAACACAGAAATTGCATCGGGATTGAAAACAAAAGTCACCATGCGCACTTTCCTCCATGGAAGTAATGTCTCAAAGAGTCTACGCTTTGATCATTCCCTGGAAAACCAGTAGTAGCTTCCGATGCACATCTGGAGGCTTTCTGAAATCTGTGGACCTTCAAAGTGTTGATGAAACACAGAAATTGCTTCGAGATATAATACAACAGTCACCATGCGCACTTTTCTCCATTGGAGTAATGTCTCAAACAGTCTACGCTTTGATCGTTCCCTGGAAGTCCAGTAGTAGTTTCCGATGCACATCTGGAGGCATTCTGTAATCTGTGGAACTTCAAAGCGTTGATGAAACACAGAAATTGCATCGGGATTGAATACAACAGTCATCATGCGCACTTTCCTCCATGGGAGTAATGTCTCAAATAGTCTACGCTTTGATCGTTCACTGGAAGACCAGTAGTAGATTCCGATGCACATCTGGAGGGACTCTGTAATCTGTGGACCTTCAAAGTGTTGATGAAACACAGAAACTGCATCCTGATTGAATACAAGTCACCATGCGCACTTTCCTGAATTGGAGTAATGACTCAAACTGTCTACGGTTTGATTGTTCCCTGGAAGACCAGTAGTAGTTTCCGATGCACATCTGGAGGCATTATGTAATCTGTGGACTATAAGAGTGTTGATGAAACACAGAAATTTCATCGGGATTGAATACAAAGGTCACCATGCGCACTTTCCTCCATGGGAGTAATGTTTCAAACAGTTAAAGCTTTGATCGTTCACTGGAAGACCAGTAGTAGTGTCCTATGAACATCTGGAGGCATTCTGTAATCTTTTGACCTTCAGAGTGTTGATAAAACACAGAAATTGCATCGGGATTCAATTCTACAGGCACCATGCGGACTTTTCTCCATGGGAGTAACGTCTCAAACAGTCTACGCTTTGATCGTTCCCTGGAAGACCAGTAGTAGTTCCCGATGCACAAGTGGAGGCATTCTGTAATCTGTGTACCTTCAAAGTGTTGATGAAACACAGAAATTGCCTCGAGATTGAATACAACAGTCACCTAGCGCACTTCTTTCCGTGGGAGTAATGTCTCAAACAGTCTACGCTTTGATCGTTCCCTGGAAGACCAGTAGTAGTTTCTGATGCACATCTGGAGGCATTCTGTAATCTGTGGACTATCGGAGTGTTGATGAAACACAGAAATTGCATCGGGACTGAATACAACCCACACCATGCGCACTTTCCTCCTATGGAGTAATGTCTCAAACTCTCATCGCTTTGATCGTTCCCTGAAGACCAGTAATAGTTTCCGGTGCACATCTGGAGGCATTCTGTAATCTGTGGACTATCCGAGTGTTGATGAAACACAGAAATTGCATCGGGATTGAATACAACAGTCACTATGCGCACTTTCCTCCATGGGAGTAATGTCTCAAAGAGTCTACGCTTTGATCGTTCCCCGGAAGACAGTAGTAGTTTCCGATGCACGAATGGAGGCATTCTGTAATCTGTGGACCTACAAAGTGTTGATGAAACGCAGAAATTGCCTCTGAATTGAATACAACAGTCACCATGCACACTTTCCTTCATGGGAGTAATGTCTCAAACAGTCTACGCTTTCTTCGTTTCCTGGAAGACCAGTAGTAGTTTCCGATGCACATCTGAAGTCATTCTGTAGTCTGTGGACTATCAGAATGTTGAAACACAGAAATTGCATCGTGATTGAATACAATAGCCACCATGCGCACTTTCCTCCATGCGAGTAATATCTCAAACTGTCATCGCTTTGATCGTTCCCTGAAGACCAGTAGTAGTTTCCGATGCACATCTGGAGGACTTCTGAAATCTGTCGACCTTCAAAGTGTTGATGAAACACAGAAATTGCATAGGGATTGAAAACAAATGTCACCATTCGCACTTTCCTCCATGGGAGTAATGTCTCAAAGAGTCTACGCTTTGATCATTCCCTGGAAGACCAGTAGTAGCTTCCGATGCACATCTGGAGGCATTCTGAAATCTGTGGACCTTCAAAGATTTGATGAAACACAGAAATTGCTTCGGGACTGAATACAACACACACCATGCGCACTTTCCTCCAATGGAGTAATGTCTCAAACTGTCATCGCTTTGATCGTTCCCTGGAAGACCAGTAGTAGTGTCCGATGCACATCTGGGGGCATTCTGTAATCTGTTGATCTTCAGAGTGTTGATAAAACACAGAAATTGCCTCGGGATTGAATACAACAATTACCATGCGCACTTTCCTCCATGGGAGTAATGTCTCAAACAGTTTACGCTTTGATCGTTCCCTGGTAGACCAGTAGTAGTTTCCAAAGCACTTCTGGAGGCATTCTGTAATCTGCGGACCTTCAAAGTGTTGATGAAACACAGAAATTGCATCCGGATTGAAAACAACAGTCACCATGCGCCCTTTCCTCCATTGGAGTAATGTCTCAAACAGTCTACGCTTTGATCAGTAGTAGTTTCCGAAGCAAATCTGGAGACATTCTGTAATCTGTGGACCATCAAAGTGTTGATGAAACACAGAAATTGCATCGGGATTGAATACAACAGTCACCATGCGCACTTTCCTCCATGGGAGTAATGTCTCAAACAGTTTACGTTTTGATCGTTGCCCGAAAGACCAGCAGCAGTTTCCAATGCACATCTGGGGCATCCTGTAATCTCTGGACTATCAGAGTGTTATTGAGACACAGAAATAGCATCGGGATTGAATACAACAGACACCATTCCCACTTTCCTCCATGGGAGTAATGTCTCAAACAGTCTACGCTTTGATCGTTCATTGGAAGTCTAGCAGTAGTTTGCGATGCACATCTGGAGGCATTCTGTAATCTATGGACCATCAAAGTGTTGATGAAACACAGAAATTTCATCGGGATTGAATACAACAGTCACCATGTACACTTTCCTCCATTGGAGTAATGTCTCAAACAGTCTACGGTTTGATTGTTCCCTGGAAGACCAGTAGTAGTTTCCGATGCACATCTGGAGGCATTCTGTTATCTGTGGACTATCTGAGTGTTGATGAAACACAGAAATTGCATCGGGACTGAATACAACCCACACCATGCGCACTCTCCTCCTATGGAGTAATGTCTCAAACTCTCATCGCTTTGATCGTTCCCTGAAGACCAGTAATAGTTTCCGATGCACATCTGGAGGCATTCTGTAATCTGTGGACTATCCGAGTGTAGATGAAACACAGAAATTGCATCGGGATAGAATACAACAGTCATCATGCGCACTTTCCTCTTTGGGAGTAATGTCTCAAACAGTCTACGTTTTGATCGTTCCCTGGATGACTAGTAGTAGTTTCCGATGCACATCTGGAAGCATTCTGTAATCTGTGGACTATCAGAGTGTTGATGTAACACAGAAATTGCATTGGGATTGAATACAACAGTCACCATGTGCACTCTCCTCCATGGGAGTAATGTCTCAAACAGTCTACGTTTTGATCGTTCCCTGGATGACTAGTAGTAGTTTCCGATGCACATCTGGAAGCATTCAATAATCTGTGGACTATCAGAGTGTTGATGTAACACAGATATTGCATCGGGATTGAATACAACAGTCACCATGTGCACTTTCCTCCATAGGAGTTGGTTCCAATGGCTCTGAGCACTATGGGACTCAACTGCTGTGGTCATTAGTCCCCTGGAACTTAGAACTACTTAAACCTAACTAACCTAAGGACATCACACACACATCCATGTCCGAGGCAGGATTCGAACCTGCGACCGTAGCAGTCGCACTGTTCCGGACTGCGCGCCAAGAACCGCGAGACCACCGCGGCCGGCCCTCCATAGGAGTAATGTCTCAAACAGTCTACGCTTTGATCCTTCCCTGGAAGACCAGTAGTAGTTTCCGATGACCATCTGGAGGCATTCTGTAAACTGTGGACTATCAGAGTGTTAATGAAACACAGAAATTGTATCGGGGTTGAATACAACAGCCACCATGCCCTCGTTCCTACAGGGGAGTAACGTCACGAACAGTCTATTCTTTGATCGTCCCCTGGAAGACCAGTAGTAGTTTCTGATGCACATCTGGGGGCATTCTTTAATGTGTGGACTATCAGAGTGTTCATGAAACACAGAAATTGCATCGGGATTGAATACAACAGTCACCATGCGCACTTTCCTCCATGGGAGTAATGTCTCAAACAGTCTACGCTTTGATCGTTCCCTGGAAGACCAGTAGTAGTTTCCGATGCACATCTGGAGGCATTCTGTAACCTGTGGACTATCAGAGTGTTATTGAAACACAGAAATTGCATCGGGATTGAATACAACAGTCACCATGCGCTCTTTCCTCCATGGGAGTAATGTCTCAAAGAGTGTACGCTTTAATCGTTCCCTGGAAGACCAGTAGTAGTTTCCGATGCACACCTGGAGGCATTCTGTAATCTGTGGACTATTTGATGTTGATGCAACACAGAAATTGTCTCGTGATTGAATACAACAGTCACCATGCGCACTTTCCTCCATGGGAGTAATGTCTCAAAGAGTCTACGCTTTGACCGTTCTCTGGAAGACCAGTAGTAGTTTTCGATGCACATCTGAAGGCATTCTGTAATCTGTGGACCTTCAAAGTGTTGATGGAACACAGAAATTGCATCCTGTTTGAATACAACAGTCACCATGCGCACTTTCCTCCACGGGGGTAATGTCTCAAACAGTCTACGCTTTCATCGTTCGCTGGAAGACCAGTAGTAGTTTCCGTTGGACATCTGGAGGCATTCTGTATCTGTCTATAATCAGAGTGTTGATGAAACACAGAAATTGCATCGGTATTGAATACAACAGAGACCATGCGGACTTTCCTCCATGGGAGTAATGTCTCAAAGAGTCAACGCTTTGATCGTTCCCTGGAAGACCAGTAGTAGTTTACGGTGCACATCTGGAAGTATTCTGTAATCTGTTGACCTTCAGAGTGTTGATAAAACACAGAAATTGCATCGGGATTCAATTCAACAGGCACCATGTGGACTTTTCTACATGGGAGTAATGTCTCAAAAAGTCTACGCTTTGATCGTTCCCTGGAAGACCAGTAGTAGTTTCCGATGCACATCTGGAGGCATTCTGTAATCTGTGGACTATCCGTGTGTTGATGAAACACAGAAATTGCATCGGGATTGAATACAACAGTCTCCATGCGCACTTTCCTCCAATGGAGTAATGTCTCAAACTGTCATCGCTTTGATCGTTCCCTGAGGACCAGTAATAGTTTCCGATGCACATCTGGATCCATTCTGTAATCTGTGGACTATCCGAGTGTAGATGAAACACAGAAATTGCATCGGGATACAATACTACAGTCACCATGCGCACTTTGATCCATGGGAGTAATGTCTCAAACATTCTACGCTTTGATCGTTCCCTGGAAGACAAGTAGTAGATTCTGATGCACATCTGGAGGCATTCTGTAATCTGTGGACTATCAGAATGTTGTTGAAACACAGAAATTGCATCGTGATGGAATACAACAGCCACCATGCGCACTTTCCTCCATGGGGGTAATGTCTCAAACAGTCTACGATTTGATCGGTCCCTGGAAAACCAGTAGTAGTTTCCGATGAACATCTGGAGGAATTCTGTAAACTGTGGACTATCAGAGTGTTAATGAAAAACAGAAATTGCATCGGGGTTGAATTCAACAGTCACCATGCGCTCGTTCCTCCAGGGGAGTAACGTCTCAAACAGTCTACTCTTTGATCGTTACCTGGAAGACCAGTAGTAGTTTCTGATGCACATCTGGGGCATTCTCTAATGTGTAGACTATCAGTGTGTTCATGAAACACAGAAATTGCATCGGGATTGAATACAAGAGTCAGCATGCGCATTTTCCTCCATGGGAGTAATGTCACAAACAGTCTACGCTTTGATCGTTCCCTGGAAGACCAGTAGCAGTTTCAGATGCACATCTGGTGGCATTCTGGAAACTGTGGACTATCAGGGTGTTGATGAAACACAGAAATTGCATCGGGATTGAATACAACAGTCACCATGCGCACTTACCTCCATGGGAGTAATGTCTCAAAGAGTCTACGCTTTGACCGTTCTCTGGAAGACCAGTAGTAGTTTACGATGCACTTCTGGAGGCATTCTGTAACCTGTGGACCTTCAAAGTGTTGATGAAACACAGAAATTGCATCGGGATTGAATACAACAGTCACCATGTGCACTGTCCTCCATGGGAGTAGTGTCTCAAAAAGTCTACGCTTTGATCCTTCCCTGGAAGACCAGTAGTAGTTTCCGATGAACATCTGGAGGCATTCTGTAAACTGTGGACTATCTGAGTGTTAATGAAACACAGAAATTGTATCGGGGTTGAATACAACAGCCACCATGCGAACGTTCCTCCAGGGGAGTAACGTCACAAACATTCTATGCTTTGATAGTCCCCTGGAAGACCAGTAGTAGTTTCTGATGCACATCTGGGGCATTCTCTAATGTGTGGACTATCAGAGTGTTCATGAAACACAGAAATTGTATCAGGATTAAATACAACAGACACCATGCGCACTTTCCTCCATGGGAGTAATGTCTCAAACAGTCTACGCTTTGATCGTTCCCTGGAAGACCAGTAGTAGTTTCCGATGCACATCTGGAGGCATTTTGTAATCTGTGGACTATCAGAGTGTTATTGAAACACAGAAATTGCATCGGGATTGAATACAACAGTCACCATGCGCACTTTCCTCCATGGAAGAAATGTGTCAAAGAGTCACGCTTTGATCGTTCCCTGGAAGACCAGTAGTATTTTCCGATGCACACCTGGAGGCATTCTGTAATCTGTGGACTATTTGATGTTGATGCAACACAGAACTTGTTTCGTGATTGAGTACAACATTCACCATGCGCACTTTCCTCCATGGGAGTAATGTCTCAAAGAGTCTACGCTTTGACCGTTCTCTGGAAGACCATTAGTAGTTTTCGATGCACATCTGAGGGCATTCTGTAATCTTTGGACCTTCAAAGTGTTGATGAAACACAGAAATTGCATCGGGATTGAATACAACAGTAACCATGCGCACTTTCCTCTATAAGAGTAACGTCTCAAACAGTCTACTACTTGATCGTTCCCTGGAAGACCAGTAGTAGATCCCGATGCACATCTGGAGGCATTCTGTAACCTGTGGACGTTCAAAGTGTTGATGAAACATAGAAATTGCAACGGGATTGAATACAACTGTCACCATGCGCACTTTCCTCCTTGTGAGTAATGTCTCAAACAGTCTACGATTTGATCGTTCCCTGGAAGACCAGTAGTAGTTTCCGTCGCACATCTGGAGGCATTCTGTAACTGTGGACAATCAGAGTGTTGATGAAACACAGAAATTGCATCGGTATTGAATACAACAGTCACCATGCGCACTTATCTCCCTGGCAGTAATGTCTCAAACAGTCTACGCTTTGATCGTTCCCAGGAAGACCAGTAGTAGTTTCCGATGCACATCAGGATGCAGTCTGTAATCTGTGGACCTTCAAAGTGTTGATGGAACACAGAACTTGCATCCTGTTTGAATACAACAGTCACCATGCGCACTTTCATCCACGGGCTAATGTCTCAAACAGTCTACGCTTTCATCGTTCCCTGGAAGACCAGTAGTAGTTTCCGTTGCACATCTGGAGGCATTCTGTATCTGTCTACAATCAGAGTGTTGATGAAACACAGGAATTGCATCGGTATTGAATACAACAGCCACCATGCGCACTTTCCTATATGAGAGTAATGTCTCAAAGAGTCAACGCTTTGATCGTTCCCTGGAAGACCAGTAGTAGTTTACGGTGCACATCTGGAAGTATTCTGTAATCTGTTGACCTTCAGAGAGTTGATAAAACACAGAAATTGCATCGGGATTCAATTCAACAGGCACCATGTGGACTTTTCTCCATGGGAGTAATGTCTCAAAAAGTCTACGCTTTGATCGTTCCCTGGAAGACCAGTAGTAGTTTGCGATGCGCATCTGGAGGCATTCTGTAATCTGTGGACCGTCAAATTGTTGATGAATCACAGAAAATGTCTCGAGAAAGAATACAACAGTCACCATGCGCACTTTCCTCCGTGGGAGAAATGTCTCAAACAGTCTACGCTTTGATCGTTCCCTGAAAGACAAGTAGTAGATTCTGATGCACATCTGGAGGCATTCTGTAATCTGTGGACCTTCAAAGTGTTGATGAAACACAGAAAATTCCTCGTCATTGAATACAACAGTCACCATGCGCACCTTCCTCCACGGGATTAATGTCTCAAACAGTCTACGATTTTATCTTTCCCTGGAAGACCAGTAGTAGTTTCCGATGCACATCTGGAGGCATTCTGTAATCTGTGGACCTTCAAAGTGTTGATGAAACGCAGAAATTGCCTCGGAATAGAATACAACAGTCACCATGCGCACTTCCCTTCATGGGAGGTATGTCTCATACATTCTACGCTTTTTTCGTTTCCTGGAGGACCAGTAGTAGTTTCCGATGCACATCTGGAGGCATTCTGTAATCTGTGGACTATCAGAGTGTTGTTGAAACACAGAAATTGCATCGGTATTGAATACAACAGTCACCATGCGCACTTTCCTCCATGGGGTAATGTCTCAAACAGTCTACGCTTTGATCGTTCCCTGGAAGACTAGAAGTAGTTTCCGATGCACATCTGGAAGCATTCTGTAATCTGTGGACTATAAGAGTGTTGATGTAACACAGATATTGCATCGGGATTGAATACAACAGTCACCATATGCTCTTTCCTCCATGGGAGTAATGTCTCAAACAGTCTACGCTTTGATCCTTCCCTGGAAGACCAGTAGTAGTTTCCGATGAACATCAGGAGGCATTCTGTAAACTGTGGACTATCTGAGGGTTAATGAAACACAGAAATTGTATCGGAGTTGAATACAACAGGCACCATGCGCTCGTTCCTCCAGGGGAGTAACGTCACAAACATTCTATGCTTTGATAGTCCCCTGGAAGACCAGTAGTAGTTTCTGATGCACATCTGGGGGCATTCTCTAATGTGTGGACTATCAGAGTGTTCATGAAACACAGAAATTGTATCAGGATTGAATACAACAGTCACCATGCGCACTTTCCTCCATGGGAGTAATGTCTCAAAAAGTCTACGCTTTGATCGTTCCCTGGAAGACCAGTAGTAGTTTCCGATGCACATCTGTAGACATTTTGTAATCTGTGGACTATCAGAGTGTTATTGAAACACAGAAATTGCATCGGGATTGAATACAACAGTCACCATGCGCTCTTTCCTCCATGGAAGAAATGTCTCAAAGAGTCACGCTTTGATCGTTCCCTGGAAGACCAGTAGTATTTTCCGATGCACACCTGGAGGCATTCTGTAATCTGTGGACTATTTGATGTTGATGCAACACAGAACTTGTTTCGTGATTGAGTACAACATTCACCATGCGCACTTTCCTCCATGGGAGTAATGTCTCAAAGAGTCTACGCTTTGACCGTTCTCTGGAAGACCATTAGTAGTTTTCGATGCACATCTGGAGGCATTCTGTAATCTGTGGACCTTCAAAGTGTTGATGAAACACAGAAATTGCATCGGGATTGAATAAAACAGTAACCATGCGCACTTTCCTCTATAAGAGTAACGTCTCAAACAGTCTACGCTTTGATCGTTCCCTGGAAGACCAGTAGTAGTTCCCGATGCACATCTGGAGGCATTCTGTAACCTGTGGACGTTCAAAGTGTTGATGAAACACAGAAATTGCAACGGGATTGAATACAACAGTCACCATGCGCACTTTCCTCCATGTGAGTAATGTCTCAAACAGTCTACGATTTGATCGGTCCCTGGAAGACCAGTAGTAATTTCCGTCGCACATCTGGAGGCATTCTCTAACTGTGGACAATCAGAGTGTTGATGAAACACAGAAATTGCATCGGTATGGAATACAACAGTCACCATGCGCACTTTCCTCCACGGGGTAATGTCTCAAACAGTCTACGCTTTCATCGTTCGCTGGAGGACCAGTAGTAGTTTCCGTTGCACATCTGGAGGCATTCTGTATCTGTCTACAATCAGACTGTTGATGAAACACAGGAATTGCATCGGTATTGAATACAACAGCCACCATGCGCACTTTCCTCCATTAGAGTAATATCTCAAAGAGTCAAAGCTTTGATCGTTCCCTGGAAGACCAGTAGTAGTTTACGGTGCACATCTGGAAGTATTCTGTAACCTGTTGACCTTCAAAGTGTTGATGAAACACAGAAAATTCCTCGACATTGAATACAACAGTCACCATGCGCACCTTCCTCCACGGGATTAATGTCTCAAACAGTCTACGATTTTATCGTTCCCTGGAAGACCAGTAGTAGTTTCCGATGCACATCTGGAGGCATTCTGTAATCTGTGGACTATCAGGATGTTGTTGAAACAGAGAAATTGCATCGTGATTGAATACAACAGCCACCATGCTCACTTTCCTCCATGGGAGTAATGTCTCAAACTGTCATCGCTTTGATCGTTCCCTGAAGACCAGTAGTAGTTTCCGATGCACATGTGGAGGGCTTCTGTAATCAGTGGACTATCAGAGTGTTGATGAAACACAGAAATTGCATCGGGATAGAATACAACAGTCACCATGCGCAGTTTGTTCCATGGGAGTTATGTCTCAAAGAGTCTACGATTTAATCGTTCCCTGGAAGACCAGTAGTAGTTTCCGATGCACAAATGGAGGCATTCTGTAATCTGTGGACCTTCAAAGTGTTGATGAAACGCAGAAATTGCCTCGGAATTGAATACAACAGTCACCATGCGCACTTTCCTTCATGGGAGTAATGTCTCATACATTCTACGCTTTTTTCGTTTCCTGGAAGACCAGTAGTAGTTTCCGATGCACATCTGCAGGCATTCTGTAATCTGTGGACTATCAGAGTGTTGTTGAAACACAGAAATTGCATCGGTATTGAATACAACAGTCACCATGCGCACTTTCCTCCATGCGGTAATGTCTCAAACAGTCTACGCTTTGATCGTTCCCTGGAAGACTAGTAGTAGTTTCCGATGCACATCTGGAAGCATTCTGTAATCTGTGGACTATAAGAGCGTTGATGTAACACAGATATTGCATCGGGATTGAATACAACAGTCACCATGTGCACTTTCCTCCATGGGAGTAATGTCTCAATCAGTCTACGCTTTGATCGTTCCCTGGAAGACCAGTAGCAGTTTCAGAAGCACATCTGGACGCATTCTGGAAACTTTGGACTATCAGGGTGTTGATGAAACACAGAAATTGCATCGGGATTGAAAACAAAAGTCACCATGCGCACTATCCTCCATGGGAGTAATGTCTCAAAGAGTCTACGCTTTGATCATTCCCTGGAAGACCAGCAGTAGCTTCCGATGCACATCTGGAGGCATTCTGAAATCTGTGGACTTTCAAAGATTTGATGAAACACAGAAATTGCTTCGGGACTGAATGCAACACACACCATGCGCACTTTCCTCCAATGGAGTAATGTCTCAAACTGTCATCGCTTTGATCGTTCCCTGGAAGACCAGTAGTAGTGTCCGATGCACATCTGGGGGCATTCTGTAATCTGTTGATCTTCAGAGTGTTGATAAAACACAGAAATTGCCTCGGGATTGAATACAACAATTACCATGCGCACTTTCCTCCATGGGAGTAATGTCTCAAACAGTTTACGCTTTGATCGTTCCCTGGTAGACCAGTAGTAGTTTCCAAAGCACTTCTGGAGGCATTCTGTAATCTGTGGACCTTCAAAGTGTTGATGAAACACAGAAATTGCATCCGGATTGAAAACAACAGTCACCATGCGCCCTTTCCTCCATTGGAGTAATGTCTCAAACAGTCTACGGTTTGATCAGTAGTAGTTTCCGAAGCAAATCTGGAGACATTCTGTAATCTGTGGACCATCAAAGTGTTGATGAAACACAGAAATTGCATCGGGATTGAATACAACAGTCACCATGCGCACTTTCCTCCATGGGAGTAATGTCTCAAACAGTTTACGTTTTGATCGTTGCCCGAAAGACCAGCAGCAGTTTCCAATGCACATCTGGGGCATCCTGTAATCTCTGGACTATCAGAGTGTTATTGAGACACAGAAATAGCATCGGGATTGAATACAACAGATACCATTCCCACTTTCCTCCATGGGAGTAATGTCTCAAACAGTCTACGCTTTGATCGTTCATTGGAAGACTAGCAGTAGTTTGCGATGCACATTTGGAGGCATACTGTAATCTGTGGACCATCAAAGTGTTGATGAAACACAGAAATTTCATCGGGATTGAATACAACAGTCACCATGCACACTTTCCTCCATTGGAGTAATGTCTCAAACAGTCTACGGTTTGATTGTTCCCTGGAAGGCCAGTAGTAGTTTCCGATGCACATCTGGAGGCATTATGTAATCTGTGGACTATCAGAGTGTTGATGAAACACAGAAATTGCATCGGGATTGAATACAAAGGTCACCATGCGCACTTTCCTCCTTGGGAGTAGTGTCTCAAACAGTTTAAGCTTTGATCGTTGCCTGAAAGACCAGTAGCCGTTTCCAATGCACATCTGGGGCATTCTGTAATCTGTGGACTATCAGAGTGTTATTGAAACACAGAAATTGCATCGGGATTGAATACAACAGACACCATGCGCACTTTCCTCCATGGGAGTAATGTCTCAAACAGTCTACGCTTTAATCGTTCCCTGGAAGACCAGTAGTAGTGTCCGATGCACATCTGGAGGCATTCTGTAATCTGTTGACCTTCAGAGTGTTGATAAAACGCAGAAATTGCATCGGGATTCAATTCAACAGACTCCATGCGGACTTTTCTCCATGGGAGTAATGTCTCAAACAGTCTACGCTTTGATCGTTCCCTGGAAGACCAGTAGTAGTTTCCGATGCACATCTGGAGGCATTCTGTAATCTGTGTACCTTCAAAGTGTTGATGAAACACAGAAAGTGGGTCGAGATTGAATACAACAGTCACCATGCGCACTTTCCTCCGTGGGAGTAATGGCTCAAACAGTCTACGCTTTGATCGTTCCCTGGAAGACCAGTAGTAGTTTCCGATGCACATCTGGAGGCATTCTGTAATCTGTGGACTATCTGAGTGTTGATGAAACACAGAAATTGCATCGGGACTGAATACAACCCTCACCATGCGCACTCTCCTCCTATGGAGTAATGTCTCAAACTCTCATCGCTTTGATCGTTCCCTGAAGACCAGTAATAGTTTCCGGTGCACATCTGGAGGCATTCTGTAATCTGTGGACTATCCGAGTGTAGATGAAACACAGAAATTGCATCGGGATTGAAAACAAAAGTCACCATGCGCACTATCCTCCATGGGAGTAATGTCTCAAAGAGTCTACACTTTGATCATTCCCTGGAAGACCAGTAGTAGCTTCCGATGCACATCTGGAGGCATTCTGAAATCTGTGGACCTTCAAAGTGTTGATGAAACACAGAAATTGCATCGGGATTGAATACAACAGTAACCATGCGCACTTTCCTCTGTAAGAGTAACGTCTCAAACAGTCTACGATTTGATCGTTCCCTGGAAGACCAGTAGTAGTTTCCGTCGCACATATGGAAGCATTCTGTAACTGTGGGCAATCAGAGTGTTGATGATACACAGAAATTGCATCGGGATAGAATACAACAGTCATCATGCGCACTTTCCTCTTTGGGAGTAATGTCTCAAACAGTCTACGTTTTGATCGTTCCCTGGATGACTAGTAGTAGTTTCCGATGCACATCTGGAAGCATTCTGTAATCTGTGGATTATCAGAGTGTTGATGTAACACAGAAATTGCATCGGGATTGAATACAACAGTCACCATGTGCACTCTCCTCCATGGGAGTAATGTCTCAAACAGTCTACGTTTTGATCGTTCCCTGGATGACTAGTAGTAGTTTCCGATGCACATCTGGAAGCATTCAATAATCTGTGGACTATCAGAGTGTTGATGTAACACAGATATTGCATCGGGATTGAATACAACAGTCACCATGTGCACTTTCCTCCATAGGAGTTGGTTCCAATGGCTCTGACCACTATGGGACTCAACTGCTGTGGTCATTAGTCCCCTGGAACTTAGAACTACTTAAACCTAACTAACCTAAGGACATCACACACACATCCATGCCCGAGGCAGGATTCGAACCTGCGACCGTAGCAGTCGCACGGTTCCGGACTGCGCGCCTAGAACCGCGAGACCACCGCGGCCGGCCCTCCATAGGAGTAATGTCTCAAACAGTCTACGCTTTGATCCTTCCCTGGAAGACCAGTAGTAGTTTCCGATGACCATCTGGAGGCATTCTGTAAACTGTGGACTACCAGAGTGTTAATGAAACACAGAAATTGTATCGGGGTTGAATACAACAGCCACCATGCCCTCGTTCCTACAGGGGAGTAACGTCACGAACAGTCTATGCTTTGATCGTCCCCTGGAAGACCAGTAGTAGTTTCTGATGCACATCTGGGGGCATTCTCTAATGTGTAGACTATCAGAGTGTTCATGAAACACAGAAATTGCATCGGGATTGAATACAACAGTCACCATGCGCACTTTCCTCCATGGGAGTAATGTCTCAAACAGTCTACGCTTTGATCGTTCCCTGGAAGACCAGTAGTAGTTTCCGATGCACATCTGGAGGCATTCTGTAACCTGTGGACTATCAGAGTGTTATTGAAACACAGAAATTGCATCGGGATTGAATACAACAGTCACCATGCGCTCTTTCCTCCATGGGAGTAATGTCTCAAAGAGTGTACGCTTTAATCGTTCCCTGGAAGACCAGTAGTAGTTTCCGATGCACACCTGGAGGCATTCTGTAATCTGTGGACTATTTGATGTTGATGCAACACAGAAATTGTCTCGTGATTGAATACAACAGTCACCATGCGCACTTTCCTCCATGGGAGTAATGTCTCAAAGAGTCTACGCTTTGACCGTTCTCTGGAAGACCAGTAGTAGTTTTCGATGCACATCTGAAGGCATTCTTTAATCTGTGGTCCTTCAAAGTGTTGATGAAACACAGAAATTGCATCGGTATTGAATACAACAGTCACCATGCGCACTTATCTCCCTGGCAGTAATGTCTCAAACAGTCTACGCTTTGATCGCTCCCAGGAAGACCAGTAGTAGTTTCCGATGCACATCAGGAGGCATTCAGTAATCTGTGGACCTTCAAAGTGTTGATGGAACACAGAAATTGCATCCTGTTTGAATACAACAGTCACCATGCGCACTTTCCTCCACGGGGGTAATGTCTCAAACAGTCTACGCTTTCATCGTTCGCTGGAAGACCAGTAGTAGTTTCCGTTGGACATCTGGAGGCATTCTGTATCTGTCTATAATCAGAGTGTTGATGAAACACAGAAATTGCATCGGTATTGAATACAACAGATACCATGCGGACTTTCCTCCATGGGAGTAATGTCTCAAAGAGTCAACGCTTTGATCGTTCCCTGGAAGACCAGTAGTAGTTTACGGTGCACATCTGGAAGTATTCTGTAATCTGTTGACCTTCAGAGTGTTGATAAAACACAGAAATTGCATCGGGATTCAATTCAACAGGCACCATGTGGACTTTTCTACATGGGAGTAATGTCTCAAAAAGTCTACGCTTTGATCGTTCCCTGGAAGACCAGTAGTAGTTTCCGATGCACATCTGGAGGCATTCTGTAATCTGTGGACTATCCGAGTGTTGATGAAACACAGATATTGCATCGGGATTGAATACAACAGACTCCATGCGCACTTTCCTCCAATGGAGTAATGTCTCAAACTGTCATCGCTTTGATCGTTCCCTGAGGACCAGTAATAGTTTCCGATGCACATGTGGATCCATTCTGTAATCTGTGGACTATCCGAGTGTAGATGAAACACAGAAATTGCATCGGGATACAATACTACAGTCACCATGCGCACTTTCCTCCATGGGAGTAATGTCTCAAACATTCTACGCTTTGATCGTTCCCTGGAAGACAAGTAGTAGATTCTGATGCACATCTGGAGGCATTCTGTAATCTGTGGACTATCAGAATGTTGTTGAAACACAGAAATTGCATCGTGATGGAATACAACAGCCACCATGCGCACTTTCCTCCATGGGGGTAATGTCTCAAACAGTCTACGCTTTGATCGGTCCCTGGAAAACCAGTAGTAGTTTCCGATGAACATCTGGAGGAATTCTGTAAACTGTGGACTATCAGAGTGTTAATGAAAAACAGAAATTGCATCGGGGTTGAATTCAACAGTCACCATGCGCTCGTTCCTCCAGGGGAGTAACGTCTCAAACAGTCTACTCTTTGATCGTCCGCTGGAAGACCAGTAGTAGTTTCTGATGCACATCTGGGGCATTCTCTAATGTGTAGACTATCAGTGTGTTCATGAAACACAGAAATTGCATCGGGATTGAATACAAGAGTCAGCATGCGCATTTTCCTCCATGGGAGTAATGTCACAAACAGTCTACGCTTTGATCGTTCCCTGGAAGACCAGTAGCAGTTTCAGATGCACATCTGGTGGCATTCTGGAAACTGTGGACTATCAGGGTGTTGATGAAACACAGAAATTGCATCGGGATTGAATACAACAGTCACCATGCGCACTTACCTCCATGGGAGTAATGTCTCAAAGAGTCTACGCTTTGACCGTTCTCTGGAAGACCAGTAGTAGTTTACGATGCACTTCTGGAGGCATTCTGTAACCTGTGGACCTTCAAAGTGTTGATGAAACACAGAAATTGCATCGGGATTGAATACAACAGTCACCATGTGCACTGTCCTCCATGGGAGTAGTGTCTCAAACAGTCTACGCTTTGATCCTTCCCTGGAAGACCAGTAGTAGTTTCCGATGAACATCTGGAGGCATTCTGTAAACTGTGGACTATCTGAGTGTTAATGAAACACAGAAATTGTATCGGGGTTGAATACAACAGCCACCATGCGAACGTTCCTCCAGGGGAGTAACGTCACAAACATTCTATGCTTTGATAGTCCCCTGGAAGACCAGTAGTAGTTTCTGATGCACATCTGGGGCATTCTCTAATGTGTGGACTATCAGAGTGTTCATGAAACACAGAAATTGTATCAGGATTGAATACAACAGTCACCATGCGCACTTTCCTCCATGGGAGTAATGTCTCAAACAGTCTACGCTTTGATCGTTCCCTGGAAGACCAGTAGTAGTTTCCGATGCACATCTGGAGGCATTTTGTAATCTGTGGACTATCAGAGTGTTATTGAAACACAGAAATTGCATCGGGATTGAATACAACAGTCACCATGCGCACTTTCCTCCATGGAAGAAATGTGTCAAAGAGTCACGCTTTGATCGTTCCCTGGAAGAACAGTAGTATTTTCCGATGCACACCTAGAGGCATTCTGTAATCTGTGGACTATTTGATGTTGATGCAACACAGAACTTGTTTCGTGATTGAGTACAACATTCACCATGCGCACTTTCCTCCATGGGAGTAATGTCTCAAAAAGTCTACGCTTTGACCGTTCTCTGGAAGACCATTAGTAGTTTTCGATGCACATCTGAGGGCATTCTGTAATCTGTGGACCTTCAAAGTGTTGATGAAACACAGAAATTGCATCGGGATTGAAAACAACAGTAACCATGCGCACTTTCCTCTATAAGAGTAACGTCTCAAACAGTCTACTATTTGATCGTTCCCTGGAAGACCAGTAGTAGTTCCCGATGCACATCTGGAGGCATTCTGTAACCTGTGGACGTTCAAAGTGTTGATGAAACACAGAAATTGCAACGGGATAGAATACAACTGTCACCATGCGCACTTTCCTCCTTGTGAGTAATGTCTCAAACAGTCTACGATTTGATCGTTCCCTGGAAGACCAGTAGTAGTTTCCGTCGCTCATCTGGAGGCATTCTGTAACTGTGGACAATCAGAGTGTTGATGAAACACAGAAATTGCATCGGTATTGAATACAACAGTCACCATGCGCACTTATCTCCCTGGCAGTAATGTCTCAAACAGTCTACGCTTTGATCGTTCCCAGGAAGACCAGTAGTAGTTTCCGATGCACATCAGGAGGCAGTCTGTAATCTGTGGACCTTCAAAGTGTTGATGGAACACAGAACTTGCATCCTGTTTGAATACAACAGTCACCATGCGCACTTTCCTCCACGGGCTAATGTCTCAAACAGTCTACGCTTTCATCGTTCCCTGGAAGACCAGTAGTAGTTTCCGTTGCACATCTGGAGGCATTATGTGTCTGTCTACAATCAGAGTGTTGATGAAACACAGGAATTGCATCGGTATTGAATACAACAGCCACCATGCGCACTTTCCTATATGAGAGTAATGTCTCAAAGAGTCAACGCTTTGATCGTTCCCTGGAAGACCAGTAGTAGTTTACGGTACATATCTGGAAGTATTCTGTAATCTGTTGACCTTCAGAGTGTTGATAAAACACAGAAATTGCATCGGGATTCAATTCAACAGGCACCATGTGGATTTTTCTCCATGGGAGTAATGTCTCAAAAAGTCTACGCTTTGATCGTTCCCTGGAAGACCAGTAGTAGTTTGCGATGCGCATCTGGAGGCATTCTGTAATCTGTGGACCGTCAAATTGTTGATGAATCACAGAAAATGCCTCGAGAAAGAATACAAAAGTCACCATGCGCACTTTCCTCCGTGGGAGAAATGTCTCAAACAGTCTACGCTTTGATCGTTCCCTGAAAGACAATTAGTAGATTCTGATGCACATCTGGAGGCATTCTTTAATCTGTGGTCCTTCAAAGTGTTGATGAAACACAGAAATTGCATCGGTATTGAATACAACAGTCACCATGCGCACTTATCTCCCTGGCAGTAATGTCTCAAACAGTCTACGCTTTGATCGCTCCCAGGAAGACCAGTAGTAGTTTCCGATGCACATCAGGAGGCATTCAGTAATCTGTGGACCTTCAAAGTGTTGATGGAACACAGAAATTGCATCCTGTTTGAATACAACAGTCACCATGCGCACTTTCCTCCACGGGGGTAATGTCTCAAACAGTCTACGCTTTCATCGTTCGCTGGAAGACCAGTAGTAGTTTCCGTTGGACATCTGGAGGCATTCTGTATCTGTCTATAATCAGAGTGTTGATGAAACACAGAAATTGCATCGGTATTGAATACAACAGAGACCATGCGGACTTTCCTCCATGGGAGTAATGTCTCAAAGAGTCAACGCTTTGATCGTTCCCTGGAAGACCAGTAGTAGTTTACGGTGCACATCTGGAAGTATTCTGTAATCTGTTGACCTTCAGAGTGTTGATAAAACACAGAAATTGCATCGGGATTCAATTCAACAGGCACCATGTGGACTTTTCTACATGGGAGTAATGTCTCAAAAAGTCTACGCTTTGATCGTTCCCTGGAAGACCAGTAGTAGTTTCCGATGCACATCTGGAGGCATTCTGTAATCTGTGGACTATCCGAGTGTTGATGAAACACAGAAATTGCATCGGGATTGAATACAACAGACTCAATGCGCACTTTCCTCCAATGGAGTAATGTCTCAAACTGTCATCGCTTTGATCGTTCCCTGAGGACCAGTAATAGTTTCCGATGCACATCTGGATCCATTCTGTAATCTGTGGACTATCCGAGTGTAGATGAAACACAGAAATTGCATCGGGATAAAATACTACAGTCACCATGCGCACTTTCCTCCATGGGAGTAATGTCTCAAACATTCTACGCTTTGATCGTTCCCTGGAAGACAAGTAGTAGATTCTGATGCACATCTGGAGGCATTCTGTAATCTGTGGATTATCAGAATGTTGTTGAAACACAGAAATTGCATCGTGATGGAATACAACAGCCACCATGCGCACTTTCCTCCATGGGGGTAATGTCTCAAACAGTCTACGCTTTGATCGGTCCCTGGAAAACCAGTAGTAGTTTCCGATGAACATCTGGAGGAATTCTGTAAACTGTGGACTATCAGAGTGTTAATGAAAAACAGAAATTGCATCGGGGTTGAATTCAACAGTCACCATGCGCTCGTTCCTCCAGGGGAGCAACGTCTCAAACAGTCTACGCTTTGATCGTCCCCTGGAAGACCAGTAGTAGTTTCTGATGCACATCTGGGGCATTCTCTAATGTGTAGACTATCAGTGTGTTCATGAAACACAGAAATTGCATCGGGATTGAATACAAGAGTCAGCATGCGCATTTTCCTCCATGGGAGTAATGTCACAAACAGTCTACGCTTTGATCGTTCCCTGGAAGACCAGTAGCAGTTTCAGATGCACATCTGGTGGCATTCTGGAAACTGTGGACTATCAGGGTGTTGATGAAACACAGAAATTGCATCGGGATTGAATACAACAGTCACCATGCGCACTTACCTCCATGGGAGTAATGTCTCAAAGAGTCTACGCTTTGACCGTTCTCTGGAAGACCAGTAGTAGTTTACGATGTACTTCTGGAGGCATTCTGTAACCTGTGGACCTTCAAAGTGTTGATGAAACACAGAAATTGCATCGGAATTGAATACAACAGTCACCATGTGCACTGTCCTCCATGGGAGTAGTGTCTCAAACAGTCTACGCTTTGATCCTTCCCTGGAAGACCAGTAGTAGTTTCCGATGAACATCTGGAGGCATTCTGTAAACTGTGGACTATCTGAGTGTTAATGAAACACAGAAATTGTATCGGGGTTGAATACAACAGCCACCATGCGAACGTTCCTCCAGGGGAGTAACGTCACAAACATTCTATGCTTTGATAGTCCCCTGGAAGACCAGTAGTAGTTTCTGATGCACATCTGGGGCATTCTCTAATGTGTGGACTATCAGAGTGTTCATGAAACACAGAAATTGTATCAGGATTGAATACAACAGTCACCATGCGCACTTTCCTCCATGGGAGTAATGTCTCAAACAGCCTACGCTTTGATCGTTCCCTGGAAGACCAGTAGTAGTTTCCGATGCACATCTGGAGGCATTTTGTAATCTGTGGACTATCAGAGTGTTATTGAAACACAGAAATTGCATCGGGATTGAATACAACAGTCACAATGCGCACTTTCCTCCATGGAAGAAATGTGTCAAAGAGTCACGCTTTGATCGTTCCCTGGAAGACCAGTAGTATTTTCCGATGCACACCTGGAGGCATTCTGTAATCTGTGGACTATTTGATGTTGATGCAACACAGAACTTGTTTCGTGATTGAGTACAACATTCACCATGCGCACTTTCCTCCATGGGAGTAATGTCTCAAAGAGTCTACGCTTTGACCGTTCTCTGGAAGACCAATAGTAGTTTTCGATGCACATCTGAGGGCATTCTGTAATCTGTGGACCTTCAAAGTGTTGATGAAACACAGAAATTGCATCGGGATTGAATACAACAGTAACCATGCGCACTTTCCTCTATAAGAGTAACGTCTCAAACAGTCTACTATTTGATCGTTCCCTGGAAGACCTGTAGTAGTTCCCGATGCACATCTGGAGGCATTCTGTAACCTGTGGACGTTCAAAGTGTTGATGAAACACAGAAATTGCAACGGGATTGAATACAACTGTCACCATGCGCACTTTCCTCCTTGTGAGTAATGTCTCAAACAGTCTACGATTTGATCGTTCCCTGGAAGACCAGTAGTAGTTTCCGTCGCACATCTGGAGGCATTCTGTAACTGTGGACAATCAGAGTGTTGATGAAACACAGAAATTGCATCGGTATTGAATACAACAGTCACCATGCGCACTTATCTCCCTGGCAGTAATGTCTCAAACAGTCTACGCTTTGATCGTTCCCAGGAAGACCAGTAGTAGTTTCCGATGCACATCAGGAGGCAGTCTGTAATCTGTGGACCTTCAAAGTGTTGATGGAACACAGAACTTGCATCCTGTTTGAATACAACAGTCACCATGCGCACTTTCCTCCACGGGCTAATGTCTCAAACAGTCTACGCTTTCATCGTTCCCTGGAAGACCAGTAGTAGTTTCCGTTGCACATCTGGAGGCATTCTCTATCTGTCTACAATCAGAGTGTTGATGAAACACAGGAATTGCATCGGTATTGAATACAACAGCCACCATGCGCACTTTCCTATATGAGAGTAATGTCTCAAAGTGTCAACGCTTTGATCGTTCCCTGGAAGACCAGTAGTAGTTTACGGTGCACATCTGGAAGTATTCTGTAATCTGTTGACCTTCAGAGTGTTGATAAAACACAGAAATTGGATCGGGATTCAATTCAACAGGCACCATGTGGACTTTTCTCCATGGGAGTAATGTCTCAAAAAGTCTACGCTTTGATCGTTCCCTGGAAGACCAGTAGTAGTTTGCGTTGCGCATCTGGAGGCATTCTGTAATCTGTGGACCGTCAAATTGTTGATGAATCACAGAAAATGCCTCGAGAAAGAATACAACAGTCACCATGCGCACTTTCCTCCGTGGGAGAAATGTCTCAAACAGTCTACGCTTTGATCGTTCCCTGAAAGACAAGTAGTAGATTCTGATGCACATCTGGAGGCATTCTGTAATCTGTGGACCTTCAAAGTGTTGATGAAACACAGAAAATTCCTCGTCATTGAATACAACAGTCACCATGCGCACCTTCCTCCACGGGATTAATGTCTCAAACAGTCTACGATTTTATCGTTCCCTGGAAGACCAGTAGTAGTTTCCGATGCACATCTGGAGGCATTCTGTAATCTGTGGACCTTCAAAGTGTTGATGAAACGCAGAAATTGCGTCGGAATAGAATACAACAGTCACCATGCGCACTTCCCATCATGGGAGGTATGTCTCATACATTCTACGCTTTTTTCGTTTCCTGGAGTACCAGTAGTAGTTTCCGATGCACATCTGGAGGCATTCTGTAATCTGTGGACTATCAGAGTGTTGTTGAAACACAGAAATTGCATCGGTATTGAATACAACAGTCACCATGCGCACTTTCCTCCATGGGGTAATGTCTCAAACAGTCTACGCTTTGATCGTTCCCTGGAAGACTAGTAGTAGTTTCCGATGCACATCTGGAAGCATTCTGTAATCTGTGGACTATAAGATTGTTGATGTAACACAGATATTGCATCGGGATTGAATACAACAGTCACCATATGCACTTTCCTCCATGGGAGTAATGTCTCAAACAGTCTACGCTTTGATCCTTCCCTGGAAGACCAGTAGTAGTTTCCGATGAACATCAGGAGGCATTCTGTAAACTGTGGACTATCTGAGGGTTAATGAAACACAGAAATTGTATCGGAGTTGAATACAACAGCCACCATGCGCTCGTTCCTCCAGGGGAGTAACGTCACAAACATTCTATGCTTTGATAGTCCCCTGGAAGACCAGTAGTAGTTTCTGATGCACATCTGGGGGCATTCTCTAATGTGTGGACTATCAGAGTGTTCATGAAACACAGAAATTGTATCAGGATTGAATACAACAGTCACCATGTGCACTTTCCTCCATGGGAGTAATGTCTCAAAAAGTCTACGCTTTGATCGTTCCCTGGAAGACCAGTAGTAGTTTCCGATGCACATCTGGAGGCATTTTGTAATCTGTGGACTATCAGAGTGTTATTGAAACACAGAAATTGCATCGGGATTGAATACAACAGTCACCATGCGCTCTTTCCTCCATGTGAGTAATGTCTCAAACAGTCTACGATTTGATCGGTCCCTGGAAGACCAGTAGTAGTTTCCGTCGCACATCTGGAGGCATTCTCTAACTGTGGACAATCAGAGTGTTGATGAAACACAGAAATTGCATCGGTATGGAATACAACAGTCACCACGCGCACTAATCTCCCTGGCAGTAATGTCTCAAACAGTCTACGCTTTGATCGTTCCCACGAAGACCAGTAGTAGTTTCCGATGCACATCAGGAAGCAGTCTGTAATCTGTGGACCTTCAAAGTGTTGATGGAACACAGAACTTGCATCCTGTTTGAATACAACAGTCACCATGCGCACTTTCCTCCACGGGGTAATGTCTCAAACAGTCTACGCTTTCATCGTTCGCTGGAAGACCAGTAGTAGTTTCCGTTGCACATCTGGAGGCATTCTGTATCTGTCTACAATCAGACTGTTGTTGAAACACAGGAATTGCATCGGTATTGAATACAACAGCCACCATGCGCACTTTCCTCCACTAGAGTAATGTCTCAATGAGTCAACGCTTTGATCGTTCCCTGGAAGACCAGTAGTAGTTTACGGTGCACATCTGGAAGTATTCTGTAACCTGTTGACCTTCAGAGTGTTGATAAAACACAGAAATTTCATCGGGATTCAATACAACAGGCACCATGTGGACTTTTCTCCATGGGAGTAATGTCTCAAAAAGTCTACGCTTTGATCGTTCCCTGGAAGACCAGTAGTAGTTTGCGATGCACATCTGGAGGCATTCTGTAATGTGTGGACCGTCAAATTTCTGATGAATCACAGAAAATGCCTCGAGAAAGAATACAACAGTCACCATGCGCACTTTCCTCCGTGGGAGAAATGTCTCAAACAGTCTACGCTTTGATAGTTCCCTGAAAGACAAGTAGTAGATTCTGATGCACATCTGGAGGCATTCTGTAATCTGTGGACCTTCAAAGTGTTGATGAAACACAGAAAATTCCTCGACATTGAATACAACAGTCACCATGCGCACCTTCCTCCACGGGATTAATGTCTCAAACAGTCTACGATTTTATCGTTCCCTGGAAGACCAGTAGTAGTTTCCGATGCACATCTGGAGGCATTCTGTAATCTGTGGACTATCAGGATGTTGTTGAAACAGAGAAATTGCATCGTGATTGAATACAACAGCCACCATGCTCACTTTCCTCCATGGGAGTAATGTCTCAAACTGTCATCGCTTTGATCGTTCCCTGAAGACCAGTAGTAGTTTCCGATGCACATGTGGAGGGCTTCTGTAATCAGTGGACTATCAGAGTGTTGATGAAACACAGAAATTGCATCGGGATAGAATACAACAGTCACCATGCGCAGTTTGTTGCATGGGAGTTATGTCTCAAAGAGTCTACGATTTAATCGTTCCCTGGAAGACCAGTAGTAGTTTCCGATGCACATCTGGAGGCATTCTGTAATCTGTGGACTATCAGGATGTTGTTGAAACAGAGAAATTGCATCGTGATTGAATACAACAGCCACCATGCTCACTTTCCTCCATGGGAGTAATGTCTCAAACTGTCATCGCTTTGATCGTTCCCTGAAGACCAGTAGTAGTTTCCGATGCACATGTGGAGGGCTTCTGTAATCACTGGACTATCAGAGTGTTGATGAAACACAGAAATTGCATCGGTATAGAATACAACAGTCACCATGCGCAGTTTGTTGCATGGGAGTTATGTCTCAAAGAGTCTACGATTTAATCGATCCCTGGAAGACCAGTAGTAGTTTCCGATGCACAAATGGAGGCATTCTGTAATCTGTGGACCTTCAAAGTGTTGATGAAACGCAGAAATTGCCTCGGAATTGAATACAACAGTCACCATGCGCACTTTCCTTCATGGGAGTAATGTCTCATACATTCTACGCTTTTTTCGTTTCCTGGAAGACCAGTAGTAGTTTCCGATGCACATCTGCAGGCATTCTGTAATCTGTGGACTATCAGAGTGTTGTTGAAACACAGAAATTGCATCGGTATTGAATACAACAGTCACCATGCGCACTTTCCTCCATGGGGTAATGTCTCAAACAGTCTACGCTTTGATCGTTCCCTGGAAGACTAGTAGTAGTTTCCGATGCACATCTGGAAGCATTCTGTAATCTGTGGACTATAAGATTGTTGATGTAACACAGATATTGCATCGGGATTGAATACAACAGTCACCATATGCACTTTCCTCCATGGGGGTAATGTCTCAAACAGTCTACGCTTTGATCCTTCCCTGGAAGACCAGTAGTAGTTTCCGATGAACATCAGGAGGCATTCTGTAAACTGTGGACTATCTGAGGGTTAATGAAACACAGAAATTGTATCGGAGTTGAATACAACAGCCACCATGCGCTCGTTCCTCCAGGGGAGTAACGTCACAAACATTCTATGCTTTGATAGTCCCCTGGAAGACCAGTAGTAGTTTCTGATGCACATCTGGGGGCATTCTCTAATGTGTGGACTATCAGAGTGTTCATGAAACACAGAAATTGTATCAGGATTGAATACAACAGTCACCATGCGCACTTTCCTCCATGGGAGTAATGTCTCAAAAAGTCTACGCTTTGATCGTTCCCTGGAAGACCAGTAGTAGTTTCCGATGCACATCTGGAAGCATTCTGTAATATGTATACTATCAGAGTGTTGATGTAACACAGAAATTGCATGGGGATTGAATACAACAGTCACCATGCGCACTTTCCTCCATGGGAGTAATGTCTCAAACAGTTTACGCTTTGATCGTTGCCTGGAAGACCAGTAGTATTTTCCGATGCACACCTGGAGGCATTCTGTAATCTGTGGACTATTTGATGTTGATGCAACACAGAACTTGTTTCGTGATTGAGTACAACATTCACCATGCGCACTTTCCTCCATGGGAGTAATGTCTCAAAGAGGCTACGCTTTGACCGTTCTCTGGAAGACCATTAGTAGTTTTCGATGCACATCTGGAGGCATTCTGTAATCTGTGGACCTTCAAAGTGTTGATGAAACACAGAAATTGCATCGGGATTGAATAAAACAGTCACCATGCGCACTTTCCTCTATAAGAGTAACGTCTCAAACAGTCTACGGTTTGATCGTTCCCTGGAAGACCAGTAGTAGTTCCCGATGCACATCTGGAGGCATTCTGTAACCTGTGGACGTTCAAAGTGTTGATGAAACACAGAAATTGCAACGGGATTGAATACAACTGTCACCATGCGCACTTTCCTCCATGTGAGTAATGTCTCAAACAGTCTACGATTTGATCGGTCCCTGGAAGACCAGTAGTAGTTTCCGTCGCACATCTGGAGGCATTCTCTAACTGTGGACAATCAGAGTGTTGATGAAACACAGGAATTGCATCGGTATTGAATACAACAGCCACCATGCGCACTTTCCTCCACTAGAGTAATGTCTCAAAGAGTCAACGCTTTGATCGTTCCCTGGAAGACCAGTAGTAGTTTACGGTGCACATCTGGAAGTATTCTGTAACCTGTTGACCTTCAGAGTGTTGATAAAACACAGAAATTTCATCGGGATTCAATACAACAGGCACCATGTGGACTTTTCTCCATGGGAGTAATGTCTCAAAAAGTCTACGCTTTGATCGTTCCCTGGAAGACCAGTAGTAGTTTGCGATGCACATCTGGAGGCATTCTGTAATCTGTGGACCGTCAAATTTCTGATGAATCACAGAAAATGCCTCGAGAAAGAATACAACAGTCACCATGCGCACTTTCCTCCGTGGGAGAAATGTCTCAAACAGTCTACGATTTGATCGTTCCCTGAAAGACAAGTAGTAGATTCTGATGCACATCTGGAGGCATTCAGTAATCTGTGGACCTTCAAAGTGTTGATGAAACACAGAAAATTCCTCGACATTGAATACAACAGTCACCATGCGCCCCTTCCTCCACGGGATTAATGTCTCAAACAGTCTACGATTTTATCGTTCCCTGGAAGACCAGTAGTAGTTTCCGATGCACATCTGGAGGCATTCTGTAATCTGTGGACTATCAGGATGTTGTTGAAACAGAGAAATTGCATCGTGATTGAATACAACAGCCACCATGCTCACTTTCCTCCATGGGAGTAATGTCTCAAACTGTCATCGCTTTGATCGTTCCCTGAAGACCAGTAGTAGTTTCCGATGCACATGTGGAGGGCTTCTGTAATCAGTGGACTATCAGAGTGTTGATGAAACACAGAAATTGCATCGGGATAGAATACAACAGTCACCATGCGCAGTTTGTTGCATGGGAGTTATGTCTCAAAGAGTCTACGATTTAATCGTTCCCTGGAAGACCAATAGTAGTTTCCGATGCACAAATGGAGGCATTCTGTAATCTGTGGACCTTCAAAGTGTTGATGAAACGCAGAAATTGCCTCGGAATTGAATACAACAGTCACCATGCGCACTTTCCTTCATGGGAGTAATGTCTCATACATTCTACGCTTTTTTCGTTTCCTGGAAGACCAGTAGTAGTTTCCGATGCACATCTGCAGGCATTCTGTAACCTGTGGACTATCAGAGTGTTGTTGAAACACAGAAATTGCATCGGTATTGAATACAACAGTCACCATGCGCACTTTCCTCCATGGGGTAATGTCTCAAACAGTCTACGCTTTGATCGTTCCCTGGAAGACTAGTAGTAGTTTACGATGCACATCTGGAAGCATTCTGTAATCTGTGGACTATAAGAGCGTTGATGTAACACAGATGTTGCATCGGGATTGAATACAACAGTCACCATGTGCACTTTCCTCCATGGGAGTAATGTCTCAATCAGTCCACGCTTTGATCGTTCCCTGGAAGACCAGTAGCAGTTTCAGATGCACATCTGGACGCATTCTGGAAACTGTGGACTATCAGGGTGTTGATGAAACACAGAAATTGCATCGGGATTGAATACAACAGTCACCATGCGCACTTTCCTGCATGGGAGTAATGTCTCAAAGTGTCTACGCTTTGATCGTTCCCTGGAGGACCAGTGTAGTTTCCGATGCACATCTGGAGGCATTCTGTAATCTGTGGACCTTCAAAGTGTTGATGAAACACAGAAATTGCTTCGGGATTGAATACAACAGTCACCATGCGCACTTTCCTCCATGGGAGTAATGTCTCAAACTGTCATCGCTTTGATCGTTCCCTGAAGACCAGTTGTAGTTTCCGATGCACAAATGGAGGCATTCTGTAATCTGTGGACCTTCAAAGTGTTGATGAAACGCAGAAATTGCCACGGAATTGAATACCACAGTCACAATGCGCACTTCCTTTCATGGGAGTAATGTCTCTAACAGTCTACGCTTTTTTCGTTTCCTAGAAGTGCAGTAGTAGTTTCCGATGCACATCAGGAGGCATTCTGTAATCTGTGGACCTACAAAGTGTTGTTGAAACAATGAAATTGCCTCGGGGTTGAATACAACAGTCACCATGCGCACATTCCTCCATGGGAGTAATGTCTCAATCAGTCTACGCTTTGATCGTTCCCTGGAAGACCAGTAGTAGTTTCCGATGCACATCTGGGGGCATTCTGTAATCTGTGGACTATCAGAATGTTGTTGAAAGACAGAAATTGCATCGTGATGGAATACAACAGCCACCATTCGCACTTTCCTCCACGGGAGTAATGGCTCAAACTGTCATCGCTTTGATCGTTCCCTGAATACCAGTAGTAGTTCCCGATGCACAAATTGAGGCATTCTGTAATCTGTGGACCTTCAAAGTGTTGATGAAACGCAGAAATTGCCTCGGAATTAAATACAACAGTCACCATGCGCATTTTCTTTCATGGGAGTAATGTCTCAAAGAGTCTACGCTTTGACCGTTCTCTGGAAGACCAGTAGTAGTTTACGATGCACATCTGGAGGCATTCTGTAATCTGTGGACCTTCAAAGTGTTGATGAAACACAGAAATTGCATCGGGATTGAATACAACAGTCACCATGCGCACTTTCCTCCATGGGAGTAATGTCTCAAACAGTCTACGTTCTGATCGTTCAGTGGAAGACTAGTAGTAGTTTCCGATGCACATCTGGAAGCATTCTGTAATCTGTGGACTATCAGAGTGTTGATGTAACACAGAAATTGCATCGGGATTGAATACAACAGTCACCACATGCACTTTCCTCCATGGGAGTAATGTCTCATACAGTCTACGCTTTGATCGTTCCCTGGAAGACCAGTAGTAGTTTCCGATGCACATCTGGAGGCATTCTGTAACCTGTGGACCTTCAAAGTGTTGATGAAACACAGAAATTGCATCCTGTTTGAATACAACAGCCACCATTCGCACTTTCCTCCACGGGAGTAAAGTCTCAAACTGTCATCGCTTTGATCGTTTCCTGAATACCAGTAGTAGTTCCCGATGCACAAATGGAGGCATTCTGTAATCTGTGGACCTTCAAAGTGTTGATGAAATGCAGAAATTGCATCGGGATTGAATACAACAGTCACCATGTCCACTTTTCTCCATGGGAGTAATGTCTCTAACAGTCTACGCTTTGATCGTTCCCTGGAAGACCAGTAGTAGTGTCCGATACGCATCTGGAGGCATTCTGTAATCTGTTGACCTTCAGAGTGTTGATAAAACACAGAAATTGCATAGGGATTCAATTCAACAGGCACAATGCGGACTTTTCTCAATGGGAGTAATGTCTCAAAAAGCCTATGCTTTGATCGTTCCTAGGAAGACCAGTAGTAGTTTCCGATGCACCAATGGAGGCATTCTGTAATCTGTGGACCTTCAAATTGTTGATGAAACACAGAAAACGCCTCGAGATAGAATACAACAGTCACCATGCGCACTTTCCTCCGTGGGAGTAATGTCTCAAACAGTATACCCTTTGATCGTTCCCTGGGAGACCAGTATTAGTTTCCGATGCACATGTGGAGGCATTCTCTAATCTGTGGTCAATCCGAGTGTTGGTGAAACACAGAAATTGCATCGGGATTGAATACAATAAACTCCATGCGCACATTCCTCCAATGGATTAATGTCTCAAACTGTCATCGCTTTGATCGCTCCCTGAAGACCAGTAATAGTTTCCGATGCACATTTGGAGGCATTCTGTAATCTGTGGACTATCCGAGTGTAGATGAAACACAGAAATTGCATCGGGATAGAATACAACAGTCACCATGCACACTTTCCTCCATCGGAGTAATGTCTCAAACAGTCTACACTTTGATTGTTCCCTGGAAGACCAGTAGTAGTTTCCGATGCACAAGTGGAGGCATTCAGTAATCTGTGGACCTTCAAAGTGTTGATGAAACACAGAAATTGCCTCGGAATTGAATACAACAGTCACAATGTGCACTTTCCTCCATGGGGGTAATGTCTCAAACAGTGTACGCTTTGATCGTCCCCTGGAAGACCAATAGTAGTTTCCGTTGCACATCTGGAGGCATTCTGTATCTGTCTACAATCAGAGTGTTGATGAAACACAGGAATTGCATCGGTATTGAATGCAACAGCCATCATGCGCACTTTCCTCCATGAGAGTAATGTCTCAAAGAGTCAACGCTTTGATCGTTCCCTGGAAGACCAGTAGTAGTTTACGGTGCACATCTGGAAGTATTCTGTAATCTGTTGACCTTCAGAGTGTTGATAAAACACAGAAATTGCATCGGGATTCAATTCAACAGGAACCATGTGGACTTTTCTCCATTGGAATAATGTCTCAAAAAGTCTACGCTTTGATCGTTCCCTGGAAGACCAGTAGTTGTTTGCGATGCACATCTGGAGGCAGTCTGTAATCTGTGGACCGTCAAATTGTTGATGAATCACAGAAAACGCCTCGAGAAAGAATACAACAGTCACCATGCGCACTTTCCTCCGTGGGAGAAATGTCTCAAACAGTCTACGCTTTGATCGTTCCCTGAAACACAAGTAGAAGATTCTGATGCACATCTGGAGGCATTCTGTAATCTGTGGACCTTCAAAGTGTTGATGAAACACAGAAAATTCCTCGACATTGAATACAACAGTCACCATGCGCACCTCCCTCCACGGGATTAATGTCTCAAACAGTCTACGATTTTATCGTTCCCTGGAAGACCAGTAGTAGTTTCCGATGCACATCTGGAGGCATTCTGTAATCTGTGGACTATCAGAATGTTGTTGAAACAGAGAAATTGCATCGTGATTGAATACAACAGCCACCATGCGCACTTTCCTCCACAGGAGTAATGTCTCAAACTGTCATCGCTTTGATCGTTCCCTGAGGACCAGTGGTAGTTTCCGATGCACATGTGGAGGGCTTCTGTAATCAGTGGACTATCAGAGTGTTGATGAAACACAGAAATTGCATCGGGATAGAATACAACAGTCACCATGCGCAGTTTGTTGCATGGGAGTTATGTCTCAAAGAGTCTACGATTTAATCGTTCCCTGGAAGACCAGTAGTAGTTTCCGATGCACAAATGGAGGCATTCTGTAATCTGTGGACCTTCAAAGTGTTGATGAAACGCAGAAATTGCCTCGGAGTTGAATACAACTGTCACCATGCGCACTTTCCTTCATGGGAGTAATGTCTCATACAATCTACGCTTTTTTCGTTTCCTGGAAGACCAGTAGTAGTTTCCGATGCACATCTGAAGGCATTCTGTAATCTGTGGACTATCAGAGTGTTGTTGAAACACAGAAATTGCATCGTTATTGAATACAACAGTCACCATGCGCACTTTCCTCCATGGGGTAATGTCTCAAACAGTCTACGCTTTGATCGTTCCCTGGAAGACTAGTAGTAGTTTCCGATGAACATCTGGAAGCATTCTGTATTCTGTGGACTATAAGAGTGTTGATGTAACACAGATATTGCATCGGGATTGAATACAACGGTCACCATGTGCACTTTCCTCCATGAGAGTAATGTCTCAAACAGTCTACGCTTTGATCGTTCCCTGGAAGACCAGTAGTAGTTTCCGATGAACATCTGGAGGCATTCTGTAAACTGTGGACTATCAGAGTGTTAATGAAACACAGAAATTGCATCGGGGTTGAATTCAACAGTCACCATGCGCTTGTTCCTCCAGGGGAGTAACGTCTCAAACAGTCTACGCTTTGATCGTCCCCTGGAAGACCAGTAGTAGTTTCTGATGCACATCCGTGGCATTCTCTAATGTGTGGACATTCAGAGTGTTCATGAAACACAGAAATTGCATCGGGATTGAATACAAGAGTCAGCATGCGCATTTTCCTCCATGGGAGTAATGTCACAAACAGTCTACGCTTAGATCGTTCCCTGGAACCCCAGTAGCAGTTTCAGATGCACATCTGGAGGCATTCTGGAAACTGTGGACTATCAGGGTGTTGATGAAACACAGAAATTGCATCGGGATTGAATACAACACTCACCATGCGCACTTTCCTGCATGGGAGTAATGTCTCAAAGAGTCTACGCTTTGATCGTTCCCTGGAAGACCAGTAGGAGTTTCCGATGCACAAATGGAGGCATTCTGTAATCTGTGGACCTTCAAAGTGTTGATGAAACGCAGAAATTGCCTCGGAATTGAATACAACAGTCACCATGCGCTCGTTCTTCCAGGGTAGTAAAGTCTCAAACAGTCTACGCTTTGATCGTCCCCTGGAAGACCAGTAGTAGTTTCTGATGCACATCTGGGGGCATTCTCTAATGTGTGGACTATCAGAGTGTTGATGAAACACAGAAATTGCATCGGGATTGAATACAACAGTCAGCATGCGCTCTTTCCTCCATGGGAGTAATGTGTCAAAGAGTCTACGCTTTTTTCGTTTCCTAGAAGTCCAGTAGTAGTTTCCGATGCACATCAGGAGGCATTCTGTAATCTGTGGACCTACAAAGTGTTGATGAAACAATGAAATTGCCTCGGGGTTGAATACAACAGTCACCATGCGCACTTTCCTCCATGGGAGTAATGTCTCAAACAGTCTACGCTTTGATCGTTCCCTGGAAGACCAGTAGTAGTTTCCGATGCACATCTGGGGGCATTCTGTAATCTGTGGACTATCAGAATGTTGTTGAAAGACAGAAATTGCATCGTGATGGAATACAACAGCCACCATTCGCACTTTCCTCCACGGGAGTAATGTCTCAAACTGTCATCGCTTTGATCGTTCCCTGAATACCAGTAGTAGTTCCCGATGCACAAATGGAGGCATTCTGTAATCTGTGGACCTTCAAAGTGTTGATGAAACGCAGAAATTGCCTCGGAATTAAATACAACAGTCACCATGCGCATTTTCTTTCATGGGAGTAATGTCTCAAAGAGTCTACGCTTTGACCGTTCTCTGGAAGACCAGTAGTAGTTTACGATGCACATCTGGAGGCATTCTGTAATCTGTGGACCTTCAAAGTGTTGATGAAACACAGAAATTGCATCGGGATTGAATACAACAGTCACCATGCGCACTTTCCTCCATGGGAGTAATGTATCAAACAGTCTACGTTCTGGTCGTTCAGTGGAAGACTAGTAGTAGTTTCCGATGCACATCTGGAAGCATTCTGTAATCTGTGGACTATCAGAGTGTTGATGTAACACAGAAATTGCATCGGGATTGAATACAACAGTCACCACATGCACTTTCCTCCATGGGAGTAATGTCTCAAACAGTGTACGCTTTGAACGTCCCCTGGAAGACCAGTAGTAGTTTCTGATGCACATCTGTGGGCATTCTCTAATGTGTGGACTATCAGAGTGTTTATGAAACACAGAAATTGCATCGGCATTGAATACAACAGTCACCATGCGCACTTTCCTCCATGGGAATAATGTGTCAAACAGTCTAGGCTTTGATCGTTCCCTGGAAGACCAGTAGTAGTTTCCGATGCACATCTTTAGCCATTCTGTAATCTGTGGACTATTTGATGTTGATGCAACACAGAAATTGCATCGTGATTGAGTACAACAGTCACCATGCGCACTTTCCTCCAAGGGAGTAATGTCTCAAGAGTCTACGCTTTGTCCGTTCTCTGGAAGACCAGTAGTAGTTTACGATGCACATCTGGAGGCATTCTTTAATCTGTGGACAATCAAAGTGTTGATGAAACACAGAAGTTGCATCGGGATTGAATGCAACAGTCACCATGCGCACTTTCCTCCATGAGAGTAATGTCTCAAACAGTCTACGCTTTGATCGTTCCCTGGAAGACCAGTAGTAGTTTCCGATGCACATCTGGAGGCATTCTGTAACCTGTGGACCTTCAAAGTGTTGATGAAACACAGAAATTGCATCCTGTTTGAATACAACAGCCACCATTCGCACTTTGCTCCACAGGAGTAATGTCTCAAACTGTCATCGCTTTGATCGTTCCCTGACTACCAGTAGTAGTTCCCGATGCACAAATGGAGGCATTCTGTAATCTGTGGACCTTCAAAGTGTTGATGAAACGCAGAAATTGCATCGGGATTGAATACAACAGTCTCCATGTCCACTTTTCTCCATGGGAGTAATGTCTCAAACAGTCTACGCTTTCATCGTTCTCTGGAAGACCAGTAGTAGTGTCCGATGCGCATCTGGAGGCATTCTGTAATCTGTTGGCCTTCAGAGTGTTGATAAAACACAGAAATTGCATCGGGATTCAATGCTACAGGCACAATGCGGACTTTTCACAATGGGAGTAATGTCTCAAAAAGCCTAAGCTTTGATCGTTCCTAGGAAGACCAGTAGTAGTTTCCGATGCACCAATGGAGGCATTCTGTAATGTGTGGACCTTCAAATTGTTGATGAAACACAGAAAATGCCTCGAGATAGAATACAACAGTCACCATGCGCACTTTCCTCCGTGGGAGTAATGTCTCAAACAGTCTACGCTTTGATCGTTCCCTGGGAGACCAGTATTAGTTTCCGATGCACATCTGGAAGCATTCTCTAATCTGTGGTCAATCCGAGTGTTGGTGAAACACAGAAATTGCATCGGGATTTAATACAACAGACTCCTTGCGCTCATTCCTCCAATGGAGTAATGTCTCAAATTATCATCTCTTTGATCGCTCCCTGAAGACCAGTAATAGTTTCCGATGCACATCTGGAGGCATTCTGTAATCTGTGGACTATCCGAGTGTACATGAAACACAGACATTGCCTCGGAATAGAATACAACAGTCACCATGCACACTTTCCTCCATGGGAGTAATGTCTCAAACAGTCTACACTTTGATTGTTCCCTGGAAGGCCAGTAGTAGTTTCCGATGCACAAGTGGAGGCATTCTGTAATCTGTGGACCTTCAAAGTGTTGATGAAACACAGAAATTGCCTCGGAATTGAATACAACAGTCACCATGTGCACTTTCCTCCATGGGGGTAATGTCTCAAACAGTGTACGCTTTGATCGTCCCCTGGAAGACCAGTAGTAGTTTCTGATGCACATCTGTGGGCATTCTCTAATGTGTGGAATATCAGAGTGTTTATGAAACAAAGAAATTGCATCGGCATTGAATACAACAGTCACCATGCGCACTTTCCTCCATGGGAGTAATGTGTCAAACAGTCTAGGCTTTGATCGTTCCCTGGAAGACCAGTAGTAGTTTCCGATGCTCATCTTTAGCCATTCTGTAATCTGTGGACAATTTGATGTTGATGCAACACAGAAATTGCATCGTGATTGAGTACAACAGTCACCATGCGCACTTTCCTGCATGGGAGTAATGTGTCAAACAGTCTAGGCTTTGATCGTTCCCTGGAAGACCAGTAGTAGTTTCCGATGCACATCTTTAGCCATTCTGTAATCTGTGGACTATTTGATGTTGTTGAAACACAGAAATTGCATCTTTATTGAATACAACAGTCACCATGCACACTTTCCTCCATGGGAGTAATGTCTCAAACAGTCTACACTTTGATCGTTCCCTGGAACACAAGTAGTAGTTTCCAATGCACATCTGGAGGCATTCTGTAATTGGTGGACCTTGAAAGTGTTGATGAAACACAGAAAATGTCTCGACATTGAATACAAGGGTCACCATGCCCACTTTCCTCCACGGGAGTAATGTCTCAAACAGTCTAGGATTTGATCGTTCCCTGGAAGGCCAGTAGTAGTTTCCGATGCACATCTGGAGGCGTTCTGTAATCGGTGGACTATCAGAATGTTGTTGAAACACAGAAATTTCATCGTGATTGAATACAACAGCCACCATGCGCACTTTCCTCCATGGGAGTAATGTCTCATACAGTCTACGCTTTGATCGTTCCCTGGAAGACCAGTAGTAGTTTCCGATGCACATCTGGTGTCATTCTGTAATCTGTGGACTATCAGAGTGTAGGTGAAACACAGAAATTGCATCGGGATTGAATACAACTGTCACCATGCGCACTTTCCTCCATGGGAGTAATGTCTCAAACAGTCTACGCTTTGATCGTTCCCTGGAAGACCAGTAGTAGTTACCGATGTACATCTGGAGGCATTCTGTAACCAGTGGACCTTCAAAGTGTTGATGAAACACAGAAATTGCATCGGGATTGAATACAACAGTCACCATGCGCACTTTCCTCCATGCTAGTAATTTCTCAAGGAGTCTACGCTTTGACCGTTTTTGGAAGACCAGTAGTAGTTTACGATGCACATCTGGAGGCATTCTGTAACCTGTGGACCTTCAAAGTGTTGATGAAACACAGAAATTGCATCGGGATTGAATACAACAGTCACCATGAGCACTTTCCTCCATGGGAGTAATGTCTCAAACAGTTTACGCTTTGATCGTTCCCTGGAAGACCAGTAGTAGTTACCGATGCACATCTGGAGGCATTCTGTAACCTGTGGACCTTCAAAGTGTTGATGAAACACAGAAATTGCATCGGGATTGAATACAACAGTCACCATGCGCACTTTCCTCCATGGGAGTAATTTCTCAAACAGTCTACGCTTTGATCGATCCCTGGAAGTCCAGTAGTAATTTCCGTCGCACATCTTGAGGCATTCTGTATCTGTGGGCAATCAGAGTGTTGATGAAACACAGAAATTGCATCGGTAATGAATACAACAGTCACCATGCCCACTTATCTCCATGGGAGTAATGTCTCAAACAGTCTACGATTTGATCGTTCCCAGGAAGACCAGTAGTAGTTTCCGATGCACATCAGGAGGCATTCTGTAATCTGTGGAGCTTCGAAGTATTGATGAAACACAGAAATTGCATCGGTAATGAAAACAACAGTCACCATGCGCCCTTATCTCCACGGGAGTAATGTCTCAAACAGTTTACCCTTTCATCGTTGCCTGGAAGACCAGTAGCAGTTTCCAGTGCACATCTGGAGGCAACCTGTAATCTCTGGACTATCAGAGTGTTGATGAAACACAGAAATTGCAGCGGGATTGAATACAACAGTCACCATGCGCACTTTCCTCCGTGGGAGTAATGTCTCAAACAGTCTACGCTTTGATCGTTCCCTGGAAGACCAGTAGTAGTTTCCGATTCACATCTGGAGGCATTCTGTAATCTGTTGACCTTCAGAGTGTTGATAAAATACAGAAATTGCATCGGGATTGAATTCAACAGGCACCATGCGAACTTTTCTCCATGGGAGTAATGTCTCAAAAAGTCTACGCTTTGTTCGTTCCCTGGAAGACCAGTAGTAGCTTCTGAACCACATTTGGAGGCATTCTGTAATCTGTGGACCTTCAAAGTGTTGATGAAACACAGAAAATGCCTCGAGATAGAATACAACAGTCACCATGCGCACTTTCCTCCGTGGGAGTAATGTCTCAAACAGTCTACCCTTGATCGTCCCCTCGGAGACCAGTAGTAGTTTCCGATGCACATCTGGAGGCATTCTATGATCTGTGGACTATCCGAGTGTAGATGAAACAAAATAATTGCTTCGGGATAGAATACAACAGTCACCATGCGCACTTTCCTCCATGGGAGTAATGTCTCATACAGTCTACGCTTTGATCGTTCCCTGGAAGACCAGTTGTAGTTTCCGTTGCACAAATGGAGGAATTCTGTAATCTGGCGTCCTCCAAAGTGTTGATGAAACACAGAAATTGCCTCGTAATTGAATACAACAGTCACCATGTGCACTTTCCTCCACAGGAGTAATGTCTCAAACAGTGTACGTTTTTTTCGTTTCCTGGAAGACCAGTTGTAGTTTCCGATGCAATTCTGGACGCATTCTGTAATCTGTGGACTATCAGAGTGTCGTTGAAACACAGAAATTGCATCGGTATTGAATACAAAAGTCACCATGCGCACTTTCCTCCATGGGAGTAATGTCTCAAACAGTCTACGCTTTGATCGTTCCCTGGAAGACCAGTAGTAGTTTCCGATGCACATCTGGAGGCACTCTGTAATCTGTGGACCTTCAAAGTGTTGATGAAACACAGAAAATGCCTCGACATTGAATACAACAGTCACCATGCGCGCATTCCTCCACGGGAGTAATGTCTCAAACAGTCTACGATTTGATCGTTCCCTGGAAGACCAGTAGTAGATTCCGATGCACATCTGGAGGCATTCTGTAATCTGTGGACTATCAGAATGTTGTTGAAAGACAGAAATTGCATCGTGATGGAATACAACAGCCACCATTCGCACTTTTCTCCACGGGAGTAATGTCTCAAACTGTCATCGCTTTGATCGTTCCCTGAATACCAGTAGTAGTTCCCGATGCACAAATGGAGGCATTCTGTAATCTGTGGACCTTCAAAGTGTTGATGAAACGCAGAAATTGCCTCGGAATTAAATACAACAGTCACCATGCGCATTTTCTTTCATGGGAGTAATGTCTCAAAGAGTCTACGCTTTGACCGTTCTCTGGAAGACCAGTAGTAGTTTACGATGCACATCTGGAGGCATTCTGTAATCTGTGGACCTTCAAAGTGTTGATGAAACACAGAAATTGCATCGGGATTGAATACAACAGTCACCATGCGCACTTTCCTCCATGGGAGTAATGTCTCAAACAGTCTACGTTCTGATCGTTCAGTGGAAGACTAGTAGTAGTTTCCGATGCACATCTGGAAGCATTCTGTAATCTGTGGACTATCAGAGTGTTGATGTAACACAGAAATTGCATCGGGATTGAATACAACAGTCACGACATGCACTTTCCTCCATGGGAGTAATGTCTCAAACAGTGTACGCTTTGATCGTCCCCTGGAAGACCAGTAGTAGTTTCTGATGCACATCTGTGGGCATTCTCTAATGTGTGGACTATCAGAGTGTTTATGAAACAAAGAAATTGCATCGGCATTGAATACAACAGTCACCATGCGCACTTTCCTCCATGGGAGTAATGTGTCAAACAGTCTAGGCTTTGATCGTTCCCTGGAAGACCAGTAGTAGTTTCCGATGCACATCTTTAGCCATTCTGTAATCTGTGGACTATTTGATGTTGATGCAACACAGAAATTGCATCGTGATTGAGTACAACAGTCACCATGCGCACTTTCCTCCACGGGAGTAATGTCTCAGGAGTCTACGCTTTGTCCGTTCTCTGGAAGACCAGTAGTAGTTTACGATGCACATCTGGAGGCATTCTTTAATCTGTGGACATTCAAAGTGTTGATGAAACACAGAAGTTGCATCGGGATTGAATGCAACAGTCACCATGCGCACTTTCCTCCATGAGAGTAATGTCTCAAACAGTCTACGGTTTGATCGTTCCCTGGAAGACCAGTAGTAGTTTCCGATGCACATCTGGAGGCATTCTGTAACCTGTGGACCTTCAAAGTGTTGATGAAACACAGAAATTGCATCCTGTTTGAATAGAACAGCCACCATTCGCACTTTCCTCCACAGGAGTAATGTCTCAAACTGTCATCGCTTTGATCGTTCCCTGAATACCAGTAGTAGTTCCCGATGCACAAATGGAGGCATTCTGTAATCTGTGGACCTTCAAAGTGTTGATGAAACGCAGAAATTGCATCGGGATTGAATACAACAGTCACCATGTCCACTTTTCTCCATGGGAGTAATGTCTCAAACAGTCTACGCTTTGATCGTTCCCTGGAAGACCAGTAGTAGTGTCCGATGCGCATCTGGAGGCATTCTGTAATCTGTTGACCTTCAGAGTGTTGATAAAACACAGAAATTGCATCGGGATTCAATTCTACAGGCACAATGCGGACTTTTCTCAATGGGAGTAATGTCTCAAAAAGCCTAAGCTTTGATCGTTCCTAGGAAGACCAGTAGTAGTTTCCGATGCACCAATGGAGGCATTCTGTAATGTGTGGACCTTCAAATTGTTGATGAAACACAGAAAATGCCTCGAGATAGAATACAACAGTCACCATGCGCACTTTCCTCCGTGGGAGTAATGTCTCAAACAGTCTACGCTTTGATCGTTCCCTGGGAGACCAGTATTAGTTTCCGATGCACATCTGGAAGCATTCTCTAATCTGTGGTCAATCCGAGTGTTGGTGAAACACAGGAATTGCATCGGGATTTAATACAACAGACTCCTTGCGCTCATTCCGCCAATGGAGTAATGTCTCAAACTGTCATCTCTTTGATCGCTCCCTGAAGACCAGTAATAGTTTCCGATGCACATCTGGAGGCATTCTGTAATCTGTGGACTATCCGAGTGTAGATGAAACACAGAAATTGCCTCGGAATAGAATACAACAGTCACCATGCACAGTTTCCTCCTTGGGAGTAATGTCTCAAACAGTCTACACTTTGATTGTTCCCTGGAAGGCCAGTAGTAGTTTCCGATGCACAAGTGGAGGCATTCTGTAATCTGTGGACCTTCAAAGTGTTGATGAAACACAGAAATTGCCTCGGAATTGAATACAACAGTCACCATGCGCACTTTCCTCCATGGGAGTAATGTGTCAAATAGTCTAGGCTTTGATCACTCCCTGGAAGACCAGTAGTAGTTTCCGATGCACATCTTTAGCCATTCTGTAATCTGTGGACAATTTGATGTTGATGAAACACAGAAATTGCATCGTGATTGAGTACAACAGTCACCATGCGCACTTTCCTCCATGGGAGTAATGTGTCAAACAGTCTAGGCTTTGATCGTTCCCTGGAAGACCAGTAGTAGTTTCCGATGCACATCTTTAGCCATTCTGTAATCTGTGGACTATTTGATGTTGTTGAAACACAGAAATTGCATCTTTATTGAATACAACAGTCACCATGCACACTTTCCTCCATGGGAGTAACGTCTCAAACAGTCTACGCTTTGATCGTTCCCTGGAACACAAGTAGTAGTTTCCAATGCACATCTGGAGGCATTCTGTAATTTGTGGACCTTGAAAGGGTTGATGAAATACAGAAAATGTCTCGACATTGGATACAACGATCACCATGCCCACTTTCCTCCACGGGAGTAATGTCTCAAACAGTCTAGGATTTGATCGTTCCCTGGAAGGCCAGTAGTAGTTTCCGATGCACATCTGGAGGCGTTCTGTAATCGGTGGACTATCAGAATGTTGTTGAAACACAGAAATTTCATCGTGATTGAATACAACAGCCACCATGCGCACTTTCCTCCATGGGAGTAATGTCTCAAACAGTCTACGCTTTGATCGTTCCCTGGAAGACCAGTAGTAGTTTCCGATGCACATCTGGTGTCATTCTGTAATCTGTGGACTATCAGAGTGTTGATGAAACAGAGAAATTGCATCGGGATTGAATACAACTGTCACCATGCGCACTTTCCTCCATGGGAGTAATGTCTCAAACAGTCTACGCTTTGATCGTTCCCTGGAAGACCAGTAGTAGTTACCGATGTACATCTGGAGGCATTCTGTAACCTGTGGACCTTCAAAGTGTTGATGAAACACAGAAATTGCATCGGGATTGAATACAAAAGTCACCATGCGCACTTTCCTCCATGCTAGTAATTTCTCAAGGAGTCTACGCTTTGACCGTTTTTGGAACACCAGTAGTAGTTTACGATGCACATCTGGAGGCATTCTGTAATCTGTGGACTCTCAAAGTGTTGATGAAACACAGAAATTGCATCGGGATTGAATACAACAGTCACCATGAGCACTTTCCTCCATGGGAGTAATGTCTCAAACAGTCTACGCTTTGATCGTTCCCTGGAAGACCAGTAGTAGTTACCGATGCACATCTGGAGGCATTCTGTAACCTGTGGACCTTCAAAGTGTTGATGAAACACAGAAATTGCATCGGGATTGAATACAACAGTCACCATGCGCACTTTCCTCCATGGGAGTATTTTCTCAAACAGTCTACGCTTTGATCGATCCCTGGTAGTCCAGTAGTAATTTCCGTCGCAAATCTGGAGGCATTTTGTATCTGTGGGCAATCAGAGTGTTGATGAAACACAGAAATTGCATCGGTAATGAATACAACAGTCACCATGCCCACTTATCTCCATGGGAGTAATGTCTCAAACAGTCTACGATTTGATCGTTCCCACGAAGACCAGTAGTAGTTTCCGATGCACATCAGGAGGCATTCTGTAATCTGTGGAGCTTCGAAGTGTTGATGAAACACAGAAATTGCATCGGTAATGAAAACAACAGTCACCATGCGCCCTTATCTCCATGGGAGTAATGTCTCAAACAGTCTACGCTTTGATCGTTCCCTGGAAGACCAGTGGTAGTTTACGATGCACATCTGGAAACATTCTGTAATCTGTGGTCTATCAGAGTGTTGATGTAACACAGAAAGTGCATCCGGATTGAATACAACAGTCACTATGCGCACTTTCCTCCACGGGAGTAATGTCTCAAACAGTTTACCCTTACATCGTTGCCTGGAAGACCAGTAGCAGTTTCCAGTGCACATCTGGAGGCAACCTGTAATCTCTGGACTATCAGAGTGTTGATGAAACACAGAAATTGCAGCGGGATTGAATACAACAGTCACCATGCGCACTTTCCTCCGTGGGAGTAATGTCTCAAACAGTCTACGCTTTGATCGTTCCCTGGAAGTCCAGTAGTAGTTTCCGATTCACATCTGGAGGCAATCTGTAATCTGTTGACTATCCGAGTGTAGATGAAACACAGAAATTGGCTCGGGATAGAATACAACAGTCACCATGCGCACTTTCCTCCATGGAAGTAATGTCTCAAACAGTCTATGATTTTTTCGTTTCCTGGAAGACCAGTTGTAGTTTTCGATGCACATCTGGAGGCATTCTGTAATCTGTTGACCTTCAGAGTGTTGATAAAATACAGAAATTGCATCGGGATTGAATTCAACACGCACCATGCGAACTTTTCTCCATGGGAGTAATGTCTCAAAAAGTCTACGCTTTGTTCGTTCCCTGGAAGACCAGTAGTAGCTTCTGAACCACATGTGGAGGCATTCTGTAATCTGTGGACCTTCAAAGTGTTGATGAAACACAGAAAATGCCTCGAGATAGAATACAACAGTCACCATGCGCACTTTCCTCCGTGGGAGTAATGTCTCAAACAGTCTACCCTTGATCGTCCCCTTGGAGACCAGTAGTAGTTTCCGATGCACATCTGGAGGCATTCTATGATCTGTGGACTATCCGAGTGTAGATGAAACAAAATAATTGCATCGGGATAGAATACAACAGTCACCATGCGCACTTTCCTCCATGGGAGTAATGTCTCATACAGTCTACGCTTTGATCGTTCCCTGGAAGACCAGTTGTAGTTTCCGTTGCACAAATGGAGGAATTCTGTAATCTGTGGTCCTGCAAAGTGTTGATGAAACACAGAAATTGCCTCGGAATTGAATACAACAGTCACCATGTGCACTTTCCTCCATGGGAGTAATGTCTCAAACAGTCTACGCTTTGATCGTCCCCTGGAAGACCAGTAGTAGTTTCTGATGCACATGTGGGGGCATTCTCTAATGTGTGGACTATCAGAGTGTTGATGAAACAGAGAAAATGCCTCGACATTGAATACAACAGTCACCATGCGCGCATTCCTCCACGGGAGTAATGTCTCAAACAGTCTACGCTTTGATCGTTCCCTGGAAGAACAGTAGTAGTTTCCGATTCACAAATGCAGCCATTATGTAATCTGTGGACCTTCAAAGTGTTGATGAAACACAGAAATTGCCTTGGAATTGAATACAACATTCACCATGCGCACTTTCCTCCATGGGAGTAATGTCTCAAACAGTCTACGGTTTTTTGGTTTCCTGGAAGACCAGTTGTAGTTTCCGATGCACATCTGGAGGCATTTTGTAATCTGTGGACTATCAGAGTGTTGTTGAAACACAGAAATTGCATCGGTATTGAATACAACAGTCACCATGCGCACTTTCCTCCATGGGAGTAATGTCTCAAACAGTCTACGCTTTGATCGTTCCCTGGAAGACAAGTAGTTGTTTCCGATGCACATCTGGCGGCATTCTGTAATCTGTGGACCTTCAAAGTGTTGATGAAACACAGAAAATGCCTCGACATTGAATACAACAGTCACCATGCGCACTTTCCTCCACGGGAGTAATGTCTCAAACAGTCTACGATTTGACCGTTCCCTGGAAGACCAGTAGCAGTTTCCGATGCACATCTGGAGAACTTCTGTAATCAGTGGACTATCAGAGTGTTGATGAAACACAGAAATTGCGTCGGGATAGAATACAACAGTCACCATGCGCACTTTCCTCCATGGGAGTAATGTCTCAAACAGTCTACGCTTTGATCGTTCCCTGGAAGACTAGTAGTAGTTTCCGATGCACATCTGGAAGCATTCTGTAATCTGTGTACTATCAGAGTGTTGATGTAACACAGAAATTCCATCGGGATTGAATACAACAGTCACCATGTGCACTTTCCTCCATGGGAGTAATGTCTCAAACAGTCTACGCTTTTTTCGTTTCCTGGAAGACCAGTTGTAGTTTCCGATGCACTTCTGGAAGCATTCTCTAATCTGTGGTCAATCCGAGTGTTGGTGAAACACAGAAATTGCATCGGGATTTAATACAACAGACTCCTTGCGCTCATCCCTCCAATGGAGTAATGTCTCAAACTGTCATCTCTTTGATCGCTCCCTGAAGACCAGTAATAGTTTCCGATGCACATCTGGAGGCATTCTGTAATCTGTGGACTATCCGAGTGTAGATGAAACACAGAAATTGCCTCGGAATAGAATACAACAGTCACCATGCACACTTTCCTCCTTGGGAGTAATGTCTCAAACAGTCTACACTTTGATTGTTCCCTGGAAGGCCAGTAGTAGTTTCCGATGCACAAGTGGAGGCATTCTGTAATCTGTGGACCTTCAAAGTGTTGATGAAACACAGAAATTGCCTCGGAATTGAATACAACAGTCACCATGCGCACTTTCCTCCATGGGAGTAATGTGTCAAACAGTCTAGGCTTTGATCGTTCCCTGGAAGACCAGTAGTAGTTTCCGATGCACATCTTTAGCCATTCTGTAATCTGTGGACAATTTGATGTTGATGCAACACAGAAATTGCATCGTGATTGAGTACAACAGTCACCATGCGCACTTTCCTCCATGGGAGTAATGTGTCAAACAGTCTACGCTTTGATCGTTCCCTGGAAGACCAGTAGTAGTTTCCGATGCACATCTTTAGCCATTCTGTAATCTGTGGACTATTTGATGTTGTTGAAACACAGAAATTGCATCTTTATTGAATACAACAGTCACCATGCACACTTTCCTCCATGGGAGTCATGTCTCAAACAGTCTACGCTTTGATCGTTCCCTGGAACACAAGTAGTAGTTTCCAATGCACATCTGGAGGCATTCTGTAATTTGTGGACCTTGAAAGGGTTGATGAAACACAGAAAATGTCTCGACATTGGATACAACGATCACCATGCCCACTTTCCTCCACGGGAGTAATGTCTCAAACAGTCTACGGTTTTTTGGTTTCCTGGAAGACCAGTTGTAGTTTCCGATGCACATCTGGAGGCATTTTGTAATCTGTGGACTATCAGAGTGTTGTTGAAACACAGAAATTGCATCGGTATTGAATACAACAGTCACCATGCGCACTTTCCTCCATGGGAGTAATGTCTCAAACAGTCTACGCTTTGATCGTTCCCTGGAAGACAAGTAGTTGTTTCCGATGCACATCTGGCGGCATTCTGTAATCTGTGGACCTTCAAAGTGTTGATGAAACACAGAAAATGCCTCGACATTGAATACAACAGTCACCATGCGCACTTTCCTCCACGGGAGTAATGTCTCAAACAGTCTACGATTTGACCGTTCCCTGGAAGACCAGTAGCAGTTTCCGATGCACATCTGGAGAACTTCTGTAATCAGTGGACTATCAGAGTGTTGATGAAACACAGAAATTGCGTCGGGATAGAATACAACAGTCACCATGCGCACTTTCCTCCATGGGAGTAATGTCTCAAACAGTCTACGCTTTGATCGTTCCCTGGAAGACTAGTAGTAGTTTCCGATGCACATCTGGAAGCATTCTGTAATCTGTGTACTATCAGAGTGTTGATGTAACACAGAAATTCCATCGGGATTGAATACAACAGTCACCATGTGCACTTTCCTCCATGGGAGTAATGTCTCAAACAGTCTACGCTTTTTTCGTTTCCTGGAAGACCAGTTGTAGTTTCCGATGCACTTCTGGAAGCATTCTCTAATCTGTGGTCAATCCGAGTGTTGGTGAAACACAGAAATTGCATCGGGATTTAATACAACAGACTCCTTGCGCTCATCCCTCCAATGGAGTAATGTCTCAAACTGTCATCTCTTTGATCGCTCCCTGAAGACCAGTAATAGTTTCCGATGCACATCTGGAGGCATTCTGTAATCTGTGGACTATCCGAGTGTAGATGAAACACAGAAATTGCCTCGGAATAGAATACAACAGTCACCATGCACACTTTCCTCCTTGGGAGTAATGTCTCAAACAGTCTACACTTTGATTGTTCCCTGGAAGGCCAGTAGTAGTTTCCGATGCACAAGTGGAGGCATTCTGTAATCTGTGGACCTTCAAAGTGTTGATGAAACACAGAAATTGCCTCGGAATTGAATACAACAGTCACCATGCGCACTTTCCTCCATGGGAGTAATGTGTCAAACAGTCTAGGCTTTGATCGTTCCCTGGAAGACCAGTAGTAGTTTCCGATGCACATCTTTAGCCATTCTGTAATCTGTGGACAATTTGATGTTGATGCAACACAGAAATTGCATCGTGATTGAGTACAACAGTCACCATGCGCACTTTCCTCCATGGGAGTAATGTGTCAAACAGTCTACGCTTTGATCGTTCCCTGGAAGACCAGTAGTAGTTTCCGATGCACATCTTTAGCCATTCTGTAATCTGTGGACTATTTGATGTTGTTGAAACACAGAAATTGCATCTTTATTGAATACAACAGTCACCATGCACACTTTCCTCCATGGGAGTCATGTCTCAAACAGTCTACGCTTTGATCGTTCCCTGGAACACAAGTAGTAGTTTCCAATGCACATCTGGAGGCATTCTGTAATTTGTGGACCTTGAAAGGGTTGATGAAACACAGAAAATGTCTCGACATTGGATACAACGATCACCATGCCCACTTTCCTCCACGGGAGTAATGTCTCAAACAGTCTAGGATTTGATCGTTCCCTGGAAGGCCAGTAGTAGTTTCCGATGCACATCTGGAGGCGTTCTGTAATCGGTGGACTATCAGAATGTTGTTGAAACACAGAAATTTCATCGTGATTGAATACAACAGCCACCATGCGCACTTTCCTCCATGGGAGTAATGTCTCAAACAGTCTACGCTTTGATCGTTCCCTGGAAGACCAGTAGTAGTTTCCGATGCACATCTGGTGTCATTCTGTAATCTGTGGACTATCAGAGTGTTGATGAAACACAGAAATTGCATCGGGATTGAATACAACTGTCACCATGCGCACTTTCCTCCATGGGAGTAATGTCTCAAACAGTCTACGCTTTGATCGTTCCCTGGAAGACCAGTAGTAGCTACCGATGTACATCTGGAGGCATTCTGTAACCTGTGGACCTTCAAAGTGTTGATGAAACACAGAAATTGCATCGGGATTGAATACAACAGTCAAAATGCTTACTTTCCTCCATGCTAGTAATTTCTCAAGGAGTCTACGCTTTGACCGTTTTTGGAACACCAGTAGTAGTTTACGATGCACATCTGGAGGCATTCTGTAATCTGTGGACCTTCAAAGTGTTGATGAAACACAGAAATTGCATCGGGATTGAATACAACAGTCACCATGCGCACTTTCCTCCATGGGAGTATTTTCTCAAACAGTCTACGCTTTGATCGATCCCTGGTAGTCCAGTAGTAATTTCCGTCGCAAATCTGGAGGCATTCTGTATCTGTGGGCAATCAGAGTGTTGATGAAACACAGAAATTGCATCGGTAATGAATACAACAGTCACCATGCACACTTATCTCCATGGGAGTAATGTCTCAAACAGTCTACGATTTGATCGTTCCCAGGAAGACCAGTAGTAGTTTCCGATGCACATCAGGAGGCATTCTGTAATCTGTGGAGCTTCGAAGTGTTGATAAAACACAGAAATTGCATCGGAAATGAAAACAACAGTCACCATGCTCCCTTATCTCCATGGGAGTAATGTCTCAAACAGTCTACGCTTTGATCGTTCCCTGGAAGACCAGTGGTAGTTTACGATGCACATCTGGAAACATTCTGTAATCTGTGGTCTATCAGAGTGTTGATGTAACACAGAAAGTGCATCCGGATTGAATACAACAGTCACTATGCGCACCTCCCTCCACGGGAGTAATGTCTCAAACAGTTTACCCTTACATCGTTGCCTGGAAGACCAGTAGCAGTTTCCAGTGCACATCTGGAGGCCACCTGTAATCTCTGGACTATCAGAGTGTTGATGAAACACAGAAATTGCAGCGGGATTGAATACAACAGTCACCATGCGCACTTTCCTCCGTGGGAGTAATGTCTCAAACAGTCTACGCTTTGATCGTTCCCTGGAAGACCAGTAGTAGTTTCCGATTCACATCTGGAGGCAATCTGTAATCTGTTGACTATCCGAGTGTAGATGAAACACAGAAATTGGCTCGGGATAGAATACAACAGTCACCATGCGCACTTTCCTCCATGGAAGTAATGTCTCAAACAGTCTATGATTTTTTCGTTTCCTGGAAGACCAGTTGTAGTTTTCGATGCACATCTGGAGGCATTCTGTAATCTGTTGACCTTCAGAGTGTTGATAAAATACAGAAATTGCATCGGGATTGAATTCAACAGGCACCATGCGAACTTTTCTCCATGGGAGTAATGTCTCAAAAAGGCTACGCTTTGTTCGTTCCCTGGAAGACCAGTAGTAGCTTCTGAACCACATGTGGAGGCATTCTGTAATCTGTGGACCTTCAAAGTGTTGATGAAACACAGAAAATGCCTCGAGATAGAATACAACAGTCACCATGCGCACTTTCCTCCGTGGGAGTAATGTCTCAAACAGTCTACCCTTGATCGTCCCCTTGGAGACCAGTAGTAGTTTCCGATGCACATCTGGAGGCATTCTATGATCTGTGGACTATCCGAGTGTAGATGAAACAAAATAATTGCATCGGGATAGAATACAACAGTCACCATGCGCACTTTCCTCCATGGGAGTAATGTCTCATACAGTCTACGCTTTGATCGTTCCCTGGAAGACCAGTTGTAGTTTCCGTTGCACAAATGGAGGAATTCTGTAACCTGTGGTCCTCCAAAGTGTTGATGAAACACAGAAATTGCCTCGGAATTGAATACAACAGTCACCATGTGCACTTTCCTCCATGGGAGTAATGTCTCAAACAGTCTACGCTTTGATCGTCCCCTGGAAGACCAGTAGTAGTTTCTGCTGCACATCTGGGGGCATTCTCTAATGTGTGGACTATCAGAGTGTTGATGAAACACAGAAAATGCCTCGACATTGAATACAACTGTCACCATGCGCGCATTCCTCCACGGGAGTAATGTCTCAAACAGTCTACGCTTTGATCGTTCCCTGGAAGAACAGTAGTAGTTTCCGATTCACAAATGCAGCCATTATGTAATCTGTGGACCTTCAAAGTGTTGATGAAACACAGAAATTGCCTTGGAATTGAGTACAACATTCACCATGCGCACTTTCCTCCATGGGAGTAATGTCTCAAACAGTCTACGGTTTTTTGGTTTCCTGGAAGACCAGTTGTAGTTTCCGATGCACATCTGGAGGCATTTTGTAATCTGTGGACTATCAGAGTGTTGTTGAAACACAGAAATTGCATCGGTATTGAATACAACAGTCACCATGCGCACTTTCCTCCATGGGAGTAATGTCTCAAACAGTCTACGCTTTAATCGTTCCCTGGAAGACAAGTAGTTGTTTCCGATGCACATCTGGCGGCATTCTGTAATCTGTGGACCTTCAAAGTGTTGATGAAACACAGAAAATGCCTCGACATTGAATACAACAGTCACCATGCGCACTTTCCTCCACGGGAGTAATGTCTCAAACAGTCTACGATTTGACCGTTCCCTGGAAGACCAGTAGTAGTTTCCGATGCACATCTGGAGAACTTCTGTAATCAGTGGACTATCAGAGTGTTGATGAACCACAGAAATTGCATCGGGATAGAATACAACAGTCACCATGCGCACTTTCCTCCATGGGAGTAATGTCTCAAAAAGTCTACGTTTTGATTGTTCCCTGGATGACCAGTAGTAGTTTCCGATGAACATCTATAGGCATTCTGTAAACTGTGGACTAGCAGAGTGTTAATGAAACACAGAAATTGCATGGGGGTTGAATACAACATTCACCGTGCGGTCGTACCTACAGGGGTGTAACGTCCCAAACAGTCTACGCTTTGATCGTTCCCTGGAAGACCAGTAGCAGTTTCCGATGCACATCTGGAGAACTTCTGTAATCAGTGGACTATCAGAGTGTTGATGTAACACAGAAATTGCATCGGTAATGAATACAACAGTCACCATGCCCACTTATCTCCATGGGAGTAATGTCTCAAACAGTCTACGATTTGATCGTTCCCAGGAAGACCAGTAGTAGTTTCCGATGCACATCAGGAGGCATTCTGTAATCTGTGGAGCTTCGAAGTGTTGATGAAACACAGAAATTGCATCGGTAATAAAAACAACAGTCACCATGCGCCCTTATCTCCATGGGAGTAATGTCTCAAACAGTCTACGCTTTGATCGTTCCCTGGAAGACCAGTGGTAGTTTACGATGCACATCTGGAAACATTCTGTAATCTGTGGTCTATCAGAGTGTTGATGTAACACAGAAAGTGCATCCGGATTGAATACAACAGTCACTATGCGCACTTTCCTCCACGGGAGTAATGTCTCAAACAGTTTACCCTTACATCGTTGCCTGGAAGACCAGTAGCAGTTTCCAGTGCACATCTGGAGGCAACCTGTAATCTCTGGACTATCAGAGTGTTGATGAAACACAGAAATTGCAGCGGGATTGAATACAACAGTCACCATGCGCACTTTCCTCCGTGGGAGTAATGTCTCAAACAGTCTACGCTTTGATCGTTCCCTGGAAGACCAGTAGTAGTTTCCGATTCACATCTGGAGGCAATCTGTAATCTGTTGACTATCCGAGTGTAGATGAAACACAGAAATTGGCTCGGGATAGAATACAACAGTCACCATGCGCACTTTCCTCCATGGAAGTAATGTCTCAAACAGTCTATGATTTTTTCGTTTCCTGGAAGACCAGTTGTAGTTTTCGATGCACATCTGGAGGCATTCTGTAATCTGTTGACCTTCAGAGTGTTGATAAAATACAGAAATTGCATCGGGATTGAATTCAACAGGCACAATGCGAACTTTTCTCCATGGGAGTAATGTCTCAAAAAGTCTACGCTTTGTTCGTTCCCTGGAAGACCAGTAGTAGCTTCTGAACCACATGTGGAGGCATTCTGTAATCTGTGGACCTTCAAAGTGTTGATGAAACACAGAAAATGCCTCGAGATAGAATACAACAGTCACCATGCGCACTTTCCTCCGTGGGAGTAATGTCTCAAACAGTCTACCCTTGATCGTCCCCTTGGAGACCAGTAGTAGTTTCCGATGCACATCTGGAGGCATTCTATGATCTGTGGACTATCCGAGTGTAGATGAAACAAAATAATTGCATCGGGATAGAATACAACAGTCACCATGCGCACTTTCCTCCATGGGAGTAATGTCTCATACAGTCTACGCTTTGATCGTTCCCTGGAAGACCAGTTGTAGTTTCCGTTGCACAAATGGAGGAATTCTGTAATCTGTGGTCCTCCAAAGTGTTGATGAAACACAGAAATTGCCTCGGAATTTAATACAACAGTCACCATGTGCACTTTCGTCCATGGGAGTAATGTCTCAAACAGTCTACGCTTTGATCGTCCCCTGGAACACCAGTAGTAGTTTCTGATGCACATCTGGGGGCATTCTCTAATGTGTGGACTATCAGAGTGTTGATGAAACACAGAAAATGCCTCGACATTGAATACAACAGTCACCATGTTCGCATTCCTCCACGGGAGTAATGTCTCAAACAGTCTACGCTTTGATCGTTCCCTGGAAGAACAGTAGTAGTTTCCGATTCACAAATGCAGCCATTATGTAATCTGTGGACCTTCAAAGTGTTGATGAAACACAGAAATTGCCTTGGAATTGAATACAACATTCACCATGCGCACTTTCCTCCATGGGAGTAATGTCTCAAACAGTCTACGCTTTGATCGTTCCCTGGAAGACAAGTAGTTGTTTCCGATGCACATCTGGAGGCATTCTGTAATCTGTGGACCTTCAAAGTGTTGATGAAACACAGAAAATGCCTCGACATTGAATACAACAGTCACCATGCGCACTTTCCTCCACGGGAGTAATGTCTCAAACAGTCTACGATTTGACCGTTCCCTGGAAGACCAGTAGTAGTTTCCGATGCACATCTGGAGAACTTCTGTAATCAGTGGACTATCAGAGTGTTGATGAACCACAGAAATTGCATCGGGATAGAATACAACAGTCACCATGCGCACTTTCCTCCATGGGAGTAATGTCTCAAAAAGTCTACGTTTTGATTGTTCCCTGGATGACCAGTAGTAGTTTCCGATGAACATCTATAGGCATTCTGTAAACTGTGGACTAGCAGAGTGTTAATGAAACACAGAAATTGCATGGGGGTTGAATACAACATTCACCGTGCGGTCGTACCTACAGGGGTGTAACGTCCCAAACAGTCTACGCTTTGATCGTTCCCTGGAAGACCAGTAGCAGTTTCCGATGCACATCTGGAGAACTTATGTAATCAACGGACTATCAGAGTGTTGATGAAACACAGAAATTGCGTCGGGATAGAATACAACAGTCACCATGCGCACTTTCCTCCATGGGAGTAATGTCTCAAACCGTCTACGCTTTGATCGTTCCCTGGAAGACTAGTAGTAGTTTCCGATGCACATCTGGAAGCATTCTGTAATCTGTGTACTATCAGAGTGTTGATGTAACACAGAAATTCCATCGGGATTGAATACAACAGTCACCATGTGCACTTTCCTCCATGGGAGTAATGTCTCAAACAGTCTACGCTTTTTTCGTTTCCTGGAAGACCAGTTGTAGTTTACGATGCACTTCTGGAGGCATTCTGTAATCTGTGGACAATCAGAGTGTTGTTGAAACACAGAAATTGCATCGGTATTGAATACAACAGTCTCCATGCGCACTTTCCTCCATGGGAGTAATGTCTCAAACAGACTACGCTTTGATCGTTCCCTGAAAGACCAGTAGTAGTTTCCGATGCACATCTGGAAGCATTCTGTAATCTGTAGACTATGAGAGTTTTGATGTAACACGGAAATTGCATCGGGATTGAATACAACAGTCACCATGCGCACTTTCCTCCACGGGAGTAATGTTTCAAACAATCTACGTTTTGATCGTTCCCTGGAAGACCAGTAGTAGATTCCGATGCGCATCTGGAGGCATTCTGTAATCTGTGGACTATCAGATTGTTGTTGAAACACAGACATTGCATCGTGATTGAATACAACAGCCACCATGCGCACTTTCCTCCATGGGAGTAATGTCTAAAACAGTCTACGCTTTGATCGTTCCCTGGAAGACTAGTAGTAGTTTCCGATTCACATCTGGAATCATTCTGTAATCTGTGGACTATCAGAGTGTTGATGTAACACTGAAATTGCATCGGGATTGAATACAACAGTCACCATGTGCACTTTCCTCCGTGGGAGTAATGTCTCAAACAGTCTACGCTTTGATCGTTCCCTGTATGACCAGTAGTAGTTTCCGATGAACATCTGGAGGCATTCTGTAAACTGTGGACTATCAGAGTGTTAATGAAACACAGAAATTGCATCGGGGTTGAATACAACAGTCACCATGCGCTCGTCCCTCTAGGGGAGTAACGCCTCAAACAGTCTACGCTTTGATCGTCCCCTAGAAGACCAGTAGTAGTTTCTGATGCACATCTGGGGGCATTCTCTAATGTGTCGACTATCAGAGTGTTGATGAAACACAGAAATTGCATCGGTATTGAATACAACAGTCACCATGCGCACTTTCCTCCATGGCAGTAATGTCTCAAACAGTCTACGCTTTGATCGTTACCTGGAAGACCAGTAGTAGTTTCCGATGCACATCTGTAGGTATTCTGTAATCTGTGGACCTTTAAAGTGTTGATGAAACACAGAAAATGCCTCGAGATAGAATACAACAGTCACCATGCGCACTTTCCTCCGTGGGAGTAATGTCTCAAACAGTCTACCCTTGATCGTCCCCTTGGAGACCAGTAGTAGTTTCCGATGCACATCTGGAGGCATTCTATGATCTGTGGACTATCCGAGTGTAGATGAAATAAAATAATTGCATCGGGATAGAATACAACAGTCACCATGCGCACTTTCCTCCATGGGAGTAATGTCTCATACAGTCTACGCTTTGATCGTTCCCTGGAAGACCAGTTGTAGTTTCCGTTGCACAAATGGAGGAATTCTGTAATCTGTGGTCCTCCAAAGTGTTGATGAAACACAGAAATTGCCTCGGAATTGAATACAACAGTCACCATGCGCACTTTCCTCCATGGGAGTAATGTCTCAAACAGTCTACGCTTTGATCGTTCCCTGGAAGACAAGTAGTTGTTTCCGATGCACATCTGGAGGCATTCTGTAATCTGTGGACCTTCAAAGTGTTGATGAAACACAGAAAATGCCTCGACATTGAATACAACAGTCACCATGCGCACTTTCCTCCACGGGAGTAATGTCTCAAACAGTCTACGATTTGACCGTTCCCTGGAAGACCAGTAGTAGTTTCCGATGCACATCTGGAGAACTTCTGTAATCAGTGGACTATCAGAGTGTTGATGAACCACAGAAATTGCATCGGGATAGAATACAACAGTCACCATGCGCACTTTCCTCCATGGGAGTAATGTCTCAAAAAGTCTACGTTTTGATTGTTCCCTGGATGACCAGTAGTAGTTTCCGATGAACATCTATAGGCATTCTGTAAACTGTGGACTAGCAGAGTTTTAATGAAACACTGAAATTGCATGGGGGTTGAATACAACATTCACCGTGCGGTCGTACCTACAGGGGTGTAACGTCCCAAACAGTCTACGCTTTGATCGTTCCCTGGAAGACCAGTAGCAGTTTCCGATGCACATCTGGAGAACTTCTGTAATCAGTGGACTATCAGAGTGTTGATGAAACACAGAAATTGCGTCGGGATAGAATACAACAGTCACCATGCGCACTTTCCTCCATGGGAGTAATGTCTCAAACAGTCTACGCTTTGATCGTTCCCTGGAAGACTAGTAGTAGTTTCCGATGCACATCTGGAAGCATTCTGTAATCTGTGTACTATCAGAGTGTTGATGTAACACAGAAATTCCATCGGGATTGAATACAACAGTCACCATGTGCACTTTCCTCCATGGGAGTAATGTCTCAAACAGTCTACGCTTTTTTCGTTTCCTGGAAGATCAGTTGTAGTTTCCGATGCACTTCTGGAAGCATTCTCTAATCTGTGGTCAATCCGAGTGTTGGTGAAACACAGAAATTGCATCGGGATTTAATACAACAGATTCCTTGCGCTCATTCCTCCAATGGAGTAATGTCTCAAACTGTCATCTCTTTGATCGCTCCCTGAAGACCAGTAATAGTTTCCGATGCACATCTGGAGGCATTCTGTAATCTGTGGACTATCCGAGTGTAGATGAAACACAGAAATTGCCTCGTAATAGAATACAACAGTCACCATGCACACTTTCCTCCTTGGGAGTAATGTCTCAAACAGTCTACACTTTGATTGTTCCCTGGAAGGCCAGTAGTAGTTTCCGATGCACAAGTGGAGGCATTCTGTAATCTGTGGACCTTCAAAGTGTTGATGAAACACAGAAATTGCCTCGGAATTGAATACAACAGTCACCATGCGCACTTTCCTCCATGGGAGTAATGTGTCAAACAGTCTAGGCTTTGATCGTTCCCTGGAAGACCCGTAGTAGTTTCCGATGCACATCTTTAGCCATTCTGTAATCTGTGGACAATTTGATGTTGATGCAACACAGAAATTGCATCGTGATTGAGTACAACAGTCACCATGCGCACTTTCCTCCATGGGAGTAATGTGTCAAACAGTCTAGGCTTTGATCGTTCCCTGGAAGACCAGTAGTAGTTTCCGATGCACATCTTTAGCCATTCTGTAATCTGTGGACTATTTGATGTTGTTGAAACACAGAAATTGCATCTTTATTGAATACAACAGTCACCATGCACACTTTCCTCCATGGGAGTAATGTCTCAAACAGTCTACGCTTTGATCGTTCCCTGGAACACAAGTAGTAGTTTCCAATGCACATCTGGAGGCATTCTGTAATTTGTGGACCTTGAAAGGGTTGATGAAACACAGAAAATGTCTCGACATTGGATACAACGATCACCATGCCCACTTTCCTCCACGGGAGTAATGTCTCAAACAGTCTAGGATTTGATCGTTCCCTGGAAGGCCAGTAGTAGTTTCCGATGCACATCTGGAGGCGTTCTGTAATCGGTGGACTATCAGAATGTTGTTGAAACACAGAAATTTCATCGTGATTGAATACAACAGCCACCATGCGCACTTTACTCCATGGGAGTAATGTCTCAAACAGACTACGCTTTGATCGTTCCCTGAAAGACCAGTAGTAGTTTCCGATGCACATCTGGTGTCATTCTGTAATCTGTGGACTATCAGAGTGTTGATGAAACACAGAAATTGCATCGGGATTGAATACAACTGTCACCAAGCGCACTTTCCTCCATGGGAGTAATGTCTCAAACAGTCTACGCTTTGATCGTTCCCTGGAAGACCAGTAGTAGTTACCGATGTACATCTGGAGGCATTCTGTAACCTGTGGACCTTCAAAGTGTTGATGAAACACAGAAATTGCATCGGGATTGAATACAACAGTCACCATGCTTACTTTCCTCCATGCTAGTAATTTCTCAAGGAGTCTACGCTTTGACCGTTTTTGGAACACCAGTAGTAGTTTACGATGCACATCTGGAGGCATTCTGTAATCTGTGGATCTTCAAAGTGTTGATGAAACACAGAAATTGCATCGGGATTGAATACAACAGTCACCATGAGCACTTTCCTCCATGGGAGTAATGTCTCAAACAGTCTACGCTTTGATCGTTCCCTGGAAGACCAGTAGTAGTTACCGATGCACATCTGGAGGCATTCTGTAACCTGTGGACCTTCAAAGTGTTGATGAAACACAGAAATTGCATCGGGATTGAATACAACAGTCACCATGCGCACTTTCCTCCATGGGAGTATTTTCTCAAACAGTCTACGCTTTGATCGATCCCTGGTAGTCCAGTAGTAATTTCCGTCGCAAATCTGGAGGCATTCTGTATCTGTGGGCAATCAGAGTGTTGATGAAACACAGAAATTGCATCGGTAATGAATACAACAGTCACCATGCCCACTTATCTCCATGGGAGTAATGTCTCAAACAGTCTACGATTTGATCGTTCCCAGGAAGACCAGTAGTAGTTTCCGATGCACATCAGGAGGCATTCTGAAATCTGTGGAGCTTCGAAGTGTTGATGAAACACAGAAATTGCATCGGTAATGAAAACAACAGTCACCATGCGCCCTTATCTCCATGGGAGTAATGTCTCAAACAGTCTACGCTTTGATCGTTCCCTGGAAGACCAGTGGTAGTTTACGATGCACATCTGGAAACATTCTGTAATCTGTGGTCTATAAGAGTGTTGATGTAACACAGAAAGTTCATCCGGATTGAATACAACAGTCACTATGCGCACTTTCCTCCACGGGAGTAATGTCTCAAACAGTTTACCCTTACATCGTTGCCTGGAAGACCAGTAGCAGTTTCCAGTGCACATCTGGAGGCAACCTGTAATCTCTGGACTATCAGAGTGTTGATGAAACACAGAAATTGCAGCGGGATTGAATACAACAGTCACCATGCGCACTTTCCTCCGTGGGAGTAATGTCTCAAACAGTCTACGCTTTAATCGTTCCCTGGAAGACCAGTAGTAGTTTCCGATTCACATCTGGAGGCAATCTGTAATCTGTTGACTATCCGAGTGTAGATGAAACACAGAAATTGGCTCGGGATAGAATACAACAGTCACCATGCGCACTTTCCTCCATGGAAGTAATGTCTCAAACAGTCTATGATTTTTTCGTTTCCTGGAAGACCAGTTGTAGTTTTCGATGCACATCTGGAGGCATTCTGTAATCTGTTGACCTTCAGAGTGTTGATAAAATACAGAAATTGCATCGGGATTGAATTCAACAGGCACCATGCGAACTTTTCTCCATGGGAGTAATGTCTCAAAAAGTCTACGCTTTGTTCGTTCCCTGGAAGACCAGTAGTAGCTTCTGAACCACATGTGGAGGCATTCTGTAATCTGTGGACCTTCAAAGTGTTGATGAAACACATAAAATGCCTCGAGATAGAATACAACAGTCACCATGTGCACTTTCCACCGTGGGAGTAATGTCTCAAACAGTCTACCCTTGATCGTCCCCTTGGAGACCAGTAGTAGTTTCCGATGCACATCTGGAGGCATTCTATGATCTGTGGACTATCCGAGTGTAGATGAAACAAAATAATTGCATCGCGATAGAATACAACAGTCACCATGCGCACTTTCCTCCATGGGAGTAATGTCTCATACAGTCTACGCTTTGATCGTTCCCTGGAAGACCAGTTGTAGTTTCCGTTGCACAAATGGAGGAATTCTGTAATCTGTGGTCCTCCAAAGTGTTGATGAAACACAGAAATTGCCTCGGAATTGAATACAACAGTCACCATGTGCACTTTCCTCCATGGGAGTAATGTCTCAAACAGTCTACGCTTTGATCGTCCCCTGGAAGACCAATAGTAGTTTCTGATGCACATCTGGGGGCATTCTCTAATGTGTGGACTATCAGAGTGTTGATGAAACACAGAAAATGCCTCGACATTGAATACAACAGTCACCATGCGCGCATTCCTCCACGGGAGTAATGTCTCAAACAGTCTACGCTTTGATCGTTCCCTGGAAGAACAGTAGTAGTTTCCGATTCACAAATGCAGCCATTATGTAATCTGTGGACCTTCAAAGTGTTGATGAAACACAGAAATTGCCTTGGAAATGAATACAACATTCACCATGCGCACTTTCCTCCATGGGAGTAATGTCTCAAACAGTCTACGGTTTTTTGGTTTCCTGGAAGACCAGTTGTAGTTTCCGATGCACATCTGGAGGCATTTTGTAATCTGTGGACTATCAGAGTGTTGTTGAAACACAGAAATTGCATCGGTATTGAATACAACAGTCACCATGCGCACTTTCCTCCATTAGAGTAATGTCTCAAACAGTCTACGCTTTGATCGTTGCCTGGAAGACAAGTAGTTGTTTCCGATGCACATCTGGAGGCATTCTGTAATCTGTGGACCTTCAAAGTGTTGATGAAACACAGAAAATGCCTCGACTTTGAATACAACAGTCACCATGCGCACTTTCCTCCACGGGAGTAATGTCTTAAAGAGTCTACGATTTGACCGTTCCCTGGAAGACCAGTAGTAGTTTCCGATGCACATCTGGAGAACTTCTGTAATCAGTGGATTATCAGAGTGTTGATGAACCACAGAAATTGCATCGGGATAGAATACAACAGTCACCATGCGCACTTTCCTCCATGGGAGTAATGTCTCAAACAGTCTACGCTTTGATCGTTCCCTGGAAGACCAGTAGTAGTTACCGATGCACATCTGGAGGCATTCTGTAACCTGTGGACCTTCAAAGTGTTGATGAAACACAGAAATTGCATCGGGATTGAATACAACAGTCACCATGCGCACTTTCCTCCATGGGAGTATTTTCTCAAACAGTCTACGCTTTGATCGATCCCTGGTAGTCCAGTAGTAATTTCCGTCGCAAATCTGGAGGCATTCTGTATCTGTGGGCAATCAGAGTGTTGATGAAACACAGAAATTGCATCGGTAATGAATACAACAGTCACCATGCCCACTTATCTCCATGGGAGTAATGTCTCAAACAGTCTGCGATTTGATCGTTCCCAGGAAGACCAGTAGTAGTTTCCGATGCACATCAGGAGGCATTCTGAAATCTGTGGAGCTTCGAAGTGTTGATGAAACACAGAAATTGCATCGGTAATGAAAACAACAGTCACCATGCGCCCTTATCTCCATGGGAGTAATGTCTCAAACAGTCTACGCTTTGATCGTTCCCTGGAAGACCAGTGGTAGTTTACGATGCACATCTGGAAACATTCTGTAATCTGTGGTCTATAAGAGTGTTGATGTAACACAGAAAGTTCATCCGGATTGAATACAACAGTCACTATGCGCACTTTCCTCCACGGGAGTAATGTCTCAAACAGTTTACCCTTACATCGTTGCCTGGAAGACCAGTAGCAGTTTCCAGTGCACATCTGGAGGCAACCTGTAATCTCTGGACTATCAGAGTGTTGATGAAACACAGAAATTGCAGCGGGATTGAATACAACAGTCACCATGCGCACTTTCCTCCGTTGGAGTAATGTCTCAAACAGTCTACGCTTTGATCGTTCCCTGGAAGACAAGTAGTAGTTTCCGATTCACATCTGGAGGCAATCTGTAATCTGTTGACTATCCGAGTGTAGATGAAACACAGAAATTGGCTCGGGATAGAATACAACAGTCACCATGCGCACTTTCCTCCATGGAAGTAATGTCTCAAACAGTCTATGATTTTTTCGTTTCCTGGAAGACCAGTTGTAGTTTTCGATGCACATCTGGAGGCATTCTGTAATCTGTTGACCTTCAGAGTGTTGATAAAATACAGAAATTGCATCGGGATTGAATTCAACAGGCTCCATGCGAACTTTTCTCCATGGGAGTAATGTCTCAAAAAGTCTACGCTTTGTTCGTTCCCTGGAAGACCAGTAGTAGCTTCTGAACCACATGTGGAGGCATTCTGTAATCTGTGGACCTTCAAAGTGTTGATGAAACACAGAGAATGCCTCGAGATAGAATACAACAGTCACCATGTGCACTTTCCTCCGTGGGAGTAATGTCTCAAACAGTCTACCCTTGATCGTCCCCTTGGAGACCAGTAGTAGTTTCCGATGCACATCTGGAGGCATTCTATGATCTGTGGACTATCCGAGTGTAGATGAAACAAAATAATTGCATCGCGATAGAATACAACAGTCACCATGCGCACTTTCCTCCATGGGAGTAATGTCTCATACAGTCTACGCTTTGATCGTTCCCTGGAAGACCAGTTGTAGTTTCCGTTGCACAAATGGAGGAATTCTGTAATCTGTGGTCCTCCAAAGTGTTGATGAAACACAGAAATTGCCTCGGAATTGAATACAACAGTCACCATGTGCACTTTCCTCCATGGGAGTAATGTCTCAAACAGTCTACGCTTTGATCGTCCCCTGGAAGACCAGTAGTAGTTTCTGATGCACATCTGGGGGCATTCTCTAATGTGTGGACTATCAGAGTGTTGATGAAACACAGAAAATGCCTCGACATTGAATACAACAGTCACCATGCGCGCATTCCTCCACGGGAGTAATGTCTCAAACAGTCTACGCTTTGATCGTTCCCTGGAAGAACAGTAGTAGTTTCCGATTCACAAATGCAGCCATTATGTAATCTGTGGACCTTCAAAGTGTTGATGAAACACAGAAATTGCCTTGGAAATGAATACAACATTCACCATGCGCACTTTCCTCCATGGGAGTAATGTCTCAAACAGTCTACGGTTTTTTGGTTTCCTGGAAGACCAGTTGTAGTTTCCGATGCACATCTGGAGGCATTTTGTAATCTGTGGACTATCAGAGTGTTGTTGAAACACAGAAATTGCATCGGTATTGAATACAACAGTCACCATGCGCACTTTCCTCCATTAGAGTAATGTCTCAAACAGTCTACGCTTTGATCGTTGCCTGGAAGACAAGTAGTTGTTTCCGATGCACATCTGGAGGCATTCTGTAATCTGTGGACCTTCAAAGTGTTGATGAAACACAGAAAATGCCTCGACTTTGAATACAACAGTCACCATGCGCACTTTCCTCCACGGGAGTAATGTCTTAAAGAGTCTACGATTTGACCGTTCCCTGGAAGACCAGTAGTAGTTTCCGATGCACATCTGGAGAACTTCTGTAATCAGTGGATTATCAGAGTGTTGATGAACCACAGAAATTGCATCGGGATAGAATACAACAGTCACCATGCGCACTTTCCTCCATGGGAGTAATGTCTCAAAAAGTCCACGTTTTGATTGTTCCCTGGATGACCAGTAGTAGTTTCCGATGAACATCTATAGGCATTCTGTAAACTGTGGACTAGCAGAGTGTTAATGAAACACAGAAATTGCATGGGGGTTGAATACAACATTCACCGTGCGGTCGTACCTACAGGGGTGTAACGTCCAAAACAGTCTACGCTTTGATCGTTCCCTGGAAGACCAGTAGCAGTTTCCGATGCACATCTGGAGAACTTCTGTAATCAGTGGACTATCAGAGTGTTGATGAAACACAGAAATTGCGTCGGGATAGAATACAACAGTCACCATGCGCACTTTCCTCCATGGGAGTAACGTCTCAAACCGTCTACGTTTTGATCGTTCCCTGGAAGACTAGTAGTAGTTTCCGATGCACATCTGGAAGCATTCTGTAATCTGTGTACTATCAGAAAGTTGATGTAACACAGAAATTCCATCGGGATTGAATACAACAGTCACCATGTGCACTTTCCTCCATGGGAGTAATGTCTCAAACAGTGTACGCTTTTTTCGTTTCCTGGAAGACCAGTTGTAGTTTCCGATGCACTTCTGGAGGCATTCTGTAATCTGTGGACAATCAGAGTGTTGTTGAAACACAGAAATTGCATCGGTATTGAATACAACAGTCTCCATGCGCACTTTCCTCCATGGGAGTAATGTCTCAAACAGACTACGCTTTGATCGTTCCCTGAAAGACCAGTAGTAGTTTCCGATGCACATCTGGAAGCATTCTGTAATCTGTAGACTATGAGAGTTTTGATGTAACACGGAAATTGCATCGGGATTGAATACAACAGTCACCATGCGCACTTTCCTCCACCGGGAGTAATGTTTCAAACAATCTACGTTTTGATCGTTCCCTGGAAGACCAGTAGTAGATTCCGATGCGCATCTGGAGGCATTCTGTAATCTGTGGACTATCAGATTGTTGTTGAAACACAGACATTGCATCGTGATTGAATACAACAGCTACCATGCGCACTTTCCTCCATGGGAGTAATGTCTAAAACAGTCTACGCTTTGATCGTTCCCTGGAAGACTAGTAGTAGTTTCCGATTCACATCTGGAATCATTCTGTAATCTGTGGACTATCAGAGTGTTGATGTAACACTGAAATTGCATCGGGATTGAATACAACAGTCACCATGTGCACTTTCCTCCGTGGGAGTAATGTCTCAAACAGTCTACGCTTTGATCGTTCCCTGTATGACCAGTAGTAGTTTCCGATGAACATCTGGAGGCATTCTGTAAACTGTGGACTATCAGAGTGTTAATGAAACACAGAAATTGCATCGGGGTTGAATACAACACTCACCATGCGCTCGTCCCTCTAGGGGAGTAACGCCTCAAACAGTCTACGCTTTGATCGTCCCCTAGAAGACCAGTAGTAGTTTCTGATGCACATCTGATAGTCGACACATCTGGGGGCATTCTCTAATGTGTCGACTATCAGAGTGTTGATGAAACACAGAAATTGCATCGGTATTGAATACAACAGTCACCATGCGCACTTTCCTACATGGGTGTAATGTCTCAAACAGTCTACGCTTTGATCGTTCCCTGGAAGAACAGTAGTAGTTTCCGATGCACATCTGGAAGCATTCTGTAATCTGTATACTATCACAGTGTTGATGTAACACAGAAATTGCATGGGGATTGAATACAACAGTCACCATGCGCACTTTCCTCCATGGGAGTAATGTCTCAAAAAGTTTACGCTTTGATCGTTGCCTGGAAGACCAGTAGTAGTTTCCAATGCACATCTGGAGGCAACCTGTAATCTCTGGACTATCAGAGTGTTGATGAAACACAGAAATTGCATCGCGATAGAATACAACAGTCACCATGTCCACTTTCCTCCATGGGAGTAATGTCTCAAACAGTTTACGCTTTGATCGTTCCCTGGAAGACCAGTAGTAGTTTCCGATGCACATCTGGAGGCATTCTGTAATCTGTGGACCTTTAAAGTGTTGATGAAACACAGAAAATGCCTCGACATTGAATACAACGCATTATTGTGGCCAAGATAGATACGAAGCCCACACCTACTACAGTAGTACAAGTTTATATGCCAACTAGCTCTGCAGATGATGAAGAAATTGAAGAAAAGTACGATGAAATAAAAGAAATTGTTCAGATAGTGAAGGGAGACGAAATTTTAATAGTAATGGGTGACTGGAATTCGAGAGTAGGAAAAGGGAGAGAAGAAAGCATAGTAGGTGAATATGGATTGGGGCTAAGAAATGAAAGAGGAAGCCGCCTAGTAGAATTTTGCACGGAGCACAACTTAATCATAGCTAACACTTGGTTTCAGAATCATGAAAGAAGGTTGTATACGTGGAAGAACCCTGGAGATACTAAAAGGTATCAAATAGATTATATAATGGTAAGACAGAGATTTAGGAACCAGGTTTTAAGTTGTAAGACATTTCCAGGGGCAGATGTGGACTCGGACCACAATCTATCGGTTATGACCTGTAGATTAAAACTGAAGAAACTGCAAAAATGTGGGAAATTAAGGAGATGGTACCTGGATAAACTGAAAGAACCAGAGGTTGTACAGAGTTTCAGGGAGAGCATAAGGGGACAATTGACAGGAATAGGGGAAAGAAATACAGTAGAAGAAGAATGGGTAGCTCTGAGGGATGAAGTAGTGAAGGCAGCAGAGGATAAAGTAGGTAAAAAGACGAGGGCTGCTAGAAATCCTTGGGAAACAGAAGAAATATTGAATTTAATTGATGAAAGGAGAAAATATAAAAATGCAGTAAATGAAGCAGGCAAAAAGGAATACAGACGTCTCAAAAATGAGATCGACAGGAAGTGCAAAATGGCTAAACAGGGATGGCTAGAGGACAAATGTAAGGATGTAGAAGCTTATCTCACTAGGGGTAAGATAGATACTGCCTACAGGAAAATGAAAGAGACCTTAGGAGAGAAGAGAACCACGTGTATGAATATCAAGAGCTCAGATGGCAACCCAGTTCTAAGCAAAGAAGGGAAGGCAGAAAGGTATATAGAAGGTTTATACAAGGGTGATGTACTTGAGGACAATATTATGGAAATGGAAGAGGATGTAGATGAAGACGAAATGGGAGATACGATACTGCGTGAAGAGTTTGACAGAGCACTGAAAGACCTGAGTCGAAACAAGGCCCCCGGAGTGGACAACATTCCATTAGAACTACTGACGGCCTTGGGAGAGCCAGTCATGACAAAACTCTACCAGCTGGTGAGCAAGGTGAATGAGACAGGCGAAATACCCTCAGACTTCAAGAAGAATATAATAATTCCAATGCCAAAGAAAGCAGGTGCTGACAGATGTGAAAATTACCGAACTATCAGTTTAATGAGTCACAGTTGCAAAATACTAACGCGAATTCTTTACAGACGAATGGAAAAACTGGTAGATGCGGACCTCGGGGAGGACCAGTTTGGATTCCGTCGAAATGTTGGAACACGTGAGGCAATACTGACCTTACGACTTATCTTAGAAGAAAGATTAAGAAAAGGCAAACCTACGTTACTAGCATTTGTAGACTTAGAGAAAGCTTTTGACAAAACATGGACGATTACTAGTTTGGACAAGAAGAGAATAGAAGCATTCGAAATGTAGTGCTACAGAAGAATACTGAAGATAAGGTGGATAGATCACGTAACTAACGAGAAGGTGTTGAATAGGATTGGGGAGAAGAGAAGTTTGTGGCACAACTTGACTAGAAGAAGGGATCGGTTGGTAGGACATGTTTTGAGGCATCAAGGGATCACAAATTTAGCGTTGGAGGGCAGCGTGGAGGGTAAAAATCGTAGAGGGAGACCGAGAGATGAGTACACTAAGCAGATTCAAAAGGATGTAGGTTGCAGTAGGTACTGGGAGATGAAGCAGCTTGCACAGGATAGAGTAGCATGGAGAGCTGCATCAAACCAGTCCCAGGACTGAAGACAACAACAACAACAACATTGAATACAACAATCACCATGCGCACGTTCCCCCACGGGAGTAATGTCTCAAACAGTCTACGATTTGATCGTTCCCTGGAAGACCAGAAGTAGTTTCCCATACACAACTGAAGGCATTCTGTAATCTGTGGACTATCAGAGTGTTGATGAAACACAGAAATTGCATCGGGATTGAATACAACAGTCACCATGCGCACATTCCTCCATGGGGGTAATGTCTCAAACAGTCTACGCTTTTATCGTTCCCTGGAAGACCAATAGTAGTTTCCGACGTACATATGGTGGCATTCTGTAATCTGTGGACTATCAGAGTGTTGATGTAACACAGAAAGTGCATCGGGATTGAATACAGCAGTCACCATGTGCACTTTCCACCATGGGAGTAATGTCTCAAACTATCTACGCTTTGATCGTTCCCTCGATGACCAGTAGTAGTTTCCGATGAACATCTGGAGGCATTCTGTAAACTGTGGACTATCAGAGTGTTAATGAAACACAGAAATTGCATCGGGGTTGAATACAACAGTCACCAAGCGCTCGTTCCTCCAGGGGAGTAACGTCTCAAATAGTTTACGCTTTGATCGTCCCCTGGAAGACCAGTAGTAGTTTCTGATGCACATCTGGGAGCATTCTCTATTGTATGGACTATCAGAGTGTTGATGAAACACAGAAATTGCATCGGGATTGAATGCAACAGTCACCATGCGCACTTTCCTCCATGGGAGTAATGTCTCAAGCAGTCTACGCTTTGATCGTTCTCTGGAAGACCAGTAGTAGTTTCAGATGTACAACTGGAGGCATTCTGGAAACTGTGGACTATCAGAGTGTTGATGAAACACAGAAATTGCATCGGGATTGAATACAACAGCCACCATGCGCAATTTCCTCCATGGGAGTAATGTCTCAAAGAGTCTACGCTTTGATCGTTATCTGGAAGACCAGTAGTAGTTTCAGATGCACATCTGGAGGCATTCTGTAATCTGTGGACTATCACAGTGTTATTGAAACACAGGAATTGCATCGGGATTGAATACAACATTCACCTTGCGAACTTTCCTCCATGGGAGTAATGTCTCAAACAGTCTACGCTTTGATCGTTCCCTGGAAGACCAGTAGTAGTTTCCGATGCACACCTGGAGGCATTCTGTAATCTGTGGACTATTTGTTGTTGATGAAACACAGAAATTGCATCGGGATTGGATACAACAGTCACCATGCGCACTTTCTTCGATGGGAGTAATGTCTCAAACAGTCTACGCTTTGATAGTTGCCTGGAAGACCAGTAGTAGTTTCCGTCGCACATTTGGAGGCATTCTGTATCTGTGGACAATCAGAGTGTTGATGAAACACAGAAACTGCATCCGTATTGAATACAACAGTCACCATGCGCACTTTTCTCCATCGGAGTAATGTTTTAAACAGTCTACGCTTTGATCGTTCCCTGGAAGACCAGTAGTAGTGTCCGATGCGCATCTGGAGGCATTCTGTAATCTGTTGACCTTCAGAGTGTTGATAAAACACAGAAATTGCATCGGAATTCAATTCAACAGGCACCATGTGGACTTTTCTCCATGGGAGTAAGGTCTCAAACAGTCTACGCTTAGATCGTTCCGTGGAAGAAAAGTAGTAGTTTCCGATGCACATCTGGAGGCATTCTGTAATCTGTGGACCTTCAAAGTGTTGATGAAACACAGAAAATGCCTCGAGATTGAATACAACTGTCACAATGCGCACTTTCCTCCGTGGGAGTAATGTCTCAAACAGTCTACGCTTTGATCGTTCCCTGGAAGACCAGTAGTAGATTCCGATGCACATCTGGAGGCATTCTGTAATCTGTTTACTATCAGAGTGTTGATGAAACACAGAAATTGCATCGGGATTGAATACAACAGACTCCATGCGCACTTTCCTCCAATGGAGTAATGTCTCAAACTGTCATCGCTTTGATCGTTCCCTGAAGACCAGTAATAGTTTCCGATGCACATCTGGAGGCATTCTGTAATCTGTGGACTATCCGAGTGTAGATGAAACACAGAAATTGCATCGGGATAGAATACAACAGTCACCATGCGCACTTTCCTCCATGGGAGTAATGTGTCAAACAGTCTACGCTTTGATCGTTCCCTGGAAGACCAGTAGTAGTTTCCGATGCACAAATGGAGACATTCTGTAATCTGTGGACCTTCAAAGTGTTGATGAAATCCAGAAATTGCCTTGGAATTGAATACAACAGTCACCATGCGCACTTTCCTCCATGGGAGTAATGTCTCAAACAGTTTACGCTTTGATCGTTGCTGGAAGACCAGCAGTAGTTTCCAGTGCACATCTGGAGGCAACCTGTAATGTTTGGACTATCTGAATGTTGATGAAACACAGAAATTGCATCGGTATTGAATACAACAGTCACCGTGCGCACTTTCCTACATGGGAGTAATGTCTCAAACAGTCTACGCTTTGATCGTTCCCTGGAAGACCAGTAGTAGTTTCCGATGCACATCTGGAAGCATTCTGTAATCTGTATACTATCAGAGTGTTGATGTAACACAGAAATTGCATGGGGATTGAATACAACAGTCACCATGCGCACTTTCCTCCATGGGAGTAATGTCTCAAACAGTTTACGCTTTGATCGTTGCCTGGAAAAGCAGTAGTAGTTTCCAATGCACATCTGGAGGCAACCTGTAATCTCTGGACTATCAGAGTGTTGATGAAACACAGAAATTGCATCGCGATAGAATACAACAGTCACCATGTCCACTTTCCTCCATGGGAGTAATGTCACAAACAGTCTACGCTTTGATCGTTCCCTGGAAGACCAGTAGTAGTTTCCGATGCACATCTGTAGGTATTCTGTAATCTGTGGACCTTTAAAGTGTTGATGAAACACAGAAAATGCCTCGACATTGAATACAACGCATTATTGTGGCCAAAATAGATACGAAGCCCACACCTACTACACTAGTACAAGTTTATATGCCAACTAGCTCTGCAGATGATGAAGAAATTGAAGAAAAGTACGATGAAATAAAAGAAATTGTTCAGATAGTGAAGGGAGACGAAATTTTAATAGTAATGGGTGACTGGAATTCGAGTGTAGGAAAAGGGAGAGAAGGAAACATAGTAGGTGAATATGGATTGGGGCTAAGAAATGAAAGAGGAAGCCGCCTAGTAGAATTTTGCACGGAGCACAACTTAATCATAGCTAACACTTGGTTTCAGAATCATGAAAGAAGGTTGTATACGTGGAAGAACCCTGGAGATACTAAAAGGTATCAAATAGATTATATAATGGTAAGACAGAGATTTAGGAACCAAGTTTTAAGTTGTAAGACATTTCCAGGGGCAGATGTGGACTCGGACCACAATCTATTGGTTATGACCTGTAGATTAAAACTGAAGAAACTGCAAAAATGTGGGAAATTAAGGAGATGGTACCTGGATAAACTGAAAGAACCAGAGGTTGTACAGAGTTTCAGGGAGAGCATAAGGGGACAATTGACAGGAATAGGGGAAAGAAATACAGTAGAAGAAGAATGGGTAGCTCTGAGGGATGAAGTAGTGAAGGCAGCAGAGGATAAAGTAGGTAAAAAGACGAGGGCTGCTAGAAATCCTTGGGAAACAGAAGAAATATTGAATTTAATTGATGAAAGGAGAAAATATAAAAATGCAGTAAATGAAGCAGGCAAAAAGGAATACAGACGTCTCAAAAATGAGATCGACAGGAAGTGCAAAATGGCTAAACAGGGATGGCTAGAGGACAAATGTAAGGATGTAGAAGCTTATCTCACTAGGGGTAAGATAGATACTGCCTACAGGAAAATGAAAGAGACCTTAGGAGAGAAGAGAACCACGTGTATGAATATCAAGAGCTCAGATGGCAACCCAGTTCTAAGCAAAGAAGGGAAGGCAGAAAGGTGGAAGGAGTATATAGAAGGTTTATACAAGGGTGATGTACTTGAGGACAATATTATGGAAATGGAAGAGGATGTAGATGAAGACGAAATGGGAGATACGATACTGCGTGAAGAGTTTGACAGAGCACTGAAAGACCTGAGTCGAAACAAGGCCCCCGGAGTGGACAACATTCCATTAGAACTACTGACGGCCTTGGGAGAGCCAGTCATGACAAAACTCTACCAGCTGGTGAGCAAGGTGTATGAGACAGGCGAAATACCCTCAGACTTCAAGAAGAATATAATAATTCCAATCCCAAAGAAAGCAGGTGCTGACAGATGTGAAAATTACCGAACTATCAGTTTAATGAGTCACAGTTGCAAAATACTAACGCGAATTCTTTACAGACGAATGGAAAAACTGGTAGATGCGGACCTCGGGGAGAACCAGTTTGGATTCCGTCGAAATGTTGGAACACGTGAGGCAATACTGACCTTACGACTTATCTTAGAAGAAGGATTAAGAAAAGGCAAACCTACGTTACTAGCATTTGTAGACTTAGAGAAGGCTTTTGACAAAACATGGACGATTACTAGTTTGGACAAGAAGAGAATAGAAGCATTCGAAATGTAGTGCTACAGAAGAATACTGAAGATAAGGTGGATAGATCACGTAACTAACGAGAAGGTGTTGAATAGGATTGGGGAGAAGAGAAGTTTGTGGCACAACTTGACTAGAAGAAGGGATCGGTTGGTAGGACATGTTTTGAGGCATCAAGGGATCACAAATTTAGCGTTGGAGGGCAGCGTGGAGGGTAAAAATCGTAGAGGGAGACCGAGAGATGAGTACACTAAGCAGATTCAAAAGGATGTAGGTTGCAGTAGGTACTGGGAGATGAAGCAGCTTGCACAGGATAGAGTAGCATGGAGAGCTGCATCAAACCAGTCCCAGGACTGAAGACAACAACAACAACAACATTGAATACAACAATCACCATGCGCACGTTCCCCCACGGGAGTAATGTCTCAAACAGTCTACGATTTGATCGTTCCCTGGAAGACCAGAAGTAGTTTCCCATACACAACTGAAGGCATTCTGTAATCTGTGGACTATCAGAGTGTTGATGAAACACAGAAATTGCATCGGGATTGAATACAACAGTCACCATGCGCACATTCCTCCATGGGGGTAATGTCTCAAACAGTCTACGCTTTTATCGTTCCCTGGAAGACCAATAGTAGTTTCCGACGTACATATGGTGGCATTCTGTAATCTGTGGACTATCAGAGTGTTGATGTAACACAGAAAGTGCATCGGGATTGAATACAGCAGTCACCATGTGCACTTTCCACCATGGGAGTAATGTCTCAAACTATCTACGCTTTGATCGTTCCCTCGATGACCAGTAGTAGTTTCCGATGAACATCTGGAGGCATTCTGTAAACTGTGGACTATCAGAGTGTTAATGAAACACAGAAATTGCATCGGGGTTGAATACAACAGTCACCAAGCGCACTTTCCTCCATGGGAGTAATGTCTCAAACAGTTTACGCTTTGATCGTTGCCTGGAAAAGCAGTAGTAGTTTCCAATGCACATCTGGAAGCAACCTGTAATCTCTGGACTATCAGAGTGTTGATGAAACACAGAAATTGCATCGCGATAGAATACAACAGTCACCATGTCCACTTTCCACCATGGGAGTAATGTCACAAACAGTCTACGCTTTGATCGTTCCCTGGAAGACCAGTAGTAGTTTCCGATGCACATCTGTAGGTATTCTGTAATCTGTGGACCTTTAAAGTGTTGATGAAACACAGAAAATGCCTCGACATTGAATACAACGCGTTATTGTGGCCAAAATAGATACGAAGCCCACACCTACTACACTAGTACAAGTTTATATGCCAACTAGCTCTGCAGATGATGAAGAAATTGAAGAAAAGTACGATGAAATAAAAGAAATTGTTCAGATAGTGAAGGGAGACGAAATTTTAATAGTAATGGGTGACTGGAATTCGAGTGTAGGTAAAGGGAGAGAAGGAAACATAGTAGGTGAATATGGATTGGGGCTAAGAAATGAAAGAGGAAGCCGCCTAGTAGAATTTTGCACGGAGCACAACTTAATCATAGCTAACACTTGGTTTCAGAATCATGAAAGAAGGTTGTATACGTGGAAGAACCCTGGAGATACTAAAAGGTATCAAATAGATTATATAATGGTAAGACAGAGATTTAGGAACCAAGTTTTAAGTTGTAAGACATTTCCAGGGGCAGATGTGGACTCGGACCACAATCTATTGGTTATGACCTGTAGATTAAAACTGAAGAAACTGCAAAAATGTGGGAAATTAAGGAGATGGTACCTGGATAAACTGAAAGAACCAGAGGTTGTACAGAGTTTCAGGGAGAGCATAAGGGGACAATTGACAGGAATAGGGGAAAGAAATACAGTAGAAGAAGAATGGGTAGCTCTGAGGGATGAAGTAGTGAAGGCAGCAGAGGATAAAGTAGGTAAAAAGACGAGGGCTGCTAGAAATCCTTGGGAAACAGAAGAAATATTGAATTTAATTGATGAAAGGAGAAAATATAAAAATGCAGTAAATGAAGCAGGCAAAAAGGAATACAGACGTCTCAAAAATGAGATCGACAGGAAGTGCAAAATGGCTAAACAGGGATGGCTAGAGGACAAATGTAAGGATGTAGAAGCTTATCTCACTAGGGGTAAGATAGATACTGCCTACAGGAAAATGAAAGAGACCTTAGGAGAGAAGAGAACCACGTGTATGAATATCAAGAGCTCAGATGGCAACCCAGTTCTAAGCAAAGAAGGGAAGGCAGAAAGGTGGAAGGAGTATATAGAAGGTTTATACAAGGGTGATGTACTTGAGGACAATATTATGGAAATGGAAGAGGATGTAGATGAAGACGAAATGGGAGATACGATACTGCGTGAAGAGTTTGACAGAGCACTGAAAGACCTGAGTCGAAACAAGGCCCCCGGAGTGGACAACATTCCATTAGAACTACTGACGGCCTTGGGAGAGCCAGTCATGACAAAACTCTACCAGCTGGTGAGCAAGGTGTATGAGACAGGCGAAATACCCTCAGACTTCAAGAAGAATATAATAATTCCAATCCCAAAGAAAGCAGGTGCTGACAGATGTGAAAATTACCGAACTATCAGTTTAATGAGTCACAGTTGCAAAATACTAACGCGAATTCTTTACAGACGAATGGAAAAACTGGTAGATGCGGACCTCGGGGAGAACCAGTTTGGATTCCGTCGAAATGTTGGAACACGTGAGGCAATACTGACCTTACGACTTATCTTAGAAGAAAGATTAAGAAAAGGCAAACCTACGTTACTAGCATTTGTAGACTTAGAGAAGGCTTTTGACAAAACATGGACGATTACTAGTTTGGACAAGAAGAGAATAGAAGCATTCGAAATGTAGTGCTACAGAAGAATACTGAAGATAAGGTGGATAGATCACGTAACTAACGAGAAGGTGTTGAATAGGATTGGGGAGAAGAGAAGTTTGTGGCACAACTTGACTAGAAGAAGGGATCGGTTGGTAGGACATGTTTTGAGGCATCAAGGGATCACAAATTTAGCGTTGGAGGGCAGCGTGGAGGGTAAAAATCGTAGAGGGAGACCGAGAGATGAGTACACTAAGCAGATTCAAAAGGATGTAGGTTGCAGTAGGTACTGGGAGATGAAGCAGCTTGCACAGGATAGAGTAGCATGGAGAGCTGCATCAAACCAGTCCCAGGACTGAAGACAACAACAACAACAACATTGAATACAACAGTCACCATGCGCACGTTCCTCCACGGGAGTAATGTCTCAAACAGTCTACGATTTGATCGTTCCCTGGAAGACCAGAAGTAGTTTCCGATACACAGCTGAAGGCATTCTGTAATCTGTGGACTATCAGAGTGTTGATGAAACACAGAAATTGCATCGGGATTGAATACAACAGTCACCATGCGCACTTTCCTCCATGGGAGTAATGTCTCAAACGGTAGACGCTTTTATCGTTCCCTGGAAGACCAATAGTAGTTTCCGATGTACATATGGTGGCATTCTGTAATCTGTGGACTATCAGAGTGTTGATGTAACACAGAAATTGCATCGGGATTGAATACAACAGTCACCATGTGCACTTTCCACTATGGGAGTAATGTCTCAAACAATCTACGCTTTGATCGTTCCCTGGATGACCAGTAGTAGTTTCCGATGAACATCTGGAGGCATTCTGTAAACTGTGGACTATCAGAGTGTTAATGAAACACAGAAATTGCATCGGGGTTGAATACAACAGTCACCAAGCGCTCGTTCCTCCAGGGGAGTAACGTCTCAAATAGTCTACGCTTTGATCGTCCCCTGGAAGACCAGTAGTAGTTTCTGATGCACATCTGGGAGCATTCTCTATTGTATGGACTATCAGAGTGTTGATGAAACACAGAAATTGCATCGGGATTGAATGTAACAGTCACCATGCGCACTTTCCTCCATGGGAGTAATGTCTCAAGCAGTCTACGCTTTGATCGTTCCCTGGAAGACCAGTAGTAGTTTCAGATGTACAACTGGAGGCATTCTGGAAACTGTGGACTATCAGAGTGTTGATGAAACACAGAAATTGCATCGGGATTGGATACAACAGTCACCATGCGCACTTTCCTCCATGGGAGTAATGTCTCAAACAGTCTACGCTTTGATAGTTGCCTGGAAGACCAGTAGTAGTTTCCGTCGCACATTTGGAGGCATTCTGTATCTGTGGACAATCAGAGGGTTGATGAAACACAGAAACTGCATCGGTATTGAATACAACAGTCACCATGCGCACTTTTCTCCATCGGAGAAATGTTTTAAACAGTCTACGCTTTGATCGTTCCCTGGAAGACCAGTAGTAGTGTCCGATGCGCATCTGGAGGCATTCTGTAATCTGTTGACCTTCAGAGTGTTGATACAACACAGAAATTGCATCGGAATTCAATTCAACAGGCACCATGTGGACTTTTCTCCATGGGAGTAATGTCTCAAACAGTCTACGCTTAGATCGTTCCGTGGAAGACCAGTAGTAGTTTCCGATGCACATCTGGAGGCATTCTGTAATCTGTGGACCTTCAAAGTGTTGATGAAACACAGAAAATGCCTCGAGATTGAATACAACCGTCACAATGCGCACTTTCCTCCGTGGGAGTAATGTCTCAAACAGTCTACGCTTTGATCGTTCCCTGGAAGACCAGTAGTAGATTCCGATGCACATCTGGAGGCATTCTGTAATCTGTTTACTATCAGAGTGTTGATGAAACACAGTAATTGCATCGGGATTGAATACAACAGACTCCATGTGCACTTTCCTCCAATGGAGTAATGTCTCAAACTGTCATCGCTTTGATCGTTCCCTGAAGACCAGTAATAGTTTCCGATGCACATCTGGAGGCATTCTGTAATCTGTGGACTATCCGAGTGTAGATGAAACACAGAAATTGCATCGGGATAGAATACAACAGTCACCATGCGCACTTTCCTCCATGGGAGTAATGTCTCAGACAGTTTACGCTTTGATCGTTGCCTGGAAAAGCAGTAGTAGTTTCCAATGCACATCTGGAAGCAACCTGTAATCTCTGGACTATCAGAGTGTTGATGAAACACAGAAATTGCATCGCGATAGAATACAACAGTCACCATGTCCACTTTCCACCATGGGAGTAATGTCACAAACAGTCTACGCTTTGATCGTTCCCTGGAAGACCAGTAGTAGTTTCCGATGCACATCTGTAGGTATTCTGTAATCTGTGGACCTTTAAAGTGTTGATGAAACACAGAAAATGCCTCGACATTGAATACAACGCGTTATTGTGGCCAAAATAGATACGAAGCCCACACCTACTACACTAGTACAAGTTTATATGCCAACTAGCTCTGCAGATGATGAAGAAATTGAAGAAAAGTACGATGAAATAAAAGAAATTGTTCAGATAGTGAAGGGAGACGAAATTTTAATAGTAATGGGTGACTGGAATTCGAGTGTAGGTAAAGGGAGAGAAGGAAACATAGTAGGTGAATATGGATTGGGGCTAAGAAATGAAAGAGGAAGCCGCCTAGTAGAATTTTGCACGGAGCACAACTTAATCATAGCTAACACTTGGTTTCAGAATCATGAAAGAAGGTTGTATACGTGGAAGAACCCTGGAGATACTAAAAGGTATCAAATAGATTATATAATGGTAAGACAGAGATTTAGGAACCAAGTTTTAAGTTGTAAGACATTTCCAGGGGCAGATGTGGACTCGGACCACAATCTATTGGTTATGACCTGTAGATGAAAACTGAAGAAACTGCAAAAATGTGGGAAATTAAGGAGATGGTACCTGGATAAACTGAAAGAACCAGAGGTTGTACAGAGTTTCAGGGAGAGCATAAGGGGACAATTGACAGGAATAGGGGAAAGAAATACAGTAGAAGAAGAATGGGTAGCTCTGAGGGATGAAGTAGTGAAGGCAGCAGAGGATAAAGTAGGTAAAAAGACGAGGGCTGCTAGAAATCCTTGGGAAACAGAAGAAATATTGAATTTAATTGATGAAAGGAGAAAATATAAAAATGCAGTAAATGAAGCAGGCAAAAAGGAATACAGACGTCTCAAAAATGAGATCGACAGGAAGTGCAAAATGGCTAAACAGGGATGGCTAGAGGACAAATGTAAGGATGTAGAAGCTTATCTCACTAGGGGTAAGATAGATACTGCCTACAGGAAAATGAAAGAGACCTTAGGAGAGAAGAGAACCACGTGTATGAATATCAAGAGCTCAGATGGCAACCCAGTTCTAAGCAAAGAAGGGAAGGCAGAAAGGTGGAAGGAGTATATAGAAGGTTTATACAAGGGTGATGTACTTGAGGACAATATTATGGAAATGGAAGAGGATGTAGATGAAGACGAAATGGGAGATACGATACTGCGTGAAGAGTTTGACAGAGCACTGAAAGACCTGAGTCGAAACAAGGCCCCCGGAGTGGACAACATTCCATTAGAACTACTGACGGCCTTGGGAGAGCCAGTCATGACAAAACTCTACCAGCTGGTGAGCAAGGTGTATGAGACAGGCGAAATACCCTCAGACTTCAAGAAGAATATAATAATTCCAATCCCAAAGAAAGCAGGTGCTGACAGATGTGAAAATTACCGAACTATCAGTTTAATGAGTCACAGTTGCAAAATACTAACGCGAATTCTTTACAGACGAATGGAAAAACTGGTAGATGCGGACCTCGGGGAGAACCAGTTTGGATTCCGTCGAAATGTTGGAACACGTGAGGCAATACTGACCTTACGACTTATCTTAGAAGAAGGATTAAGAAAAGGCAAACCTACGTTACTAGCATTTGTAGACTTAGAGAAGGCTTTTGACAAAACATGGACGATTACTAGTTTGGACAAGAAGAGAATAGAAGCATTCGAAATGTAGTGCTACAGAAGAATACTGAAGATAAGGTGGATAGATCACGTAACTAACGAGAAGGTGTTGAATAGGATTGGGGAGAAGAGAAGTTTGTGGCACAACTTGACTAGAAGAAGGGATCGGTTGGTAGGACATGTTTTGAGGCATCAAGGGATCACAAATTTAGCGTTGGAGGGCAGCGTGGAGGGTAAAAATCGTAGAGGGAGACCGAGAGATGAGTACACTAAGCAGATTCAAAAGGATGTAGGTTGCAGTAGGTACTGGGAGATGAAGCAGCTTGCACAGGATAGAGTAGCATGGAGAGCTGCATCAAACCAGTCCCAGGACTGAAGACAACAACAACAACAACATTGAATACAACAATCACCATGCGCACGTTCCCCCACGGGAGTAATGTCTCAAACAGTCTACGATTTGATCGTTCCCTGGAAGACCAGAAGTAGTTTCCCATACACAACTGAAGGCATTCTGTAATCTGTGGACTATCAGAGTGTTGATGAAACACAGAAATTGCATCGGGATTGAATACAACAGTCACCATGCGCACATTCCTCCATGGGGGTAATGTCTCAAACAGTCTACGCTTTTATCGTTCCCTGGAAGACCAATAGTAGTTTCCGACGTACATATGGTGGCATTCTGTAATCTGTGGACTATCAGAGTGTTGATGTAACACAGAAAGTGCATCGGGATTGAATACAGCAGTCACCATGTGCACTTTCCACCATGGGAGTAATGTCTCAAACTATCTACGCTTTGATCGTTCCCTCGATGACCAGTAGTAGTTTCCGATGAACATCTGGAGGCATTCTGTAAACTGTGGACTATCAGAGTGTTAATGAAACACAGAAATTGCATCGGGGTTGAATACAACAGTCACCAAGCGCACTTTCCTCCATGGGAGTAATGTCTCAAACAGTTTACGCTTTGATCGTTGCCTGGAAAAGCAGTAGTAGTTTCCAATGCACATCTGGAAGCAACCTGTAATCTCTGGACTATCAGAGTGTTGATGAAACACAGAAATTGCATCGCGATAGAATACAACAGTCACCATGTCCACTTTCCACCATGGGAGTAATGTCACAAACAGTCTACGCTTTGATCGTTCCCTGGAAGACCAGTAGTAGTTTCCGATGCACATCTGTAGGTATTCTGTAATCTGTGGACCTTTAAAGTGTTGATGAAACACAGAAAATGCCTCGACATTGAATACAACGCGTTATTGTGGCCAAAATAGATACGAAGCCCACACCTACTACACTAGTACAAGTTTATATGCCAACTAGCTCTGCAGATGATGAAGAAATTGAAGAAAAGTACGATGAAATAAAAGAAATTGTTCAGATAGTGAAGGGAGACGAAATTTTAATAGTAATGGGTGACTGGAATTCGAGTGTAGGTAAAGGGAGAGAAGGAAACATAGTAGGTGAATATGGATTGGGGCTAAGAAATGAAAGAGGAAGCCGCCTAGTAGAATTTTGCACGGAGCACAACTTAATCATAGCTAACACTTGGTTTCAGAATCATGAAAGAAGGTTGTATACGTGGAAGAACCCTGGAGATACTAAAAGGTATCAAATAGATTATATAATGGTAAGACAGAGATTTAGGAACCAAGTTTTAAGTTGTAAGACATTTCCAGGGGCAGATGTGGACTCGGACCACAATCTATTGGTTATGACCTGTAGATGAAAACTGAAGAAACTGCAAAAATGTGGGAAATTAAGGAGATGGTACCTGGATAAACTGAAAGAACCAGAGGTTGTACAGAGTTTCAGGGAGAGCATAAGGGGACAATTGACAGGAATAGGGGAAAGAAATACAGTAGAAGAAGAATGGGTAGCTCTGAGGGATGAAGTAGTGAAGGCAGCAGAGGATAAAGTAGGTAAAAAGACGAGGGCTGCTAGAAATCCTTGGGAAACAGAAGAAATATTGAATTTAATTGATGAAAGGAGAAAATATAAAAATGCAGTAAATGAAGCAGGCAAAAAGGAATACAGACGTCTCAAAAATGAGATCGACAGGAAGTGCAAAATGGCTAAACAGGGATGGCTAGAGGACAAATGTAAGGATGTAGAAGCTTATCTCACTAGGGGTAAGATAGATACTGCCTACAGGAAAATGAAAGAGACCTTAGGAGAGAAGAGAACCACGTGTATGAATATCAAGAGCTCAGATGGCAACCCAGTTCTAAGCAAAGAAGGGAAGGCAGAAAGGTGGAAGGAGTATATAGAAGGTTTATACAAGGGTGATGTACTTGAGGACAATATTATGGAAATGGAAGAGGATGTAGATGAAGACGAAATGGGAGATACGATACTGCGTGAAGAGTTTGACAGAGCACTGAAAGACCTGAGTCGAAACAAGGCCCCCGGAGTGGACAACATTCCATTAGAACTACTGACGGCCTTGGGAGAGCCAGTCATGACAAAACTCTACCAGCTGGTGAGCAAGGTGTATGAGACAGGCGAAATACCCTCAGACTTCAAGAAGAATATAATAATTCCAATCCCAAAGAAAGCAGGTGCTGACAGATGTGAAAATTACCGAACTATCAGTTTAATGAGTCACAGTTGCAAAATACTAACGCGAATTCTTTACAGACGAATGGAAAAACTGGTAGATGCGGACCTCGGGGAGAACCAGTTTGGATTCCGTCGAAATGTTGGAACACGTGAGGCAATACTGACCTTACGACTTATCTTAGAAGAAGGATTAAGAAAAGGCAAACCTACGTTACTAGCATTTGTAGACTTAGAGAAGGCTTTTGACAAAACATGGACGATTACTAGTTTGGACAAGAAGAGAATAGAAGCATTCGAAATGTAGTGCTACAGAAGAATACTGAAGATAAGGTGGATAGATCACGTAACTAACGAGAAGGTGTTGAATAGGATTGGGGAGAAGAGAAGTTTGTGGCACAACTTGACTAGAAGAAGGGATCGGTTGGTAGGACATGTTTTGAGGCATCAAGGGATCACAAATTTAGCGTTGGAGGGCAGCGTGGAGGGTAAAAATCGTAGAGGGAGACCGAGAGATGAGTACACTAAGCAGATTCAAAAGGATGTAGGTTGCAGTAGGTACTGGGAGATGAAGCAGCTTGCACAGGATAGAGTAGCATGGAGGGCTGCATCAAACCAGTCCCAGGACTGAAGACAACAACAACAACAACATTGAATACAACAGTCACCATGCGCACGTTCCTCCACGGGAGTAATGTCTCAAACAGTCTACGATTTGATCGTTCCCTGGAAGACCAGAAGTAGTCTCCGATACACAGCTGAAGGCATTCTGTAATCTGTGGACTATCAGAGTGTTGATGAAACACAGAAATTGCATCGGGATTGAATACAACATTCACCTTGCGAACTTCCCTCCATGGGAGTAATGTCTCAAACAGTCTAAGCTTTGATCGTTCCCTGGAAGACCAGTAGTAGTTTCCGATGCACATCTGGAGGCATTCTGTAATCTGTGGACTATTTGTTGTTGATGAAACACAGAAATTGCATCGGGATTGGATACAACTGTCACCATGCGCACTTTCCTCCATGGGAGTAATGTCTCAAACAGTCTACGCTTTGATAGTTGCCTGGAAGACCAGTAGTAGTTTCCGTCGCACATTTGGAGGCATTCTGTATCTGTGGACAATCAGAGGGTTGATGAAACACAGAAACTGCATCGGTATTGAATACAACAGTCACCATGTGCACTTTTCTCCATCGGAGAAATGTTTTAAACAGTCTACGCTTTGATCGTTCCCTGGAAGACCAGTAGTAGTGTCCGATGCGCATCTGGAGGCATTCTGTAATCTGTTGACCTTCAGAGTGTTGATACAACACAGAAATTGCATCGGAATTCAATTCAACAGGCACCATGTGGACTTTTCTCCATGGGAGTAATGTCTCAAACAGTCTACGCTTAGATCGTTCCGTGGAAGACCAGTAGTAGTTTCCGATGCACATCTGGAGGCATTCTGTAATCTGTGGACCTTCAAAGTGTTGATGAAACACAGAAAATGCCTCGAGATTGAATACAACCGTCACAATGCGCACTTTCCTCCGTGGGAGTAATGTCTCAAACAGTCTACGCTTTGATCGTTCCCTGGAAGACCAGTAGTAGATTCCGATGCACATCTGGAGGCATTCTGTAATCTGTTTACTATCAGAGTGTTGATGAAACACAGTAATTGCATCGGGATTGAATACAACAGACTCCATGTGCACTTTCCTCCAATGGAGTAATGTCTCAAACTGTCATCGCTTTGATCGTTCCCTGAAGACCAGTAATAGTTTCCGATGCACATCTGGAGGCATTCTGTAATCTGTGGACTATCCGAGTGTAGATGAAACACAGAAATTGCATCGGGATAGAATACAACAGTCACCATGCGCACTTTCTTCCATGGGAGTAATGTCTCAAACAGTCTACGCTTTGATCGTTCCCTGGAAGACCAGTAGTAGTTTCCGATGCACAAATGGAGGCATTCTGTAATCTGTGGACCTTCAAAGTGTTGATGAAATACAGAAATTGCCTTGGAATTGAATACAATAGTCAGCATGCGCACTTTCCTCCATGGGAGTAATGTCTCAAACAGTTTACGCTTTGATCGTTGCTGGAAGACCAGCAGTAGTTTCCAGTGCACATCTGGAGGCAACCTGTAATGTTTGGACTATCTGAATGTTGATGAAACACAGAAATTGCATCGGTATTGAATACAACAGTCACCATGCGCACTTTCCTACATGGGAGTAATGTCTCAAACAGTCTACGCTTTGATCGTTCCCTGGAAGAACAGTAGTAGTTTCCGATGCACATCTGGAAGCATTCTGTAATCTGTATACTATCAGAGTGTTGATGTAACACAGAAATTGCATGGGGATTGAATACAACAGTCACCATGCGCACTTTCCTCCATGGGAGTAATGTCTCAAACAGTTTACGCTTTGATCGTTGCCTGGAAGACCAGTAGTAGTTTCCAATGCACATCTGGAGGCAACCTGTAATCTCTGGACTATCAGAGTGTTGATGAAACACAGAAATTGCATCGCGATAGAATACAACAGTCACCATGTCCACTTTCCTCCATGGGAGTAATGTCTCAAACAGACTACGCTTTGATCGTTCCCTGGAAGACCAGTAGTAGTTTCCGATGCACATCTGGAGGCATTCTGTAATCTGTGGACCTTTAAAGTGTTGATGAAACACAGAAAATGCCTCGACATTGAATACAACGCATTATTGTGGCCAAGATAGATACGAAGCCCACACCTACTACAGTAGTACAAGTTTATATGCCAACTAGCTCTGCAGATGATGAAGAAATTGAAGAAAAGTACGATGAAATAAAAGAAATTGCTCAGATAGTGAAGGGAGACGATATTTTAATAGTAATGGGTGACTGGATTTTGAGTGTAGGAAAAGGGAGAGAAGAAAACATAGTAGGTGAATATGGATTGGGGCTAAGAAATGAAAGAGGAAGCCGCCTAGTAGAATTTTGCACGGAGCACAACTTAATCATAGCTAACACTTGGTTTCAGAATCATGAAAGAAGGTTGTATACGTGGAAGAACCCTGGAGATACTAAAAGGTATCAAATAGATTATATAATGGTAAGACAGAGATTTAGGAACCAGGTTTTAAGTTGTAAGACATTTCCAGGGGCAGATGTGGACTCGGACCACAATCTATCGGTTATGACCTGTAGATTAAAACTGAAGAAACTGCAAAAATGTGGGAAATTAAGGAGATGGTACCTGGATAAACTGAAAGAACCAGAGGTTGTACAGAGTTTCAGGGAGAGCATAAGGGGACAATTGACAGGAATAGGGGAAAGAAATACAGTAGAAGAAGAATGGGTAGCTCTGAGGGATGAAGTAGTGAAGGCAGCAGAGGATAAAGTAGGTAAAAAGACGAGGGCTGCTAGAAATCCTTGGGAAACAGAAGAAATATTGAATTTAATTGATGAAAGGAGAAAATATAAAAATGCAGTAAATGAAGCAGGCAAAAAGGAATACAGACGTCTCAAAAATGAGATCGACAGGAAGTGCAAAATGGCTAAACAGGGATGGCTAGAGGACAAATGTAAGGATGTAGAAGCTTATCTCACTAGGGGTAAGATAGATACTGCCTACAGGAAAATGAAAGAGACCTTAGGAGAGAAGAGAACCACGTGTATGAATATCAAGAGCTCAGATGGCAACCCAGTTCTAAGCAAAGAAGGGAAGGCAGAAAGGTGGAAGGAGTATATAGAAGGTTTATACAAGGGTGATGTACTTGAGGACAATATTATGGAAATGGAAGAGGATGTAGATGAAGACGAAATGGGAGATACGATACTGCGTGAAGAGTTTGACAGAGCACTGAAAGACCTGAGTCGAAACAAGGCCCCCGGAGTGGACAACATTCCATTAGAACTACTGACGGCCTTGGGAGAGCCAGTCATGACAAAACTCTACCAGCTGGTGAGCAAAGTGTATGAGACAGGCGAAATACCCTCAGACTTCAAGAAGAATATAATAATTCCAATCCCAAAGAAAGCAGGTGCTGACATATGTGAAAATTACCGAACTATCAGTTTAATGAGTCACAGTTGCAAAATACTAACGCGAATTCTTTACAGACGAATGGAAAAACTGGTAGATGCGGACCTCGGGGAGGACCAGTTTGGATTCCGTCGAAATGTTGGAACACGTGAGGCAATACTGACCTTACGACTTATCTTAGAAGAAAGATTAAGAAAAGGCAAACCTACGTTACTAGCATTTGTAGACTTAGAGAAAGCTTTTGACAAAACATGGACGTTTACTAGTTTGGACAAGAAGAGAATAGAAGCATTCGAAATGTGGTGCTACAGAAAAATACTGAAGATAAGGTGGATAGATCACATAACTAACGAGGAGGTATTGAATAGGATTGGGGAGTAGAGAAGTTTGTGGCACAACTTGACTAGAAGAAGGGATCGGTATGTAGGACATGTTTTGAGGCATCAAGGGATCACAAATTTAGCGTTGGAGGGCAGCGTGGAGGGTAAAAATCGTAGAGGGAGACCGAGATATTAGTACACTAAGCAGATTCAAAAGGATGTAGGTTGCAGAAGGTACTGGGAGATGAAGCAGCTTGCACAGGATAGAGTAGCATGGAGAGCTGCATCAAACCAGTCCCAGGACTGAAGACAACAACAACAACAACATTGAATACAACAGTCACCATGCGCACGTTCCTCCACGGGAGTAATGTCTCAAACAGTCTACGATTTGATCGTTCCCTGGAAGACCAGAAGTAGTTTCCGATACACAACTGAAGGCATTCTGTAATCTGTGGACTATTAGAGTGTTGATGAAACACAGAAATTGCATCGGGATTGAATACAACAGTCACCATGCGCACTTTCCTCCATGGGAGTAAAGTCTCAAACAGTCTACGCTTTTATCGTTCCCTTGAAGACCAATAGTAGTTTCCGATGTACATATGGTGACATTCTGTAATCTGTGGACTATCAGGGTGTTGATGTAACACAGAAATTGCATCGGGATTGAATACAACAGTCACCAAGCGCTCGTTCCTCCAGGGGAGTAACGTCTCAAATAGTCTACGCTTTGATCGTTCCCTGGAAGACCAGTAGTAGTTTCAGATGTACAACTGGAGGCAGTCTGGAAACTGTGGACTATCACAGTGTTGATGAAACACAGAAATTGCATCGGGATTGAATACAACAGCCACCATGCGCAATTTCCTCCATGGGAGTAATGTCTCAAAGAGTCTACGCTTTGATTGTTCCCTGGAAGACCAGTAGTAGTTTCAGATGCACATCTGGAGGCATTCTGTAATCTGTGGACTATCACAGTGTTATTGAAACACAGGAAATGCATCGGGATCGAATACAACATTCACCTTGCGAACTTTCCTCCATGGGAGTAATGTCTCAAACAGTCTACGCTTTGATCGTTCCCTGGAAGACCAGTAGTAGTTTCCGATGCACATCTGGAGGCATTCTGTAATCTGTGGACTATTTGTTGTTGATGAAACACAGAAATTGCATCGGGATTGGATACAACAGTCACCATGCGCACTTTCCTCCATGGGAGTAATGTCTCAAACAGTCTACGCTTTGATAGTTGCCTGGAAGACCACTAGTAGTTTCCGTCGCACATTTGGAGGCATTCTGTATCTGTGGACAATCAGAGTGTTGATGAAACACAGAAACTGCATCGGTATTGAATACAACAGTCACCATGCGCACTTTTCTCCATCGGAGTAATGTTTTAAACAGTCTACGCTTTGATCGTTCCCTGGAAGACCAGTAGTAGTGTCCGATGCGCATCTGGAGGCATTCTGTAATCTGTTGACCATCAGAGTGTTGATAAAACACAGAAATTGCATCGGAATTCAATTCAACAGGCACCATGTGGTCTTTTCTCCATGGGAGTAATGTCTCAAACAGTCTACGCTTAAATCGTTCCGTGGAAGACCAGTAGTAGTTTCCGATGCACATCTGGAGGCATTCTGTAATCTGTGGACCTTCAAAGTGTTGATGAAACACAGAAAATGACTCGAGATTGAATACAACCGTCACAATGCGCACTTTCCTCCGTGGGAGTAATGTCTCAAACAGTCTACGCTTTGATCGTTCCTTGGAAGACCAGTTGTAGATTCTGATGCACATCTGGAGGCATTCTGTAATCTGTTTACTATCAGAGTGTTGATGAAACATAGAAATTGCATCGGGATTGAATACAACAGACTCCATGCGCACTTTCCTCCAATGGAGTAATGTCTCAAACTGTCATCGCTTTGATCGTTTCCTGAAGACCAGTAATAGTTTCCGATGCACATCTGGAGGCATTCTGTAATCTGTGGACTATCCGAGTGTAGATGAAACACAGAAATTGCATCGCAATAGAATACAACAGTCACCATGCGCACTTTCCTCCATGGGAGTAATGTCTCAAACAGTCTACGCTTTGATCGTTCCCTGGAAGACCAGTAGTAGTTTCCGATGCACATCTGGAAGCATTCTGTAATCTGTGGACTATCAGAGTGTTGATGAAACACAAAAATGCATCGGGATAGAATACAACAGTCACCATGCGCACTTTCCTCCATGGGAGTAATGTCTCAAAGAGCCTACGCTTTGATCGTTCTCTGGAAGACCAGTAGTAGTTTCCGATGCACAGCTGGAGGCATTCTGTGATCTGTGGACCTTCAAAGTGTTGATGAAACGCAGAAATTGCCTCGGAATTGAATACAACAGTCACCAAGCGCACTTTACTCCATAGGAGTAATGTCTCAAACAGTCTACGCTTTGATCGTTCCCTGGAAGACCAGTAGTAGTTTCCGATGCACATCTGGATGCATTCTGTAATCTGTGGACTATTTGATGTTGATGAAACAAAGAAATGGCATCGTGATTGAATACAACAGTCACCATGCGCACTTTCCTCCATGGGAGTAATGTCTCAAAGAGTCTACGATTTGACCGTTCTCTGGAAGACCAGTAGTAGTTTACGATGCACATCTGGAGGCATTCTGCAATGTGTGGACCTTCAATGTGTTGTTGAAACACAGAAATTGCATCGGGATAGAATACAACAGTCACCATGCGCACTTTCCTCCATGGGAGTAATGTCTCAAACAGTCTACGCTTTTTTCGTTTATTGAAAGACCAGTTGTAGTTTCCGATGAACATCTGGAGGCATTCTGTAATCTGTGGACTATCAGAGTGTTGTTGAAGCACAGAAATTGCATCGGTATTGGATACAACAGTCACCATACGCACTTTCCTCCAAAGGGAGTAATGTCTCAAACAGTCTACGATTTGATCGTTCCCTGGAAGACCAGTAGTAGTTTCCGATGCATATCTGGAAGCATTCTGTAAACTGTGGACTATCAGAGTGTTGATGAAACACAGAAAATGCATCGGGATAGAATACAACAGTCACCATGCGCACTTTCCTCCATGGGAGTAATGTCTCAAAGAGCCTACGCTTTGATCGTTCCCTGGAAGACCAGTAGTAGTTTCCGATGCACATATGGAGGGATTCTGTGATCTGTGGACCTTCAAAGTGTTGAAGAAACGCAGAAATTGCCTCGGAATTGAATACAACAGTCACCAAGCGCACTTTACTCCATGGGAGTAATGTCTCAAACAGTCTACGCTTTGATCGTTCCCTGGAAGACCAGTAGTAGTTTCCGATGCACATCTGGATGCATTCTGAAATCTGTGGACTATTTTATGTTGATGAAACAAAGAAATGGCATCGTGATTGAATACAACAGTCACCATGCGCACTTTCCTCCATGGGAGTAATGTCTCAAAGAGTCTACGCTTTGACCGTTCTCTGGAAGACCAGTAGTAGTTTACGATGCACATCTGGAGGCATTCTGTAATGTGTGGACCTTCAATGTGTTGTTGAAACACAGAAATTGCATCGGGATAGAATACAACAGTCACCATGCGCACTTTCCTCCATGGGAGTAATGTCTCAAACAGTCTACGCTTTTTTCGTTTATTGAAAGACCAGTTGTAGTTTCCGATGCACATCTGGAGGCATTCTGTAATCTGTGGACTATCAGAGTGTTGTTGAAGCACAGAAATTGCATCGGTATTGGATACAACAGTCACCATGCGCACTTTCCTCCATGGGAGTAATGTCTCAAACAGTCTACGATTTGATCGTTCTCTTGAAGACCAGTAGTAGTTTCCGATGCATATCTGGAAGCATTCTGTAGTCTGTGGACTATCAGAGTGTTGATGAAACACAGAAAATGCATCCGGATAGAATTCAACTGTCACCATGCGCACTTTCCTCCATGGGAGTAATGTCTCAAAGAGCCTACGCTTTGATCTTTCCCTGGAAGACCAGTAGTAATTTCCGATGCACAGCTGGAGGCATTCTGTGATCTGTGGACCTTCAAAGTGTTGATGAAACGCAGAAATTGCCTCGGAATTGAATACAACAGTCACCATGCGCACTTTCCTCCATGGGAGTAATGTCTCAAACAGTCTACGCTTTGATCGTTCCCTGGAAGACCAGTAGTAGTTTCCGATGCACATCTGGATGCATTCTGTAATCCGTGGACTATTTGATGTTGATGAAACAAAGAAATGGCATCTTGATTGAATACAACAGTCACCATGCGCACTTTCCTCCATGGGAGTAATGTCTCAAAGAGTCTACGCTTTGACCGTTCTCTGGAAGACCAGTAGTAGTTTACGAAGCACATCTGGAGGCATTCTGTAATCTGTGGACCTTCAATGTGTTATTGAAACATAGAAATGGCATCGGGATTGAATACAAAAGTCACCATGCGCACTTTCCTCCATGGGAGCAATGTCTTAATCAGTCTACGCTTTTTTCGTTTATTGAAAGACCAGTTGTAGTTTCCGATGCACATCTGGAGGCATTCTGTAATCTGTGGACTATCAGAGTGTTGTTGAAGCACAGAAATTGCATCGGTATTGGATACAACAGTCACCATGCGCACTTTCCTCCATGGGAGTAATGTCTCAAACAGTCTACGATTTGATCGTTCCCTGGAAGACCAGTAGTAGTTTCCGATGCACATCTGGAAGCATTCTGTAGTCTGTGGACTATCAGAGTGTTGATGAAACACAGAAATTGCATCGGGATAGAATACAACAGTCACCATGCGCACTTTCCTCCGTGGGAGTAATGTCTTAAAGAGCCTACGCTTTGATCGTTCCCTGGAAGACCAGTAGTAGTTTCCGATGCACAGCTGGAGGCATTCTGTGATCTGTGGACTTCAATGTGTTGTTGAAACACAGAAATTGCATCGGGATTGAATACAACAGTCACCATGCGCACTTTCCTCCATGGGAGTAATGTCTCAAACAGTCTACGCTTCGATCGTTCCCTGGAAGTCCAGTAGTAGTTTCCGATGCACATCTGGAGGCATTCTGTAATCTGTGGACTATTTGATGTTGATGAAACAAAGAAATGGCATCGTGATTGAATACAACAGTCACCATGCGCACTCTCCTCCATGGGAGTAATGTCTCAAAGAGTCTACGCTTTGACCTTTCTCTGGAAGACCAGTAGTAGTTTACGATGCACATCTGGAGGCATTCTGTAATGTGTGGACCTTCAATGTGTTGTTGAAACACAGAAATTGCATCGGGATTGAATACAACAGTCACCATGCGCACTTTCCTCCATGGGAGTAATGTCTCAAACATTCTACGCTTTGATCGTTCCCTGGAAGACCAGTAGTAGTTTACGATGCACATCTTGAGGCATTCTGTATCTGTGGACAATCAGAGTGTTGATGAAACACAGAAATTGCATCGGTATTGAATACAACAGTCACCATGCGCACTTATCTCCATGGGAGTAATGTCTCAAACAGTCTACGCTTTGACCGTTCTCTGGAAGACCAGTAGTAGTTTACGATGCACATCTGGAGGCATTCTGTAATCTGTGGACCTTCAAAGTGTTGATGAAACTCAGAAATTGCATCCTGTTTGAATACAACAGTCATCATGCGCACTTTCCTCCATGGGGGTAATGTCTCAAACAGTCTACGCTTTCATCGTTCCCTGGACGACCAGTAGTAGTTTCCGATGCATATCTGGAGGCATTCTGCAATCTGTGGACTATCAGAGTGCTGATGAAACACAGAAATTGCATCGGTATTGAATACAACGGTCACCATGCGCACTTATCTCCATGGGAGTAATGTCTCAAACATTCTACGCTTTGATCGTTCCCTGGAAGACCAGTAGTAGTTTCCGATGCGCATCTGGAGGCATTCTGTAATCTGTAGACCTTCAAAGTGTTGATGAAACACAGAAAATGCCTCGAGATTGAATACAACTGTCACCATGCCCACTTTCCTCCGGGGAAGTATTGTCTCAAACAGTCTACGATTTTTTCGTTCCCTGGAAGACCAGTAGTAGTTTCCGATGCACATCTGGAGGCATTCTGTACTCTTTGGACTATCAGAGTGCTGATGAAACACAGAAATTGCATAGGGATTGAATACAACAGACTCCATGCGCACTTTCCTCTAATGGAGTAATGTCTCAAACTGTCATCGCTTTGATCGTTCCCTGAAGACCAGTAATAGTTTCCGATGCACATCTGGAGGCATTCTGTAATCTGTGGACTATCCGAGTGTAGATGAATCACAGAATTTGCATCGGGATTGAAAACAACAGCCACCATGCGCACTTTCCTCCATGGCAGTAATGTCTCAAACAGTCTACGCTTTGATCGTTCCCTGGAAGACCAGTAGTAGTGTCCGATGCACATCTGGAGGCATTCTGTAATCTGTGGACCATGAAAGTGTTGATGAAACACAGAAAATGCCTCGAGATTGAATACAACCGTCACAATGCGCACTTTCCTCCGTGGGAGTAATGTCTCAAACAGTCTACGCTTTGATCGTTCCCTGGAAGACCAGTAGTAGTTTCCGATGCACATCTGGAGGCATTCTGTAATCTGTGGACTATCAGAGTGTTGATGAAACACAGAAATTGCATCGGGATTGAATACAACAGACTCCATGCGCACTTTCCTCCAATGGAGTAATGTCTCAAACTGTCATCGCTTTGATCGTTCCCTGAAGACCAGTAATAGTTTCCGATGCACATCTGGAGGCATTCTGTAATCTGTGGACTATCCGAGTGTAGATGAAACACAGAAATTGCATCGGGATAGAATACAACAGTCGCCATGCGCACTTTCCTCCATGGGAGTAATGTCTCAAACAGTCTACGCTTTGATCGTTCCCTGGAAGACCAGTAGTACTTTCCGATGCACAAATGGAGGCATTCTGTAATCTGTGGACCTTCAAAGTGTTGATGAAACACAGAAATTGACTTGGAATTGAATACAACAGTCACTATGCGCACCTTCCTCCATGGGAGTAATGTCTCAAACAGTTTACGCTTTGATCGTTGCTGGAAGATCAGTAGTAGTTTCCAATGCACATCTGGAGGCAACCTGTAATCTCTGGACTATCAAAATGTTGATGAAACACAGATATTGCATCGGGATTGAATACAACAGTCACCATGTGCACTTTCCTCCATGGGAGTAATGTCTGAAAAAATCTACGATTTGATCGTTCACTGGAAGACCAGTATTAGTTTCCGATGCACATGTGGAGGCATTCTGTAATCTGTGGACTATCAGAGTGTTGATGAAACACAGAAATTGCAACGGGATTGAAAACAACACACTCCATGCGCACTTTCCTCCAATGGAGTAATGTCTCAAAGTGTCAACGCTTTGATCGTTCCCTGACGACCAGTAATAGTTTCCGATGCACATCTGGAGGCATTCTGTAATCTGTGAACTATCCGAGTGTAGATGAAACACAGAAATTGCATCGGGATAGAATACAACAGTCACCATGCGCAATTTCCTCCATGGGAGTAATGTCTCATACAGTCTACGCTTTGATCGTTCCCTGGAAGACCAGTAGTAGTTTCCGATGCACATCTGGAGGCATTCTGTAATCTGTGGACCTTCAAAGTGTTGATGAAACACAGAAAATGCCTCGAGATAGAATACAACAGTCACCATGCGCACTTTCCTCCGTGGGAGTAATGTCTCAAACATTCTACGCTTTGATCGATCCCTGGGAGACCAGTAGTAGTTTCCGATGCACATCTGTAGGCATTCTGTACTCTGTGGACTATCAGAGTGTTGATGAAACACAGAAATTGCATCGGGATTGAATACAACAGTCACCATGTGCACTTTCCTCCATGGGAGTAATGTCTCAAACAGTCTACGTTTTTTCGTTTCCTGAAAGACCAGTTGTAGTTTCCGATGCACATCTGGAGGCATTCTGTAATCTGTGGACTATCAGAGTGTTGTTGAAACACAGAAATTGCATCGGTATTGAATACAACAGTCACCATGCGCACTTTCCTCCATGGAAGTAATGTCTCAAACAGTCTACGCTTTGATCGTTCCCTGGAAAACCAGTAGTAGTTTCCGATGCACATCTGGAAGCATTCTGTAATCTGTGGACAATCAGAGTGTTGATGAAACACAGAAATTGCATCGGGATAGAATACAACAGTCACCATGCGCACTTTCCTCCATGGGAGTAATGTCTCAAAGAGCCTACGTTTTGATCGTTCCCTGGAAGACCAGTAGTAGTTTGCGATGCACAAATGGAGGCATTCTGTAATCTGTGGACCTTCAAAGTGTTGATGAAACGCAGAAGTTGCCTCGGAATTGAATACAACAGTCACCATGCGCACTTTCCTTCGTGGGAGTAATGTCTCAAACATTCTAGATTTTTTTCCTTTCCTGGAAGACCAGTAGTAGTTTCCGATGCCATCTGGAGGCATTCTGTAATCTGTGGACTATCAGAGAGTTGTTGAAACACAGAAATTGCATCGGTATTGAATACAACAGTCACCATGCGCACTTTCCTCCATGGGAGTAATGTCTCAAAGAGTCTACGTTTTGACCGTTCTCTGGAAGACCAGTAGTAGTTTACGATGCACATCTGGAGGCATTCTGTAAACTGTGGACTATCAGAGTGTTAATGAAACACAGAAATTGCATCGGGGTTGAATACAACAGTCACCATGCGCACTTTCCTAAAGGGGAGTAACGTCTCAAACAGTATACGCTTTGACCGTCCCCTGGAAGACCAGTAGTAGTTTCTGATGCACATCTGGGGGGCATTCTCTAATGTGTTGTCTATCACAGTGTTATTGAAACACAGAAATTGCATCGTAATTGAATACAACACTCACCATGCGCACTTTCCTCCATGGGAGTAATGTCTCAAACAGTCTACGCTTTGATCGTTCCCTGGAAGACCAGTAGTAGTTTCCGATGCACATCTGGAGGCATTCTGTAATCTGTGGACTATTTGATGTTGATGAAACAAAGAAATGGCATCGTGATTGAATACATCAGTCACCATGCGCACTTTCCTCCATGGGAGTAATGTCTCAAAGAGTCTACGTTTTGACCGTTCTCTGGAAGACCAGCAGTAGTTTACGATGCACATCTGGAGGCATTCTGTAACCTGTGGACCTTCAAAGTGTTGATGAAACACAGAAATTGCATCGGGATATAATACAACATCACCATGCGCACTTTCCTCCATGGGAGTAATGTCTCAAACATTCTACGCATTGATCGTTCGCAGGAAGACCAGTAGTAGTTTCCGATGCACATCAGGAGGCATTCTGTAATCTGTGGACCTTCAAAGTGTTGATGAAACACAGAAATTGACTTGGAATTGAATACAACAGTCACTATGCGCACTTTCCTCCATGGGAGTAATGTCTCAAACAGTTTACGCTTTGATCGTTGCTGGAAGATCAGTAGTAGTTTCCAATGCACATCTGGAGGCAACCTGTAATCTCTGGACTATCAAAATGTTGATGAAACACAGATATTGCATCGGGATTGAATACAACAGTCACCATGTGCACTTTCCTCCATGGGAGTAATGTCTGAAAAAATCTACGCTTTGATCGTTCACTGGAAGACCAGTATTAGTTTCCGATGCACATGTGGAGGCATTCTGTAATCTGTGGACTATCAGAGTGTTGATGAAACACAGAAATTGCAACGGGATTGAAAACAACAGACTCCATGCGCACTTTCCTCCAATGGAGTAATGTCTCAAAGTGTCAACGCTTTGATCGTTCCCTGACGACCAGTAATAGTTTCCGATGCACATCTGGAGGCATTCTGTAATCTGTGAACTATCCGAGTGTAGATGAAACACAGAAATTGCATCGGGATAGAATACAACAGTCACCATGCGCAATTTCCTCCATGGGAGTAATGTCTCATACAGTCTACGCTTTGATCGTTCCCTGGAAGACCAGTAGTAGTTTCCGATGCACATCTGGAGGCATTCTGTAATCTGTGGACCTTCAAAGTGTTGATGAAACACAGAAAATGCCTCGAGATAGAATACAACAGTCACCATGCGCACTTTCCACCGTGGGAGTAATGTCTCAAACATTCTACGCTTTGATCGATCCCTGGGAGACCAGTAGTAGTTTCCGATGCACATCTTTAGGCATTCTGTACTCTGTGGACTATCAGAGTGTTGATGAAACACAGAAATTGCATCGGGATTGAATACAACAGTCACCATGTGCACTTTCCTCCATGGGAGTAATGTCTCAAACAGTCTACGCTTTTTTCGTTCCCTGAAAGACCAGTTGTAGTTTCCGATGCACATCTGGAGGCATTCTGTAATCTGTGGACTATCAGAGTGTTGTTGAAACACAGAAATTGCATCGGTATTGAATACAACAGTCACCATGCGCACTTTCCTCCATGGAAGTAATGTCTCAAACAGTCTACGCTTTGATCGTTCCCTGGAAAACCAGTAGTAGTTTCCGATGCACATCTGGAAGCATTCTGTAATCTGTGGACAATCAGAGTGTTGATGAAACACAGAAATTGCATCGGGATAGAATACAACAGTCACCATGCGCACTTTCCTCCATGGGAGTAATGTCTCAAAGAGCCTACGCTTTGATCGTTCCCTGGAAGACCAGTAGTAGTTTGCGATGCACAAATGGAGGCATTCTGTAATCTGTGGACCTTCAAAGTGTTGATGAAACGCAGAAGTTGCCTCGGAATTGAATACAACAGTCACCATGCGCACTTTCCTTCGTGGGAGTAATGTCTCAAACATTCTAGATTTTTTTCCTTTCCTGGAAGACCAGTAGTAGTTTCCGATGCCATCTGGAGGCATTCTGTAATCTGTGGACTATCAGAGAGTTGTTGAAACACAGAAATTGCATCGGTATTGAATACAACAGTCACCATGCGCACTTTCCTCCATGGGAGTAATGTCTCAAAGAGTCTACGTTTTGACCGTTCTCTGGAAGACCAGTAGTAGTTTACGATGCACATCTGGAGGCATTCTGTAAACTGTGGACTATCAGAGTGTTAATGAAACACAGAAATTGCATCGGGGTTGAATACAACAGTCACCATGCGCACTTTCCTCCAGGGGAGTAACGTCTCAAACAGTATACGCTTTGACCGTCCCCTGGAAGACCAGTAGTAGTTTCTGATGCACATCTGGGGGCATTCTCTAATGTGTTGTCTATCACAGTGTTATTGAAACACAGAAATTGCATCGTAATTGAATACAACACTCACCATGCGCACTTTCCTCCATGGGAGTAATGTCTCAAACAGTCTACGCTTTGATCGTTCCCTGGAAGACCAGTAGTAGTTTCCGATGCACATCTGGAGGCATTCTGTAATCTGTGGACTATTTGATGTTGATGAAACAAAGAAATGGCATCGTGATTGAATACATCAGTCACCATGCGCACTTTCCTCCATGGGAGTAATGTCTCAAAGAGTCTACGTTTTGACCGTTCTCTGGAAGACCAGCAGTAGTTTACGATGCACATCTGGAGGCATTCCGTAATGTGTGGACCTTCAAAGTGTTGATGAAACAAAGAAATTGCATCGGGATTGAATACAACAGTCACCATGCGCACTTTCCTACATGGGAGTAATGTCTCAAACATTCTACGCTTTGATCGTTCACTGGAAGACCAGTAGTAGTTTCCGATGCACATCTGGAGGCATTCTGTAACCTGTGGACCTTCAAAGTGTTGATGAAACACAGAAATTGCATCGGGATATAATACAACATCACCATGCGCACTTTCCTCCATGGGAGTAATGTCTCAAACATTCTACGCATTGATCGTTCGCAGGAAGACCAGTAGTAGTTTCCGATGCACATCAGGAGGCATTCTGTAATCTGTGGACCTTCAAAGTGTTGATGAAACACAGAAATTGCATCCTGTTTGAATACAACAGTCACCATGCGCACTTTCCTCCATGGGGTAATGTCTCAAACAGTCTACGCATTCATCGTTCCCAGGACGATCAGTAGTAGTTTCCGTTGCACATCTGGAGGCATTCTGTATTTGTCTACAATCAGAGTGTTGATGAAACACAGTAATTGCATCGGGATTGAATACAACAGTCACCATGTGCACTTTCCTCCATGGGAGTAATGTCTCAAACAGTCTACGCTTTGATCGTTCCCTGGAAGACCAGTAGTAGTTTCCGATGCACATCTGGATGCATTCTGAAATCTGTGGACTATTTGATGTTGATGAAACAAAGAAATGGCATCGTGATTGAATACAACAGTCACCATGCGCACTTTCCTCCATGGGAGTAATGTCTTAAAGAGTCTACGCTTTGACCGTTCTCTGGAAGACCAGTAGTAGTTTACGATGCACATCTGGAGGCATTCTGTAATGTGTGGACCTTCAATGTGTTGTTGAAACACAGAAATTGCATCGGGATAGAATACAACAGTCACCATGCGCACTTTCCTCCATGGGAGTAATGTCTCAAACAGTCTACGCTTTTTTCGTTTATTGAAAGACCAGTTGTAGTTTCCGATGCACATCTGGAGGCATTCTGTAATCTGAGGACTATCAGAGTGTTGTTGAAGCACAGAAATTGCATCGGTATTGGATACAACAGTCACCATGCGCACTTTCCTCCATGGGAGTAATGTCTCAAACAGTCTACGATTTGATCGTTCTCTTGAAGACCAGTAGTAGTTTCCGATGCATATCTGGAAGCATTCTGTAGTCTGTGGACTATCAGAGTGTTGATGAAACACAGAAAATGCATCGGGATAGAATTCAACAGTCACCATGCGCACTTTCCTCCATGGGAGTAATGTCTCAAAGAGCCTACGCTTTGATCGTTCCCTGGAAGACCAGTAGTAATTTCCGATGCACAGCTGGAGGCATTCTGTGATCTGTGGACCTTCAAAGTGTTGATGAAACGCAGAAATTGCCTCGGAATTGAATACAACAGTCACCATGCGCACTTCCCTCCATGGGAGTAATGTCTCAAACAGTCTACGCTTTGATCGTTCCCTGGAAGACCAGTAGTAGTTTCCGATGCACATCTGGATGCATTCTGTAATCCGTGGACTATTTGATGTTGATAAAACAAAGAAATGGCATCGTGATTGAATACAAGAGTCACCATGCGCACTTTCCTCCATGGGAGTAATGTCTCAAAGAGTCTACGCTTTGACCGTTCTCTGGAAGACCAGTAGTAGTTTACGAAGCACATCTGGAGGCATTCTGTAATCTGTGGACCTTCAATGTGTTATTGAAACATAGAAATGGCATCGGGATTGAATACAAAAGTCACCATGCGCACTTTCCTCCATGGGAGTAATGTCTTAATCAGTCTACGCTTTTTTCGTTTATTGAAAGACCAGTTGTAGTTTCCGATGCACATCTGGAGGCATTCTGTAATCTGTGGACTATCAGAGTGTTGTTGAAGCACAGAAATTGCATCGGTATTGGATACAACAGTCACCATGCGCACTTTCCTCCATGGGAGTAATGTCTCAAACAGTCTACGATTTGATCGTTCCCTGGAAGACCAGTAGTAGTTTCCGACGCACATCTGGAAGCATTCTGTAGTCTGTGGACTATCAGAGTGTTGATGAAACAAAGAAATTGCATCGGGATTGAATACAACAGTCACCATGCGCACTTTCCTACATGGGAGTAATGTCTTAAACATTCTACGCTTTGATCGTTCACTGGAAGACCAGTAGTAGTTTCCGATGCACATCTGGAGGCATTCTGTAACCTGTGGACCTTCAAAGTGTTGATGAAACACAGAAATTGCATCGGGATATAATACAACATCACCATGCGCACTTTCCTCCATGGGAGTAATGTCTCAAACATTCTACGCATTGATCGTTCGCAGGAAGACCAGTAGTAGTTTCCGATGCACATCAGGAGGCATTCTGTAATCTGTGGACCTTCAAAGTGTTGATGAAACACAGAAATTGCATCCTGTTTGAATACAACAGTCACCATGCGCACTTTCCTCCATGGGGTAATGTCTCAAACAGTCTACGCATTCATCGTTCCCAGGACGATCAGTAGTAGTTTCCGTTGCACATCTGGAGGCATTCTGTATTTGTCTACAATCAGAGTGTTGATGAAACACAGTAATTGCATCGGGATTGAATACAACAGTCACCATGTGCACTTTCCTCCATGGGAGTAATGTCTCAAACAGTCTACGCTTTGATCGTTCCCTGGAAGACCAGTAGTAGTTTCCGATGCACATCTGGATGCATTCTGAAATCTGTGGACTATTTGATGTTGATGAAACAAAGAAATGGCATCGTGATTGAATACAACAGTCACCATGCGCACTTTCCTCCATGGGAGTAATGTCTTAAAGAGTCTACGCTTTGACCGTTCTCTGGAAGACCAGTAGTAGTTTACGATGCACATCTGGAGGCATTCTGTAATGTGTGGACCTTCAATGTGTTGTTGAAACACAGAAATTGCATCGGGATAGAATACAACAGTCACCATGCGCACTTTCCTCCATGGGAGTAATGTCTCAAACAGTCTACGCTTTTTTCGTTTATTGAAAGACCAGTTGTAGTTTCCGATGCACATCTGGAGGCATTCTGTAATCTGTGGACTATCAGAGTGTTGTTGAAGCACAGAAATTGCATCGGTATTGGATACAACAGTCACCATGCGCACTTTCCTCCATGGGATTAATGTCTCAAACAGTCTACGACTTGATCGTTCTCTTGAAGACCAGTAGTAGTTTCCGATGCATATCTGGAAGCATTCTGTAGTCTGTGGACTATCAGAGTGTTGATGAAACACAGAAAATGCATCGGGATAGAATTCAACAGTCACCATGCGCACTTTCCTCCATGGGAGTAATGTCTCAAAGAGCCTACGCTTTGATCGTTCCCTGGAAGACCAGTAGTAATTTCCGATGCACAGCTGGAGGCATTCTGTGATCTGTGGACCTTCAAAGTGTTGATGAAACGCAGAAATTGCCTCGGAATTGAATACAACAGTCACCATGCGCACTTTCCTCCATGGGAGTAATGTCTCAAACAGTCTACGCTTTGATCGTTCCCTGGAAGACCAGTAGTAGTTTCCGATGCACATCTGGATGCATTCTGTAATCCGTGGACTTTTGATGTTGATAAAACAAAGAAATGGCATCGTGATTGAATACAACAGTCACCATGCGCACTTTCCTCCATGGGAGTAATGTCTCAAAGAGTCTACGCTTTGACCGTTCTCTGGAAGACCAGTAGTAGTTTACGAAGCACATCTGGAGGCATTCTGTAATCTGTGGACCTTCAATGTGTTATTGAAACATAGAAATGGCATCGGGATTGAATACAAAAGTCACCATGCGCACTTTCCTCCATGGGAGTAATGTCTTAATCAGTCTACGCTTTTTTCGTTTATTGAAAGACCAGTTGTAGTTTCCGATGCACATCTGGAGGCATTCTGTAATCTGTGGACTATCAGAGTGTTGTTGAAGCACAGAAATTGCATCGGTATTGGATACAACAGTCACCATGCGCACTTTCCTCCATGGGAGTAATGTCTCAAACAGTCTACGATTTGATCGTTCCCTGGAAGACCAGTAGTAGTTTCCGATGCACATCTGGAAGCATTCTGTAGTCTGTGGACTATCAGAGTGTTGATGAAACACAGAAAATGCATCGGGATAGAATACAACAGTCACCATGCGCACTTTCCTCCGTGGGAGTAATGTCTTAAAGAGCCTACGCTTTGATCGTTCCCTGGAAGACCAGTAGTAGTTTCCGATGCACAGCTGGAGGCATTCTGTGATCTGTGGACTTCAATGTGTTGTTGAAACACAGAAATTGCATCGGGATTGAATACAACAGTCACCATGCGCACTTTCCTCCATGGGAGTAATGTCTCAAACAGTCTACGCTTCGATCGTTCCCTGGAAGTCCAGTAGTAGTTTCCGATGCACATCTGGAGGCATTCTGTAATCTGTGGACTATTTGATGTTGATGAAACAAAGAAATGGCATCGTGATTGAATACAACAGTCACCATGCGCACTCTCCTCCATGGGAGTAATGTCTCAAAGAGTCTACGCTTTGACCTTTCTCTGGAAGACCAGTAGTAGTTTACGATGCACATCTGGAGGAATTCTGTAATGTGTGGACCTTCAATGTGTTGTTGAAACACAGAAATTGCATCGGGATTGAATACAACAGTCACCATGCGCACTTTCCTCCATGGGAGTAATGTCTCAAACATTCTACGCTTTGATCGTTCCCTGGAAGACCAGTAGTAGTTTCCGATGCACATCTTGAGGCATTCTGTATCTGTGGACAATCAGAGTGTTGATGAAACACAGAAATTGCATCGGTATTGAATACAACAGTCACCATGCGCACTTATCTCCATGGGAGTAATGTCTCAAACAGACTACGCTTTGACCGTTCTCTGGAAGACCAGTAGTAGTTTACGATGCACATCTGGAGGCATTCTGTAATCTGTGGACCTTCAAAGTGTTGATGAAACACAGAAATTGCATCCTGTTTGAATACAACAGTCACCATGCGCACTTTCCTCCATGGGGGTAATGTCTCAAACAGTCTACGCTTTAATCGTTCCCTGGACGACCAGTAGTAGTTTCCGATGCATATCTGGAGGCATTCTGCAATCTGTGGACTATCAGAGTGCTGATGAAACACAGAAATTGCATCGGTATTGAATACAACGGTCACCATGCGCACTTATCTCCATGGGAGTAATGTCTCAAACATTCTACGTTTTGATCGTTCCCTGGAAGACCAGTAGTAGTGTCCGATGCACATCTGGAGGCATTCTGTAATCTGTGGACCATCAAAGTGTTGATGAAACACAGAAAATGCCTCGAGATTGAATACAACCGTCACAATGCGCACTTTCCTCCGTGGGAAGTATTGTCTCAAACAGTCTACGATTTTTTCGTTCCCTGGAAGACCAGTAGTAGTTTTCGATGCACATCTGGATGCATTCTGTACTCTTTGGACTATCAGAGTGCTGATGAAACACAGAAAGTGCATAGGGATTGAATACAACAGACTCCATGCGCACTTTCCTCTAATGGAGTAATGTCTCAAACTGTCATCGCTTTGATCGTTCCCTGAAGACCAGTAATAGTTTCCGATGCACATCTGGAGGCAATCTGTAATCTGTGGACTATCCGAGTGTAGATGAATCACAGAATTGGCATCGGGATTGAAAACAACAGCCACCATGCGCACTTTCCTCCATGGGAGTAATGTCTCAAACAGTTTACGCTTTGATCGTTGCTGGAAGATCAGTAGTAGTTTCCAATGCACATCTGGAGGCAACCTGTAATCTCTGGACTATCAAAATGTTGATGAGACACAGATATTGCATCGGGATTGAATACAACAGTCACCATGTGCACTTTCCTCCATGGGAGTAATGTCTGAAAAAATCTACGCTTTGATCGTTCACTGGAAGACCAGTATTAGTTTCCGATGCACATGTGGAGGCATTCTGTAATCTGTGGACTATCAGAGTGTTGATGAAACACAGAAATTGCAACGGGATTGAAAACAACAGACTCCATGCGCACTTTCCTCCAATGGAGTAATGTCTCAAAGTGTCAACGCTTTGATCGTTCCCTGAAGACCAGTAATAGTTTCCGATGCACATCTGGAGGCATTCTGTAATCTGTGAACTATCCGAGTGTAGATGAAACACAGAAATTGCATCGGGATAGAATACAACAGTCACCATGCGCAATTTCCTCCATGGGAGTAATGTCTCATACAGTCTACGCTTTGATCGTTCCCTGGAAGACCAGTAGTAGTTTCCGATGCACATCTGGAGGCATTCTGTAATCTGTGGACCTTCAAAGTGTTGATGAAACACAGAAAATGCCTCGAGATAGAATACAACAGTCACCATGCGCACTTTCCTCCGTGGGAGTAATGTCTCAAACATTCTACGCTTTGATCGATCCCTGGGAGACCAGTAGTAGTTTCCGATGCACATCTTTAGGCATTCTGTACTCTGTGGACTATCAGAGTGTTGATGAAACACAGAAATTGCATCGGGATTGAATACAACAGTCACCATGTGCACTTTCCTCCATGGGAGTAATGTCTCAAACAGTCTACGCTTTTTTCGTTTCCTGAAAGACCAGTTGTAGTTTCCGATGCACATCTGGAGGCATTCTGTAATCTGTGGACTATCAGAGTGTTGTTGAAACACAGAAATTGCATCGGTATTGAATACAACAGTCACCATGCGCACTTTCCTCCATGGAAGTAATGTCTCAAAGAGCCTACGCTTTGATCGTTCCCTGGAAGACCAGTAGTAGTTTGCGATGCACAAATGGAGGCATTCTGTAATCTGTGGACCTTCAAAGTGTTGATGAAACGCAGAAGTTGCCTCGGAATTGAATACAACAGTCACCATGCGCACTTTCCTTCGTGGGAGTAATGTCTCAAACATTCTAGATTTTTTTCCTTTCCTGGAAGACCAGTAGTAGTTTCCGATGCCATCTGGAGGCATTCTGTAATCTGTGGACTATCAGAGAGTTGTTGAAACACAGAAATTGCATCGGTATTGAATACAACAGTCACCATGCGCACTTTCCTCCATGGGAGTAATGTCTCAAAGAGTCTACGTTTTGACCGTTCTCTGGAAGACCAGTAGTAGTTTACGATGCACATCTGGAGGCATTCTGTAAACTGTGGACTATCAGAGTGTTAATGAAACACAGAAATTGCATCGGGGTTGAATACAACAGTCACCATGCGCACTTTCCTCCAGGGGAGTAACGTCTCAAACAGTATACGCTTTGACCGTCCCCTGGAAGACCAGTAGTAGTTTCTGATGCACATCTGGGGGGCATTCTCTAATGTGTTGTCTATCACAGTGTTATTGAAACACAGAAATTGCATCGTAATTGAATACAACACTCACCATGCGCACTTTCCTCCATGGGAGTAATGTCTCAAACAGTCTACGCTTTGATCGTTCCCTGGAAGACCAGTAGTAGTTTCCGATGCACATCTGGAGGCATTCTGTAATCTGTGGACTATTTGATGTTAATGAAACAAAGAAATGGCATCGTGATTGAATACATCAGTCACCATGCGCACTTTCCTCCATGGGAGTAATGTCTCAAAGAGTCTACGTTTTGACCGTTCTCTGGAAGACCAGCAGTAGTTTACGATGCACATCTGGAGGCATTCCGTAATGTGTGGACCTTCAAAGTGTTGATGAAACACAGAAATTGCATCGGGATTGAATACAACAGTCACCATAAGCACTTTCCTACATGGGAGTAATGTCTCAAACATTCTACGCTTTGATCGTTCACTGGAAGACCAGTAGTAGTTTCCGATGCACATCTGGAGGCATTCTGTAACCTGTGGACCTTCAAAGTGTTGATGAAACACAGAAATTGCATCGGGATATAATACAACATCACCATGCGCACTTTCCTCCATGGGAGTAATGTCTCAAACATTCTACGCATTGATCGTTCGCAGGAAGACCAGTAGTAGTTTCCGATGCACATCAGGAGGCATTCTGTAATCTGTGGACCTTCAAAGTGTTGATGAAACACAGAAATTGCATCCTGTTTGAATACAACAGTCACCATGCGCACTTTCCTCCATGGGGTAATGTCTCAAACAGTCTACGCATTCATCGTTCCCAGGACGACCAGTTGTAGTTTCCGTTGCACATCTGGAGGCATTCTGTATTTGTCTACAATCAGAGTGTTGATGAAACACAGTAATTGCATCGGGATTGAATACAACAGTCACCATGTGCACTTTCCTCCATGGGAGTAATGTCTCAAACAGTCTACGCTTTGATCGTTCCCTGGAAGACCAGTAGTAGTGTCCGATGCGCATCTGGAGGCATTCTGTAATCTGTAGACCTTCAAAGTGTTGATGAAACACAGAAAATGCCTCGAGATTGAATACAACTGTCACCATGCCCACTTTCCTCCGGGGAAGTATTGTCTCAAACAGTCTACGATTTTTTCGTTCCCTGGAAGACCAGTAGTAGTTTTCGATGCACATCTGGAGGCATTCTGTACTCTTTGGACTATCAGAGTGCTGATGAAACACAGAAATTGCATAGGGATTGAATACAACAGACTCCATGCGCACTTTCCTCTAATGGAGTAATGTCTCAAACTGTCATCGCTTTGATCGTTCCCTGAAGACCAGTAATAGTTTCCGATGCACATCTGGAGGCATTCTGTAATCTGTGGACTATCCGAGTGTAGATGAAACAGAGAAATTGCATCGGGATAGAATACAACAGTCACCATGCGCACTTTCCTCCATGGGAGTAATGTCTCAAACAGTCTACGCTTTGATCGTTCCCTGGAAGACCAGTAGTACTTTCCGATGCACAAATGGAGGCATTCTGTAATCTGTGGACCTTCAAAGTGTTGATGAAACACAGAAATTGACTTGGAATTGAATACAACAGTCACCATGCGCACTTTCCTCCATGGGAGTAATGTCTCAAACAGTTTACGCTTTGATCGTTGCTGGAAGATCAGTAGTAGTTTCCATTGCACATCTGGAGGCAACCTGTAATCTCTGGACTATCAAAATGTTGATGAAACACAGATATTGCATCGGGATTAAATACAACAGTCACCATGTGCACTTTCCTCCATGGGAGTAATGTCTGAAAAAATCTACGCTTTGATCGTTCACTGGAAGACCAGTATTAGTTTCCGATGCACATGTGGAGGCATTCTGTAATCTGTGGACTATCAGAGTGTTGATGAAACACAGAAATTGCAACGGGATTGAAAACAACAGACTCCATGCGCACTTTCCTCCAATGGAGTAATGTCTCAAAGTGTCAACGCTTTGATCGTTCCCTGAAGACCAGTAATAGTTTCCGATGCACATCTGGAGGCATTCTGTAATCTGTGAACTATCCGAGTGTAGATGAAACACAGAAATTGCATCGGGATAGAATACAACAGTCACCATGCGCAATTTCCTCCATGGGAGTAATGTCTCATACAGTCTACGCTTTGATCGTTCCCTGGAAGACCAGTAGTAGTTTCCGATGCACATCTGGAGGCATTCTGTAATCTGTGGACCTTCAAAGTGTTGATGAAACACAGAAAATGCCTCGAGATAGAATACAACAGTCACCATGCGCACTTTCCTCCATGGGAGTAATGTCTCAAACAGTCTACGCTTTTTTCGTTTCCTGAAAGACCAGTTGTAGTTTCCGATGCACATCTGGAGGCATTCTGTAATCTGTGGACTATCAGAGTGTTGTTGAAACACAGAAATTGCATCGGTATTGAATACAACAGTCACCATGCGCACTTTCCTCCATGGAAGTAATGTCTCAAACAGTCTACGCTTTGATCGTTCCCTGGAAAACCAGTAGTAGTTTCCGATGCACATCTGGAAGCATTCTGTAATCTGTGGACAATCAGAGTGTTGATGAAACACAGAAATTGCATCGGGATAGAATACAACAGTCACCATGCGCACTTTCCTCCATGGGAGTAATGTCTCAAAGAGCCTACGCTTTGATCGTTCCCTGGAAGACCAGTAGTAGTTTGCGATGCACAAATGGAGGCATTCTGTAATCTGTGGACCTTCAAAGTGTTGATGAAACACAGAAATTGCATCCTGTTTGAATACAACAGTCACCATGCGCACTTTCCTCCATGGGGTAATGTCTCAAACAGTCTACGCATTCATCGTTCCCAGGACGACCAGTAGTAGTTTCCGTTGCACATCTGGAGGCATTCTGTATTTGTCTACAATCAGAGTGTTGATGAAACACAGTAATTGCATCGGGATGAATACTACAGTAACCATGTGCATTTTCCTCCATGGGAGTAATGTCTCAAACAGTCTACGCTTTGATCGTTCCCTGGAAGACCAGTAGTAGTTTCCGATGCAAATCTGGAGGCATTCTGTAATCTGTGGACTATCAGAATGTTGTTGAAACACAGAAATTGCATAGTGATTGAATACAACAGCCACCATGAGCACTTTCCTCCATGGGAGTAATGTCTCAAACTGTCATCGCTTTGATCGTTCCCTGAGGACCAGTAGTAGTTTTCGATGCACATCTGGAGGACTTCTGTAATCAGTGTACTATCAGGGTGTTGATGAAACACAGAAATTGCATCGGGATAGAAAACAACACTCACCATGCGCACTTTCCTCCATGGGAGTAATGTCTCAAACAGTCTACGCTTTGGTCGTTCCCTGGAAGACCAGTAGTAGTGTCCGATGCGCATTTGGAGGCATTCTGTAATCTGTTGACCTTCAAAGTGTTGATAAAACACCGAAATTGCATCCGGATTCAATTCAACAGGCACCATGCGGACTTTTCTCCATGGGAGAAATGTCTCAAACAGTCTACGATTTGATCGTTCCCTGGAAGACCAGTAGTAGTTTCCGATGCACATCTGGAGGCATTCTGTAATCTGTAGACCTTCAAAGTGTTGATGAAACACAGAAAATGCCTCGAGATTGAATACAACTGTCATCATGCCCACTTTCCTCCATGGGAGTAATGTCTCAAACAGTCTACGCTTTGATCGTTCCCTGGAAGACCAGTAGTAGTTTCCGATGCACATCTCGAAGCATTCTGTAATCTGTGGACTATCAGAGTGTTGATGTAACACGGAAATTCCATCGGGATGAATACCAAAGTCACCATGCGCACTTTCCTCCATGGGAGTAATGTCTCAAACAGTCAACGCTTTGATCGTTCCCTGGAAGACCAGTAGTAGTTTCCGATGCACATCTGGAGGCATTCTGTAATCTGTGGACTATCAGAGTGTTGATGAAACACAGAAATTGCATCGGGATTGAATACAACAGACTGCATGCGCACTTTCCTCCAATGGAGTAATGTCTCAAACTGTCATCGCTTTGATCGTTCCCTGAAGACCAGTAATAGTTTCCGATGCACATCTGGAGGCATTCTGTAATCTGTGGACTATCCGAGTGTAGATGAAACAGAGAAATTGCATCGGGATAGAATACAACAGTCACCATGCGCACTTTCCTCCATGGGAGTAATGTCTCAAACAGTCTACGCTTTGATCGTTCCCTGGAAGACCAGTAGTACTTTCCGATGCACAAATGGAGGCATTCTGTAATCTGTGGACCTTCAAAGTGTTGATGAAACACAGAAATTGACTTGGAATTGAATACAACAGTCACCATGCGCACTTTCCTCCATGGGAGTAATGTCTCAAACAGTTTACGCTTTGATCGTTGCTGGAAGATCAGTAGTAGTTTCCAATGCACATCTGGAGGCAACCTGTAATCTCTGGACTATCAAAATGTTGATGAAACACAGATATTGCATCGGGATTGAATACAACAGTCACCATGTGCACTTTCCTCCATGGGAGTAATGTCTGAAAAAATCTACGCTTTGATCGTTCACTGGAAGACCAGTATTAGTTTCCGATGCACATGTGGAGGCATTCTGTAATCTGTGGACTATCAGAGTGTTGATGAAACACAGAAATTGCAACGGGATTGAAAACAACAGACTCCATGCGCACTTTCCCCCAATGGAGTAATGTCTCAAAGTGTCAACGCTTTGATCGTTCCCTGAAGACCAGTAATAGTTTCCGATGCACATCTGGAGGCATTCTGTAATCTCTGAACTATCCGAGTGTAGATGAAACACAGAAATTGCATCGGGATGGAATACAACACTCACCATGCGCAATTTCCTCCATGGGAGTTATGTCTCATACAGTCTACGCTTTGATCGTTCCCTGGAAAACCAGTAGTAGTTTCCGATGCACATCTGGAGACATTCTGTAATCTGTGGACCTTCAAAGTGTTGATGAAACACAGAAAATGCCTCGAGATAGAATACAACAGTCACCATGCGCACATTCCTCCGTAGGAGTAATGTCTCAAACATTCTACGCTTTGATCGATCCCTGGGAGACCAGTAGTAGTTTCCGATGCACATCTGGAGGCATTCTGTACTCTGTGGACTATCAGAGTGTTGATGAAACACAGAAATTGCATCGGGATTGAATACAACAGTCACCATGTGCACTTTCCTCCATGGGAGTAATATCTCAGACAGTCTACGCTTTTTTCGTTTCCTGAAAGACCAGTTGTAGTTTCCGATGCACATCTGGAGGCATTCTGTAATCTGTGGACTATCAGAGTGTTGTTGAAACACAGAAATTGCATCGGAATTGAATACAACAGTCACCATGCGCACTTTCCTTCGTGGGAGTAATGTCTCAAACATTCTAGATTTTTTTCCTTTCCTGGAAGACCAGTAGTAGTTTCCGATGCCATCTGGAGGCATTCTGTAATCTGTGGACTATCAGAGAGTTGTTGAAACACAGAAATTGCTTCGGTATTGAATACAACAGTCACCATGCGCACTTTCCTCCATGGGAGTAATGTCTCAAAGAGTCTACGTTTTGACCGTTCTCTGGAAGACCAGTAGTAGTTTACGATGCACATCTGGAGGCATTCTGTAAACTGTGGACTATCAGAGTGTTAATGAAACACAGAAATTGCATCGGGGTTGAATACAACAGTCACCATGCGCACTTTCCTCCATGGGGTAATGTCTCAAACAGTCTACGCATTCATCGTTCCCAGGACGACCAGTAGTAGTTTCCGTTGCACATCTGGAGGCATTCTGTATTTTCTACAATCAGAGTGTTGATGAAACACAGAAATTGCATCGTGATTGAATACAACAGTCACCATGTGCACTTTCCTCCATGGGAGTAATGTCTCAAACAGTCTACGCTTTGATCGTTCCCTGGAAGACCAGTAGTAGTGTCCGATGCGCATCTGGAGGCATTCTGTAATCTGTTGACCTTCAAAGTGTTGGTAAAACACAGAAATTGCATCCGGATTCAATTCAACATTCACCATGCGGACTTTTCTCCATGGGAGAAATGTCTCAAACAGTCTACGCTTTGATCGTTCCCTGGAAGACCAGTAGTTGTTTCCGATGCACATCTGGATTCATTCTGTAATCTGTAGACCTTCAAAGTGTTGATGAAACACAGAAAATGCCTCGAGATTGAATACAACTGTCACCATGCCCACTTTCCTCCGTGGGAGTAATGTCTCAAACAGTCTACGCTTTGATCGTTCCCTGGAAGAACAGTAGTAGTTTCCGATGCACATCTGGAAGCATTCTGTAATCTGTGGACTATCAGAGTGTTGATGTAACACGGAAATTGCATCGGGATGAATACCACAGTCACCATGTACACTTTCCTCCATGGGAGTAATGTCTCAAACAGTCTACGCTTTGATCGTTCCCTGGATGACCAGTAGTAGTTTCCGATGCACATCTGGAAGCATTCTGTAATCTGTGGACTATCAGAGTGTTGATGTAACACGGAAATTGCATCGGGATGAATACTACAGTAACCGTGTGCATTTTCCTCCATGGGAGTAATGTCTCAAACAGTCTACGCTTTGATCGTTCCCTGGAAGACCAGTAGTAGTTTCCGATGCAAATCTGGAGGCATTCTGTAATCTGTGGACTATCAGATTGTTGTTGAAACACAGAAATTGCATAGTGATTGAATACAACAGCCACCATGAGCACTTTCCTCCATGGGAGTAATGTCTCAAACTGTCATCGCTTTGATCGTTCCCTGAGGACCAGTAGTAGTTTTCGATGCACATCTGGAGGACTTCTGTAATCAGTGTACTATCAGGGTGTTGATGAAACACAGAAATTGCATCGGGATAGAAAACAACACTCACCATGCGCACTTTCCTCCATGGGAGTAATGTCTCAAACAGTCTACGCTTTGGTCGTTCCCTGGAAGACCAGTAGTAGTGTCCGATGCGCATTTGGAGGCATTCTGTAATCTGTTGACCTTCAAAGTGTTGATAAAACACCGAAATTGCATCCGGATTCAATTCAACAGGCACCATGCGGACTTTTCTCCATGGGAGAAATGTCTCAAACAGTCTACGCTTTGATCGTTCCCTGGAAGACCAGTAGTAGTTTCCGATGCACATCTGGATTCATTCTGTAATCTGTAGACCTTCAAAGTGTTGATGAAACACAGAAAATGCCTCGAGATTGAATACAACTGTCACCATGCCCACTTTCCTCCGTGGGAGTAATGTCTCAAACAGTCTACGATTTGATCGTTCCCTGGAAGACCAGTAGTAGTGTCCGATGCACAAATGGAGGCATTCTGTAATCAGTGGACCTTCAAAGTGTTGATGAAACACAGAAATTGCTTTGGAATTGAATACAAGCGTAACCATGCGCACTTTCCTCCATGGGAGTAATGTCTCAAAGACTCTACGCTTTGATCGTTCCCTGGAAGACCAGTAATAGTTTCCGATGGACAAATGGAGGCATTCTGTAATCTGTGGACCTTCAAAGTGTTGATGAAACGCAGAAATTGCCTCGGAATTCAATACAACATTCACCATGCGCACTTTCCTTCATTGGAGTAATGTCTCAAACATTCACCGCATTTTTCGTCTCCTGGAAGACCAGTAGTAGTTTCCGATGCACGTCTGGAGGCAATCTGTGATCTGTTTACTATCAGAGTGTTGTGAAACACAGAAATTGCATCGGTATTGAATACAACAGTCACCATGCGCACTTTCCTCCATGGGAGTAATGTCTCAAACAGTTTACCCTTTGATCGTTGCCTGAAAGACCAGTAGTTGTTTTCAATGCACATCTGGAGGCAACCTGTAATCTCTGGCCTATCAGAGTGCCAATGAAACACGGAAATTGCATTGGGATGAGTACTACAGTCTCCATGTGCACTTTCCTCCATGGGAGTAATGTCTCAAAGAGTCTACGCTTTGATCGTTCACTGAAGACCAGTAGTAGTTTCCGATGCAAATCTGGAGGCATTCAGTAATCTGTGGACCTTCAAAGTGTTGATGAAACACAGAAAATTCCTCGACATTGAATACAACAGTCACCATGAGCACTTTCCTCCACGGGAGTAATGTCTCAAACAGTCTACGATTTGATCGTTCCCTGGAAGACCAGTAGAAGTTTCCGATGCACATCTGGAGGCATTCTGTAATCTGTGGACTATCAGAGTGTTAATGAAACACAGAAATTGCATCGGGGTTGAATACCACAGTCACCATGCGCTCTTTCCTCCAGGGGAGTAACGTCTCAAACAGCCTACGCCTTGATCGTCCCCTGGAAGACTAGTAGTAGTTTCTGATGCACATCTGGGGACACTCTCTAATGTGTGGACTATCAGAGTGTTGATGAAACACAGAAATTGCATCGGAATTGAATGCAACAGTCACCATGCGCACTTTCCTCCATGGGAGTAATTTCTCAAGCAGTCTACGCTTTGATCGTTCCCTGGAAGACCAGTAGTAGTTTCAGATGCACATCTGTAGGCATTCTGGAAACTGTGGACAATCAGTGTGTTGATGAAACACAGAAATTGCATCGGGATTGAATACAACAGTCACCATGCGCACTTTCCTCCATGGGAGTAATGTCTCATAGAGTCTACGCTTTGATCGATACCTGGAAGACCAGTAGTAGTTTCCAATGCACATCTGGAGGCATTCTGTAATCCGTGGACTATTTGATGTTGATGCAACACAGAAATTGCATCGTGATTGAGTACAACAGTCACCATGCGCACTTTCCTCCATGGGAGTAATGACTCAAAGAGTCTACGATTTAACCGTTCTCTGGAAGACCAGTAGTAGTTTACGATGCACATCTGAATGCATTCTGTAATCTGTGGACCTCAAAGTGTTGATGAAACACACAAATTGCATCGGGATTGAATACAACTGTCACCATGTGCAGTTTCCTCCATGGGAGTAATGTCTCAAACAGTCTACGCTTTGATCGTTCCCTGGAAGACCAGTAGTAGTTTCCGATGCACATCTGGAGGTATTCTGTAACCTATGGACCTTCCTAGTGTTGATGAAACACAGAAATTGCATCAGGATTGAATACAACAGTCACCATGCGCACTTTCCTCCATGGGAGTAATGTCTCAAACAGTCTACGTTTTGATCGTTCCCTGGAAGACCAGTAGTAGTTTCTGTCGCAAATCTGGAGGCATTCTGTATCTGTGGACAATCAGAGTGTTATTGAAACACAGAAATTGCTTCGGTATTGAATACAACAGTCACCATGCGCACTTATCTCCATGGGAGTAATGTCTCAAACAGTCTACGCATTGATCGTTCCTAGGAAGACCAGTAGTAGTTTCCAATGCACATCAGGAGGCATTCCTTAATCTGTGGACCTTCAAAGTGTTGATGAAACACCGAAATTGCACCCTTTTTGAATACAACAGTCACCATGCGCACTTCCCTCCATGGGGGTAATGTCTCAAACAGTATACGCTTTCATTGTTCCCTGGAAGACCAGTAGTAGTTTCCGTTGCACATCTGGAGGCATTCTGTATCTGTCTACAATCAGAGTGTTGATGAAACACAGAAATTGCATCGGTATTGAATACAACAGTCACTGTGCGCTCGTTCCTCCAGGGGAGTAACGTCTCAAACAGTCTACGTTTTGATCCTTATGTGGAAGACTAGTAGTAGTTTCCGATGCACATCTGGAGTCATGCTGTAATCTGACGACCTTCAAAGTGTTGATGAAACACAGAAATTTCATCGGGATTGAATAGAACAGTAACCATGCGCACTTTCCTCCATGGGAGTAATGTCTCAAACAGTGTACGCTTCGATCGTTCCCTGGAATACCAGTAATAGTTTCCGATGCACATCTGGAGGCAGGCTGTAATCTGTGGACTATCAGAGTGTTGATGAAACACTTAAATTGAATCGGTATTCAATACAACAGTCACCATGCGCACTTTCCTCCATGGGAGTAATGTCTCAAACAGTTTACCCTTTGATCGTTCCCTGAAAGACCAGTAGTAGTTTCTGATGCACATCTGGAGGCATTCTGTAATCTGTGGACTATCGGAGTGTTGATGAAACACAGAAATTGCATCGGGATTGAATACAACAGTCACCATGCGCACTTTCACCCATGGGAGTAATGTCTCAAACAGTCTAAGCTTTGATCGTTCCCTGGAAGACTAGTAGTAGTTTCCGATGCAAATCTGGAGGCATTTTGTAATCTGTGGACCTTCAAAGTGTTGATGAAACACAGAAAATGCCTCGACATTGATTACAACAGTCACCATGCGCACTTTCCTCCACGGGAGTAATGTCTCAAACAGTCTACGATTTGATCGTTCCCAGGAAGACCAGTAGTAGTTTCCGATGCACATCTGGAGGCATTCTGTAATATGTGGACTATCAGAATGTTGTTGTAACACAGAAATTGCATCGTGACTGAATACAACAGCCACCATGCGCACTTTCCTCCATCCAAGTAATGTCTCAAACAGTCTACGCTTTGATCGTTCCCTGAAGACCAGTAGTAGTTTCCGATGCACATCTGGAGAACTTCTGTAATCAGTGGACTATCAGAGTGTTGATGAAACACAGAAATTGCATCGGGATAGAATACAACAGTCACCATGCGCACTTTCCTCCATGGGAGTAATGTCTCAAAAAGTCTACGCTTTGATCGTTCCCTGGAAGACTAGTAGTAGTTTCCGATGCACATCTGGAAGCATTCTGTAATCTGTGGACTATCAGAGTGTTGATGTAACACAGAAATTGCATCGGGATTGAATACAACAGTCACCATGTGCACTTTCCTCCATGGGAGTAATGTCTCAAACAGTCTACGCTTTGATCGTTCCCTGGATGACCAGTAGTAGTTTCCGATGAACATCTGGAGGCATTCTGTAAACTGTGGACTATCAGAGTGTTAATGAAACACAGAAATTGCATGGGGGTTGAATACAACAGTCACCATGCACCCTTTCCTCCAGGGGAGTAACGTCTCAAACAGCCTACGCCTTGATCGTCCCCTGGAAGACTAGTAGTAGTTTCTGATGCACATCTGGGGACACTCTCTAATGTGTGGACTATCAGAGTGTTGATGAAACACAGAAATTGCATCGGGATTGAATGCAACAGTCACAATGCGCACTTTCCTCCATGGGAGTAATTTCTCAAGCAGTCTACGCTTTGATCGTTCCCTGGAAGACCAGTAGTAGTTTCAGATGCACATCTGTAGGCATTCTGGAAACTGTGGACAATCAGTGTGTTGATGAAACACAGAAATTGCATCGGGATTGAATACAACACTCACCATGAGCACTTCCCTCCATGGGAGTAATGTCTCAAAGAGTCTACGCTGTGATCGTTCCCTGGAAGACCAGTAGTAGATTCCGATGCACATCTGGAGGCATTCTGTTATCTGTGGACTATCACAGTGTTATTGAAACACAGAAACTGCATCGGGATTGAGTACAACAGTCTCCATGCGCACTTTTCTCCATGGGAGTAGTGTCTCAAACTGTCATCTCTTTGATCGTTCCCTGAAGACCAGTAGTAGTTTCCGATACACATCTGGAGGACTTCTGTAATCAGTGGACTATCAGAGTGTTGATGAAACACAGAAATTGCATCGGGATAGAATACAACAGTCACCATGCGCACTTTCCTCCATGGGAGTAATGTCTCAAAGAGTCTACGCTTTGATCGATACCTGGAAGACCAGTAGTAGTTTCCAACGCACATCTGGAGGCATTCTGAATCTGTGGACTATTTGATGTTGATGCAACACAGAAATTGCATCGTGATTGAGTACAACAGTCACCATGCGCACTTTTCTCCATGGGAGTAATGTCTCAAAGAGTCTACGATTTATCCGTTCTCTGGAAGACCAGTAGTAGTTTACGATGCACATCTGGATGCATTCTGTAATCTGTGGACCTCAAAATGTTGATGAAACACACAAATTGCATCGGGATTGAATACAACTGTCACCATGTGCAGTTTCCTCCATGGGAGTAATGTCTCAAACAGTCTACGCTTTGATCATTCCCTGGAAGACCAGTAGTAGTTTCCGATGCACATCTGGAGGTATTCTGTAACCTATGGACCTTCCTAGTGTTGATGAAACACAGAAATTGCATCAGGATTGAATACAACAGTCACCATGCGCACTTTCCTCCATGGGAGTAATGTCTCAAACAGTCTACGTTTTGATCGTTCCCTGGAAGACCAGTAGTAGTTTCCGTCGCAAATCTGGAGGCATTCTGTATCTGTGGACAATCAGAGTGTTGATGAAACACAGAAATTGCTTCGGTATTGAATACAACAGTCACCATGCGCACTTATGTCCATGGGAGTAATGTCTCGAACATTCTACGCATTGATCGTTCCCAGGAAGACCAGTAGTAGTTTCCGATGCACATCAGGATGCATTCCTTAATCTGTGGACCTTCAAAGTGTTGATGAAACACCGAAATTGCACCCTTTTTTAATACAACAGTCACCATGCGCACTTCCCTCCATTGGGGTAATGTCTCAAACAGTATACGCTTTCATCGTTCCCTGGAAGACCAGTAGTAGTTTCCGTTGCACATCTGGAGGCATTCTGTATCTGTCTACAATCAGAGTGTTGATGAAACACAGAAATTGCTTCGGTATTGAATACAACAGTCACCGTGTGCTCGTTCCTCCAGGGGAGTAACGTCTCAAACAGTCTACGCTTTGATCGTCCCCTGGAAAACCAGTAGTAGTTTCTGATGCACATCTGGGGGCATTCTCTAATGTGTGGACTATCAGAGTGTTAATGAAACACAGAAATTGCATCGGGATTGAATACAACAGTCACCATTCGCACTTTCCTCCATGGGTGTACTGTCTCAAACAGTCTACGCTTTGATCGTTTCCTGGAAGACAAGTAGTAGTTTCCGATGCACATCTTGAGGCATTCTGTAATCTGTGGAGTATCCGAGTGTAGATGAAACACGGAAATTGCATCGGGATTTAATACAACAGTCACCATGCGCACTTTCCTCCATGGGAGTAATGTCTCAAACCGTCTACGTTTTGATCCTTATGTGGAAGACTAGTAGTAGTTTCCGATGCACATCTGGAGTCATGCTGTAATCTGACGACCTTCAAAGTGTTGATGAAACACAGAAATTTCATCGGGATTGAATAGAACAGTAACCATGCGCACTTTCCTCCATGGGAGTAATGTCTCAAACAGTCTACGATTCGATCGTTCCCTGGAATACCAGTAATAGTTTCCGATGCACATCTGGAGGCACTCTGTAATCTGTGGACTATCAGAGTGTTGATGAAACACTTAAATTGAATCGGTATTCAATACAACAGTCACCATGCGCACTTTCCTCCATGGGAGTAATGTCTCAAACAGTTTACCCTTTGATCGTTCCCTGGAAGACCAGTAGTAGTTTCCGATGCACACCTGGAGGCATTCTGTAATCTGTGGACTATCGGAGTGTTGATGAAACACAGAAATTGCATCGGGATTGAATACAACAGTCACCATGCGCACATTCACCCATGGGAGTAATGTCTCAAACAGTCTAAGCTTTGATCGTTGCCTGGAAGACTAGTAGTAGTTTCCGATGCAAATCTGAAGGCATTTTGTAATCTGTGGACCTTCAAAGTGTTGATGAAACACAGAAAATGCCTCGACATTGATTACAACAGTCACCATGCGCACTTTCCTCCACGGGAGTAAGGTCTCAAACAGTCTACGATTTGATCGTTCCCAGGAAGACCAGTAGTAGTTTCCGATGCACATCTGGAGGCATTCTGTAATCTGTGGACTATCAGAATGTTGTTGTAACACAGAAATTGCATCGTGACTGAATACAACAGCCACCATGCGCACTTTCCTCCATCCTAGTAATGTCTCAAACAGTCTACGCTTTGATCGTTCCCTGAAGACCAATAGTAGTTTCCGATTCACATCTGGAGAACTTCTGTAATCAGTGGACTATCAGAGTGTTGATGAAACACAGAAATTGCATCGGGATAGAATACAACAGTCACCATGCGCACTTTCCTCCATGGGAGTAATGTCTCAAAAAGTCTACGCTTTGATCGTTCCCTGGAAGATAGTAGTAGTTTCCGATGCACATCTGGAAGCATTCTGTATACTGTGGACTATCAGAGTGTTGATGTAACACATATATTGCATCGGGATTGAATACAACAGTCACCATGTGCACTTTCCTCCATGGGAGTAATGTCTCAAACAGTCTACGCTTTGATCGTTCCCTGGATGACCAGTAGTAGTTTCCGATGAACATCTGGAGGCATTCTGTAAACTGTGGACTATCAGAGTGTTAATGAAACACAGAAATTGCATGGGGGATGAATACAACAGTCACCATGCGCTCGTTACTCCAGGGGTGTAACGTCCCAAACAGTCTACGCTTTGATCGTCCCCTGGAAGACCAGTAGTAGTTTCTGATGCACATCTGGGGGCATTCTCAAATGTGTGGACTATCAGAGTGTTGATGAAACACAGAAATTGCATCGATATTGAATACAACTGTCACCATGCGCACTTTCCTCCATGGGAGTAATGTCTCATACAGTCTACGCTTTGATCGTTCCCTGGAAGACCAGTAGTAGTTTCCGATGCACATCTGGAGGCATTCTGTAATCTGTGGACTATCAGAGTGTTGATGAAACACAGATATTGCATCGGGATTGAATACAACAGTTACCATGCGCACTTTCCTCCATGGGAGTAATGTCTCAAACAGTCTACGCTTTGATCGTTTCTCTGGAATACCAGTAGCAGTTTCCGATGCACATCTGGAGAACTTCTGTAATCAGTGGACCATCAGAGTGTTGATGAAACACAGACATTGCATCGGGATAGAATACAAGAGTCACCATGCGCACTTTCCTCCATGGGAATAATGTCTCAAACAGTCTACGCTTTGATCGTTCCCTGGAAGACCAGTAGTAGTTTCCGATGCACATCTGGAAGCGTTCTGTAATCTGTGGACTATCAGAGTGTTGATCTAACACAGAAATTGCATCGGTATTGAATACAACAGTCACCATGTGCACTTTCCTCCATTGGAGTAATGTCTCAAACAGTCTACGCTTTTTTCGTTTCCTGGAAGACCAGTTGTAGTTTCCGATGCACTTCTGGAGGCATTCTGTAATCTGTGGACTGTCAGAGTGTTGTTGAAACACAGAAATTTCATCGGTATTGAATACAAGAGTCTCCATGCGCACTTTCCTCCATGGGAGTAATGTCTCAAACAGACTACGCTTTGATCGTTCCCTGAAAGACCAGTAGTAGTTTCCGATGCACATCTGGAAGCATTCTGTAATCTGTAGACTATCAGAGTTTTGATGTAACACGGAAATTGCATCGGGATTGAACAGAACAGTCACCATGCGCACTTTCCTCCATGGGAGTAATGTTTCAAACAATCTACGATTTGATCGTTCCCTGGAAGACCAGTAGTAGATTCCGATGAGCATCTGGAGGCATTCTGTAATCTGTGGACTATCAGAATGTTGTTGAAACACAGAAATTGCATCGTGATTGAATACAACATCCACCATGCGCACTTTCCGCCAGAGGAGTAATGTCTCAAACAGTCTACGCTTTGATCGTTCGCTGAAGACCAGTAGTAGTTTCCGATGCACATCTGGAGAACTTCTGTAATCAGTGGACTATCAGAGTGTTGATGAAACACAGAAATTGCATCGGGATAGAATACAACAGTCACCATGCGCACTTTCCTCCATGGGAGTAATGTCTCAAACAGTCTACGCTTCGATCGTTCCCTGGAAGACTAGTAGTAGTTTCCGATGCACATCTGGAATCATTCTGTAATTAGTGGACTATCAGAGTGTTGATGTAACACTGAAATTGCATCGGGATTGAATACAACAGTCACCATGTGCACTTTCCTCCGTGGGAGTAATGTCTCAAACAGTCTACGCTTTGATCGTTCCCTGTATGACCAGTAGTAGTTTCCGATGAACATCTGGAGGCATTCTGTAAACTGTGGACTATCAGAGTGTTAATGAAACACAGAAATTGCATCGGGGTGGAATACAACAGTCACCATGCGCTCGTCCCTCCAGGGGAGTAACGCCTCAAACAGTCTACGCTTTGATCGTCCCCTAGAAGACCAGTAGTAGTTTCTGATGCACATCTGGGGGCATTCTCTAATGTGTGGACTATCAGAGTGTTGATGAAACACAGAAATTGCATCGGTATTGAATACAACAGTCACCATGCGCACTTTCCTCCATGGGAGTAATGTCTCAAACAGTTTACGCTTTGATCGTTGCCTGTAAGACCAGTAGTAGTTTCCAATGCACATCTGGAGGCAACCTGTAATCTCTGGACTATCAGAGTGTTGATGAAACACAGAAATTGCATCGCGATAGAATACAACAGTCACCATGTCCACTTTCCTCCATGGGAGTAATGTCTCAAACAGTCTACGCTTTGATCGTTCCCTGGAAGACCAGTAGTAGTTTCCGATGCACATCTGGAGGCATTCTGTAATCTGTGGACCTTTAAAGTGTTGATGAAACACAGAAAATGCCTCGACATTGAATACAACGCATTATTGTGGCCAAGATAGATACGAAGCCCACACCTACTACAGTAGTACAAGTTTATATGCCAACTAGCTCTGCAGATGATGAAGAAATTGAAGAAAAGTACGATGAAATAAAAGAAATTGTTCAGATAGTGAAGGGAGACGAAATTTTAATAGTAATGGGTGACTGGAATTCGAGTGTAGGAAAAGGGAGAGAAGGAAACATAGTAGGTGAATATGGATTGGGGCTAAGAAATGAAAGAGGAAGCCGCTTAGTAGAATTTTGCACGGAGCACAACTTAATCATAGCTAACACTTGGTTTCAGAATCATGAAAGAAGGTTGTATACGTGGAAGAACCCTGGAGATACTAAAAGGTATCAAATAGATTATATAATGGTAAGACAGAGATTTAGGAACCAGGTTTTAAGTTGTAAGACATTTCCAGGGGCAGATGTGGACTCGGACCACAATCTATTGGTTATGACCTGTAGATTAAAACTGAAGAAACTGCAAAAATGTGGGAAATTAAGGAGATGGTACCTGGATAAACTGAAAGAACCAGAGGTTGTACAGAGTTTCAGGGAGAGCATAAGGGGACAATTGACAGGAATAGGGGAAAGAAATACAGTAGAAGAAGAATGGGTAGCTCTGAGGGATGAAGTAGTGAAGGCAGCAGAGGATAAAGTAGGTAAAAGACGAGGGCTGCTAGAAATCCTTGGGAAATAGAAGAAATATTGAATTTAATTGATGAAAGGAGAAAATATAAAAATGCAGTAAATGAAGCAGGCAAAAAGGAATACAGACGTCTCAAAAATAAGATCGACAGGAAGTGCAAAATTGCTAAACAGGGATGGCTAGAGGACAAATGTAAGGATGTAGAAGCTTATCTCACTAGGGGTTAAATAGATACTGCCTACAGGAAAATGAAAGAGACCTTAGGAGAGCAGAGAACCACGTGTATGAATATCAAGAGCTCAGATGGCAACCCAGTTCTAAGCAAAGAAGGGATGGCAGAAAGGTGGAAGGAGTATATAGAAGGTTTATACAAGGGTGATGTACTTGAGGACAATATTATGGAAATGGAAGAGGATGTAGATGAAGACGAAATGGGAGATACGATACTGCGTGAAGAGTTTGACAGAGCACTGAAAGACCTGAGTCGAAACAAGGCCCCCAGAGTAGACAACATTCCATTAGAACTACTGACGGCCTTGGGAGAGCCAGTCATGACAAAACTCTACCAGCTGGTGAGCAAGATGTATGAGACAGGCGAAATACCCTCAGACTTCAAGAAGAATATAATAATTCCAATCCCAAAGAAAGCAGGTGCTGACAGATGTGAAAATTACCGAACTATCAGTTTAATGAGTCACAGTTGCAAAATACTAACGCGAATTCTTTACAGACGAATGGAAAAACTGGTAGATGCGGACCTCGGGGAGGACCAGTTTGGATTCCGTCGAAATGTTGGAACACGTGAGGCAATACTGACCTTACGACTTATCTTAGAAGAAAGATTAAGAAAAGGCAAACCTACGTTACTAGCATTTGTAGACTTAGAGAAAGCTTTTGACAAAACATGGACGATTACTAGTTTGGACAAGAAGAGAATAGAAGCATTCGAAATGTGGTGCTACAGAAGAATACTGAAGATAAGGTGGATAGATCACGTAACTAACGAGGAGGTATTGAATAGGATTGGGGAGAAGAGAAGTTTGTGGCACAACTTGACTAGAAGAAGGGATCGGTTGGTAGGACATATTTTGAGGCATCAAGGGATCACAAATTTAGCGTTGGAGGGCAGCGTGGAGGGTAAAAATCGTAGATGGAGACCGAGAGATGAGTACACTAAGCAGATTCAAAAGGATGTAGGTTGCAGTAGGTACTGGGAGATGAAGCAGCTTGCACAGGATAGGGTAGCATGGAGAGCTGCATCAAACCAGTCCCAGGACTGAAGACAACAACAACAACAACATTGAATACAACAGTCACCATGCGCACGTTCCTCCACGGGAGTAATGTCTCAAACAGTCTACGATTTGATCGTTCCCTGGAAGACCAGAAGTAGTTTCCGATACATAACTGAAGGCATTCTGTAATCTGTGGAGTATCAGAGTGTTGATGAAACACAGAAATTGCATCGGGATTGAATACAACAGTCACCATGCGCACTTTCCTCCATGGGAGTAATGTCTCAAACAGTCTACGCTTTTATCGTTCCCTGGAAGACCAATAGTAGTTTCCGACGTACATATGGTGGCATTCTGTAATCTGTGGACTATCAGAGTGTTGATGTAACACAGAAATTGCATCGGGATTGAATACAACAGTCACCATGTGCACTTTCCACCATGGGAGTAATGTCTCAAACAATCTACGCTTCGATCGTTCCCTGGATGACCTGTAGTAGTTTCCGATGAACATCTGGAGGCATTCTGTAAACTGTGGACTATCAGAGTGTTAATGAAACAGAGAAATAGCATCGGGGTTGAATACAACAGTCACCAAGCGCTCGTTCCTCCAGGGGAGTAACGTCTCAAATAGTCTACGCTTTGATCGTCCCCTGGAAGACAAGTAGTAGTTTCTGATGCACATCTGGGAGCATTCTCTATTGTATGGACTATCAAAGTGTTGATGAAACACAGAAATTGCATCGGGATTGAATGCAACAGTCACCATGCGCACTTTCCTCCATGGGAGTAATGTCTCAAACATCCTACGCTTTGATCGTTCCCTGGAAGACCAGTCGTAGTTTCCGTCGCACATTTGGAGGCATTCTGTATCTGTGGACAATCAGAGTGTTGATGAAAAACAGAAACTGCATCGGTATTGAATACAACAGTCACCATGCGCACTTTCCTCCAATGGAGTAATGTCTCAAACTGTCATCGCTTTGATCGTTCCCTGAAGACCAGTAATAGTTTCCGATGAACATCTGGAGGCATTCTGTAATCTGTGGACTATCCGAGTGTAGATGAAACACAGAAATTGCATCGGGATAGAATACAACAGTCACCATAGGCACTTTCCTCCATGCGAGTAATGTCTCAAACAGTCTACGCTTTGATCGGTCCCAGGCAGACCAGTAGTAGTTTCCGATGCACATCTGGAGGCATTCTGTAATCTGTGGACTATCAGAGTGTTGATGAAACACAGAAATTGAATCGGGATTGAATACAACAGTCACCATGTGAACTTTCCTCCATGGGAGTAATGTCTCAAACAGTCTACGCTTTTTTCGTTTCCTGAAAGACCAGTTGTAGTTTCCGATGTACATCTGGAGGCATTCTGTAATCTGTGGACTATCAGAGTGTTGTTGAAGCACAGAAATTGCATCGGTATTGAATACAACAGTCACCATGCGCACTTTCCTCCATGGGAGTAATGTCTCAAAGAGCCTACGGTTTGATCGTTCCCTGGAAGACCAGTAGTAGTTTCCGATGCACAGCTGGAGGCATTCTGTGATCTGTGGACTATTTGATGTTGATGAAACAAAGAAATGGCGTCGTGATTGAATACAACAGTCACCATGCGCACTTTCCTCCATGGGAGTAATGTCTCAAAGAGTCTACGCTTTGACCGTTCTCTGGAAGACCAGTAGTAGTTTCCGATGCACAGCTGGAGGCATTCTGTGATCTGTGGACCTTCAAAGTTTTGATGCAACGCAGAAATTGCCTCGTAATTGAATACAACAGTCACCATGCGCACTTTCCTCCATGGGAGTAATGTCTCAAACGGTCTACGCTTTTTTCGTTTTTTGAAAGACCAGTTGTAGATTCCGATGCACATCTGGAGGCATTCTGTAATCTGTGGACTATCAGAGTGTTGTTGAAGCACAGAAATTGCATCGGTATTGAATACAACAGTCACCATGCGCACTTTCCTCCATGGGAGTAATGTCTCAAACAGTCTACGCTTTGATCGTTCCCTGGAAGACCAGTAGTAGTTTCCGATGCACATCTGGAAGCATTCTGTAATCTGTTGACTATCAGAGTGTTGTTGAAAAACAGAAAATGCATCGGGATAGAATACAACAGTCACCATGCGGACTTTCCTCCATGGGAGTAATGTCTGAAAGAGCCTACGCTTTGATCGTTCCCTGGAAGACCAGTAGTAGTTTCCGATGCACAGCTGGAGGCATTCTGTGATCTGTGGACCTTCAAAGTTTTGATGCAACGCAGAAATTGCCTCGTAATTGAATACAACAGTCACCATGCGCACTTTCCTCCAATGGAGTAATGTCTCAAACTGTCATCGCTTTGATCGTTCCCTGAAGACCAGTAATAGTTTTCGATGCACATCTGGAGGCATTCTGTAATCTGTGAACTATCCGAGTGTAGATGAAACACAGAATTTGCATCGGGATAGAATACAACAGTCACCTTGCGCACTTTCCTCCATGGGAGTAATGTCTCAAACAGCCTACGCTTTGATCGTTCCCTGGAAGACCAGTAGTAGTTTCCGATGCACAAATGGAGGCATTCTGTAATCTGTGGACCTTTAAAATGTTGATGAAACACAGAAAATGCCTCGAGATAGAATACAACAGTCACCATGCGCACTTTCCTCCGTGGGAGTAATGTCTCAAACAGTCTACGCTTTGATCGTTCTCTGGGAAACCAGTAGTAGTTTCCGATGCACATCTGGAGGCATTCTGTAATCTGTGGACTATCAGAGTGTTGATGAAACACAGAAATTGCATCGGGATAGAATACAACAGTCACCATGCGCACTTTCCTCCATGGGAGTAATGTCTCAAACAGTCTACGCTTTGATCGTTCCCTGGAAGACCAGTAGTAGTTTCCGATGCACAAATGGAGGCATTCTGTAATCTGTGGACTATCAGAGTGTTGCTGAAGCACAGAAATTGCATCGGTATTGAATACAACAGTCAACATGCGCACTTTCCTCCATGGGAGTAATGTCTCAAACAGTCTACGCTTTGATCGTTCCCTGGAAGACCAGTAGTAGTTTCCGATGCACATCTGGAAGCATTCTGTAATCTGTGGACTATCAGAGTGTTGATGAAACACAGAAAATGCATCGGGATAGAATACAACAGTCACCATGCGCACTTTCCTCCATGGGAGTAATGTCTCAAAGAGTCTATGCTTTGACCGTTCTCTGGAAGACCAGTAGTAGTTTACGATGCACATCTGGAGGCAATCTGTAATGTGTGGACCTTCAATGTGTTGTTGAAACACAGAAATTGCATCGGGATTGAATACAACAGTCACCATGCGCACTTTCCTCCATGGGAGTAATGTCTCAAACAGTCTACGCTTTTTTCGTTTCCTGAAAGACCAGTTGTAGTTTCCGATGCACATCTGGAGGCATTCTGTAATCTGTGGACTGTCAGAGTGTTGTTGAAGCACAGAAATTGCATCGGTATTGAATACAACAGTCACCATGCGCACTTTCCTCCATGGGAGTAATGTCTCAAACAGTCTACGCTTTGATCGTTCCCTGGAAGACCAGTAGTAGTTTCCGATGCACATCTGGAAGCATTCTGTAATCTGTGGACTATCAGAGTTTGATGAAACTCAGAAAATGCATCAGGATAGAATACAACAGTCACCATGCGCACTTTCCTCCATGGGAGTAATGTCTCAAAGAGCCTACGCTTTGATCGTTCCCTGGAAGACCAATAGTAGTTTCCGATGCACAGCTGGAGGCATTCTGTGATCTGTGGACCTTCAAGGTGTTGATGAAACGCAGAAATTGCCTCGGAATTTAATACAACAGTCACCATGCGCACTTTCCTCCATGGGAGTAATGTCTCAAACAGTCTACGCTTTGATCGTTCCCTGGAAGACAAGTAGTAGTTTCCGATGCACATCTGGAGGCATTTTGTAATCTGTGGACTATTTGATGTTGATGAAACAAAGAAATGGCATCGTGATTGAATACAACAGTCACCATGCGCACTTTCCTCCATAGGAGTAATGTCTCAAAGAGTCTACGCTTTGACCGTTCTCTGGAAGACCAGTAGTAGTTTACGATGCACATCTGGAGGCATTCTGTAATGTGTGGACCTTCAATGTGTTGTTGAAACACAGAAATTGCATCGGGATTGAATACAACAGTCACCATGCGCACTTTCCTCCATGGGAGTAATGTCTCAGACAGTCTACGCTTTTTTCGTTTCCTGAAAGACCAGTTGTAGTTTCCGATGCACATCTGGAGGCATTCTGTAATCTGTGGACTATCAGAGTGTTGTTGAAGCACAGAAATTGCATCGGTATTGAATACAACAGTCACCATGCGCACTTTCCTCCATGGGAGTAAGGTCTCAAACAGTCTACGCTTTGATCGCTCCCTGGAAGACCAGTAGTAGATTCCGATGCACATCTGGAAGCATTCTATAATCTGTGGACTATCAGAGTGTTGATGAAACACAGAAAATGCATCGTGATAGAATACAACAGTCACCATGCGCACTTTCCTCCATGGGAGTAATGTCTCAAAGAGCCTAAGTTTTGATCGTTCCCTGGAAGACCAGTAGTAGTTTCCGATGCACAGCTGGAGGCATTCTGTGATCTGTGGACCTTCAAAGTTTTGATGAAACGCAGAAATTGCCTCGGAATTGAATACAACAGTCATCATGCGCACTTTCCTCCATGGGAATAATGTCTCAAACAGTCTACGCTTTGATCGTTCCTTGGAAGACCAGTAGTAGTTTCCGATGCACATCTGGAGGCATTCTGTAATCTGTGGACTATTTGATGTTGATGAAACAAAGAAATTTCATCGTGATTGAATACAACAGTCACCATGTGCACCTTCCTAAATGGGAGTAATGTCTCAAAGAGTCTATGCTTTGACCGTTCTCTGGAAGACCAGTAGTAGTTTACGATGCACATCTGGAGAAATTCTGTAATGTGTGCACCTTCAATGTGTTGTTGAAACACAGAAATTGCATCGGGATTGAATACAACAGTCACCATGCGCACTTTCCTCCATGGGAGTAATGTCTCAAACAGTCTACGCTTTTTTCGTTTCCTGAAAGACCAGTTGTAGTATCCGATGCACATCTGGAGGCATTCTGTAATCTGTGGACTGTCAGAGTGTTGTTGAAGCACAGAAATTGCATCGGTATTGAATACAACAGTCACCATGCGCACTTTCCTCCATGGGAGTAATGTCTCAAAGAGCCTACGCTTTGATCGTTCCCTGGAAGACCAGTAGTAGTTTCCGATGCACAGCTGGAGGCATTCTGTGATCTGTGGACCTTCAAAGTTTTGATGAAACGCAGAAATTGCCTCGGAATTGAATACAACAGTCACCATGCGCACTTTCATCCATGGGAGTAATGTCTCGAACAGTCTACGTTTTGATCGTTCCCTGGAAGACCAGTAGTAGTTTCCGATGCACATCTGGAGGCATTCTGTAATCTGTGGACTATTTGATGTTGATGAAACAAAGAAATGGCATCGTGTTTGAATACAACAGTCACCATGCGCACTTTCCTCCATGGGAGTAATGTCTCAAAGAGTCTACGCTTTGACCGTTCCCTGGAAGACCAGTAGTAGTTTACGATGCACATCTGGAGGCATTCTGTAATGTGTGGACCTTCAATGTGTTGCTGAAACACAGAAATTGCATCGGGATTGAATACAACAGTCACCATCCGTACTTATCTCCATGGGAGTAATGTCTCAAACAGTCTACGCTTTGATCGTTCCCAGGCAGACCAGTAGTAGTTTCGGTTGCACATCAGGAGGCATTCTGTAATCTGTGGACCTTCAAAGTGTTGATGAAACACAGAAATTGCATCCTGTTTGAATACAACAGTCACCATGCGCACTTTCCTCCATGGGGGTAATGTCTCAAACAGTCTACGTTTTCATCGTTCCCTGGACGACCAGTAGTAGTTTCCGTTGCACATCTGGAGGCATTCTGTATCTGTCTACAATCAGAGTGTTGATGAAACACAGAAATTGCATCATTATTGAATACAACAGTCACCATGCGCACTTTCCTCCATGGGAGTAATGTCTCAAACACTCTACGCTTTGATCGTTCCCTGGAAGACCAGTAGTAGTTTCCGATGCACATCTGAAGGCATTCTGTAATCTGTAGACCTTCAAAGTTTTGATGAAACACAGAAAATGCCTCGAGATTGAATACAACTGTCACCATGCCCACTTTCCTCCGTGGGAGTAATGTCTCAAACAGTCTACGCTTTGATCGTTCCCTGGAAGACCAGTAGTAGTTTCCGATGCACATCTGGAGGCATTCTGTAATCTGTGGACTATCAGAGTGCTAATGAAACACAGAAATTGCATCGGGATAGAAAACAACACTCACCATGCGCACTTTCCTCCATGGGAGTAATGTCTCAAACAGTCTACGCTTTGATCGTTCCCTGGAAGACCAGTAGTAGTGTTCGATGCACAAATGGAGGCATTCTGTAATCAGTGGACCTTCAAAGTGTTGATGAAACACAGAAATTGTTTTTAAATTGAATACAGACGTAACCATGCGCACTTTACTCCATGGGATCAATGTCTCAAACAGTCTACGCTTTGATCGTTCCCTGGAAGACCAGTAGTAGTTTCCGATGCACATCTGGAAGCATTCTGTATTCTGTGGACTATCAGAGTGTTGATGTAACACGGAAATTGCAGCGGGATGAATACTACAGTAACCATGTGCACTTTCCTCCATGGGAGTAATGTCTCAAAGAGTCTACCCTTTGATCGTTCCCTGGAAGACCAGTAATAGTTTCCGATGCACAATTGGAGGCATTCTGTGATCTGTGGACTATCAGAGTGTTGTTGAAACACAGAAATTGCATCGGTATTGAATACAACAGTCACCATGCGCACTTTCCTCCATGGGAGTAATGTCTCAAAGAGTTTACCCTTTGATCGTTGCCTGGACGACCAGTAGAAGTTTCCGATGCCCATCTGGAGGCATGCTGTAATCTGTGGACTATCCGAGTGTAGATGAAACACAGAAATTGCATCGGGATTTAATACAACAGTCACCATGCACACTTTCCTCCATGGGAGTAATGTCTCAAACAGTCTACGCTTTGATCGTTCCCTGGAAGACCAGTAGTAGTTTCCGATGCACATCTGGAAGCATTCTGTAATCTGTTGACTATCAGAGTGTTGTTGAAAAACAGAAAATGCATCGGGATAGAATACAACAGTCACCATGCGGACTTTCCTCCATGGGAGTAATGTCTGAAAGAGCCTACGCTTTGATCGTTCCCAGGGAAGACCAGTAGTAGTTTCCGATGCACAGCTGGAGGCTTTCTGTGATCTGTGGACCTTCAAAGTTTTGATGCAACGCAGAAATTGCCTCGTAATTGAATACAACAGTCACCATGCGCACTTTCCTCCAATGGAGTAATGTCTCAAACTGTCATCGCTTTGATCGTTCCCTGAAGACCAGTAATAGTTTCCGATGCACATCTGGAGGCATTCTGTAATCTGTGAACTATCCGAGTGTAGATGAAACACAGAATTTGCATCGGGATAGAATACAACAGTCACCTTGCGCACTTTCCTCCATGGGAGTAATGTCTCAAACAGCCTACGATTTGATCGTTCCCTGGAAGACCAGTAGTAGTTTCCGATGCACAAATGGAGGCATTCTGTAATCTGTGGACCTTTAAAATGTTGATGAAACACAGAAAATGCCTCGAGATAGAATACAACAGTCACCATGCGCACTTTCCTCCGTGGGAGTAATGTCTCAAACAGTCTACGCTTTGATCGTTCTCTGGGAAACCAGTAGTAGTTTCCGATTCACATCTGGAGGCATTCTGTAATCTGTGGACTATCAGAGTGTTGCTGAAGCACAGAAATTGCATCGGTATTGAATACAACAGTCAACATGCGCACTTTCCTCCATGGGAGTAATGTCTCAAACAGTCTACGCTTTGATCGTTCCCTGGAAGACCAATAGTAGTTTCCGATGCACAGCTGGAGGCATTCTGTGATCTGTGGACCTTCAAGGTGTTGATGAAACGCAGAAATTCCCTCGGAATTTAATACAACAGTCACCATGCGCACTTTCCTCCATGGGAGTAATGTCTCAAACAGTCTACGCTTTGATCGTTCCCTGGAAGACAAGTAGTAGTTTCCGATGCACATCTGGAGGCATTTTGTAATCTGTGGACTATTTGATGTTGATGAAACAAAGAAATGGCATCGTGATTGAATACAACAGTCACCATGCGCACTTTCCTCCATAGGAGTAATGTCTCAAAGAGTCTACGCTTTGACCGTTCTCTGGAAGACCAGTAGTAGTTTACGATGCACATCTGGAGGCATTCTGTAATGTGTGGACCTTCAATGTGTTGTTGAAACACAGAATTTGCATCGGGATTGAATACAACAGTCACCATGCGCACTTTCCTCCATGGGAGTAATGTCTCAGACAGTCTACGCTTTTTTCGTTTCCTGAAAGACCAGTTGTAGTTTCCGATGCACATCTGGAGGCATTCTGTAATCTGTGGACTATCAGAGTGTTGATGAAGCACAGAAATTGCATCGGTATTGAATACAACAGTCACCATGCGCACTTTCCTCCATGGGAGTAAGGTCTCAAACAGTCTACGCTTTGATCGCTCCCTGGAAGACCAGTAGTAGATTCCGATGCACATCTGGAAGCATTCTATAATCTGTGGACTATCAGAGTGTTGATGAAACACAGAAAATGCATCGTGATAGAATACAACAGTCACCATGCACACTTTCCTCCATGGGAGTAATGTCTCAAAGAGCCTAAGTTTTGATCGTTCCCTGGAAGACCAGTAGTAGTTTCCGATGCACAGCTGGAGGCATTCTGTGATCTGTGGACCTTCAAAGTTTTGATGAAACGCAGAAATTGCCTCGGAATTGAATACAACAGTCATCATGCGCACTTTCCTCCATGGGAATAATGTCTCAAACAGTCTACGCTTTGATCGTTCCTTGGAAGACCAGTAGTAGTTTCCGATGCACATCTGGAGGCATTCTGTAATCTGTGGACTATTTGATGTTGATGAAACAAAGAAATTTCATCGTGATTGAATACAACAGTCACCATGTGCACCTTCCTAAATGGGAGTAATGTCTCAAAGAGTCTATGCTTTGACCGTTCTCTGGAAGACCAGTAGTAGTTTACGATGCACATCTGGAGGCATTCTGTAATGTGTGCACCTTCAATGTGTTGTTGAAATACAGAAATTGCATCGGGATTGAATACAACAGTCACCATGCGCACTTTCCTCCATGGGAGTAATGTCTCAAACAGTCTACGCTTTTTTCGTTTCCTGAAAGACCAGTTGTAGTATCCGATGCACATCTGGAGGCATTCTGTAATCTGTGGACTGTCAGAGTGTTGTTGAAGCACAGAAATTGCATCGGTATTGAATACAACAGTCACCATGCGCACTTTCCTCCATGGGAGTAATGTCTCAAAGAGCCTACGCTTTGATCGTTCCCTGGAAGACCAGTAGTAGTTTCCGATGCACAGCTGGAGGCATTCTGTGATCTGTGGACCTTCAAAGTTTTGATGAAACGCAGAAATTGCCTCGGAATTGAATACAACAGTCACCATGCGCACTTTCATCCATGGGAGTAATGTCTCGAACAGTCTACGTTTTGATCGTTCCCTGGAAGACCAGTAGTAGTTTCCGATGCACATCTGGAGGCATTCTGTAATCTGTGGACTATTTGATGTTGATGAAACAAAGAAATGGCATCGTGATTGAATACAACAGTCACCATGCGCACTTTCCTCCATGGGAGTAATGTCTCAAAGAGTCTACGCTTTGACCGTTCCCTGGAAGACCAGTAGTAGTTTACGATGCACATCTGGAGGCATTCTGTAATGTGTGGACCTTCAATGTGTTGCTGAAACACAGAAATTGCATCGGGATTGAATACAACAGTCACCATCCGTACTTATCTCCATGGGAGTAATGTCTCAAACAGTCTACGCTTTGATCGTTCCCAGGCAGACCAGTAGTAGTTTCGGTTGCACATCAGGAGGCATTCTGTAATCTGTGGACCTTCAAAGTGTTGATGAAACACAGAAATTGCATCCTGTTTGAATACAACAGTCACCATGCGCACTTTCCTCCATGGGGGTAATGTCTCAAACAGTCTACGTTTTCATCGTTCCCTGGACGACCAGTAGTAGTTTCCGTTGCACATCTGGAGGCATTCTGTATCTGTCTACAATCAGAGTGTTGATGAAACACAGAAATTGCATCATTATTGAATACAACAGTCACCATGCGCACTTTCCTCCATGGGAGTAATGTCTCAAACACTCTACGCTTTGATCGTTCCCTGGAAGACCAGTAGTAGTTTCCGATGCACATCTGAAGGCATTCTGTAATCTGTAGACCTTCAAAGTTTTGATGAAACACAGAAAATGCCTCGAGATTGAATACAACTGTCACCATGCCCACTTTCCTCCGTGGAAGTAATGTCTCAAACAGTCTACGCTTTGATCGTTCCCTGGAAGACCAATAGTAGTGTTCGATGCACAAATGGAGGCATTCTGTAATCAGTGGACCTTCAAAGTGTTGATGAAACACAGAAATTGTTTTTAAATTGAATACAGACGTAACCATGCGCACTTTACTCCATGGGATCAATGTCTCAAACAGTCTACGCTTTGATCGTTCCCTGGAAGACCAGTAGTAGTTTCCGATGCACATCTGGAAGCATTCTGTATTCTGTGGACTATCAGAGTGTTGATGTAACACGGAAATTGCATCGGGATGAATACTACAGTAACCATGTGCACTTTCCTCCATGGGAGTAATGTCTCAAAGAGTCTACCCTTTGATCGTTCCCTGGAAGACCAGTAATAGTTTCCGATGCACAATTGGAGGCATTCTGTGATCTGTGGACTATCAGAGTGTTGTTGAAACACAGAAATTGCATCGGTATTGAATACAACAGTCACCATGCGCACTTTCCTCCATGGGAGTAATGTCTCAAAGAGTTTACCCTTTGATCGTTGCCTGGACGACCAGTAGAAGTTTCCGATGCCCATCTGGAGGCATTCTGTAATCTGTGGACTATCCGAGTGTAGATGAAACACAGAAATTGCATCGGGATTTAATACAACAGTCACCATGCACACTTTCCTCCATGGGAGTAATGTCTCAAACCATCTACGTTTTGATCGTTACCTGGAAGACAAGTAGTAGATTCCGATGCACATCTGGAGGCATGCTGTAATCTGTGGACCTTCAAAGTGTTGATGAAACAAAGAAATGGCCTCAGGATTGAATACAACAGTCACCATGCGCACTTTCCTCCATTTGAGTAATACCTCTGTCAGTATACGCTTTGATCGGTCCCTCGAAGACCAGAAGTAGTTTCTGATGCACAAATGGAGGCATTCTGTAATCTGTGAACCTTCAAAGTGTTGATGAAACGCTGAAATCGCCCTGGAATTGAATACAACAATCACCATGCGCATTTTCCTTCATGGGAGTAACGTCTCAAACAGCCTACGCCTTGATCGTCCCCTGGAAGACCAGTAGTAGTTTCTGATGCACATCTGGGGGTATTCTGTAATGTGTGGAATATCAGAGTGTTGATGAAACACAGAAATTGCATCGGGATTGAATGCAACAGTCACCATGCGCACTTTCCTCCATGGGAGTAATTTCTCAAGCAGTCTACGCTTTGATCGTTCCCTGGAAGACCAGTAGTAGTTTCAGATGCACATCTGGAGGCATTCTGTGACCTGTGGACTATCAGAGTGTTGTTGAAACACAGAAATTGCATCGGTATTGAATACAACAGTCACCATGCGCACTTTCCTCCATGGGAGTAATGTCTCAAACAGTTTACCCTTTGATCGTTGCCTGGAAGACCAGTAGTAGTTTCCAATGCACATCTGGAGGCAACCTGTAATCTCTGGACTATCAGAGTGCTGATGAAACACAGAAATTGCATCGGGATTGAATACAACAGACTCCATGCGCTCTTTCCTCTAATGGAGTAATGTCCCAAACTGTCATCGCTTTGATCGTTCCCTGAAGACCAGTAATAGTTTCCGATGCACATCTGGAGGCATTCTGTAATCTGTGGACTATCCGAGTGTAGATGAAACACAGTAATTGCATCGGGATAGAAAACAACACTCACCATGCGCACTTTCCTCAATGGGAGTAATGTCTCAAACAGTCTACGCTTCGATCGTTCCCTGGAAGACCAGTAGTAGTGTCCGATGCACAAATGGAGGCATTCTGTAATCAGTGGACCTTCAAAGTGTTGATGAAACACAGAAATTGCCTCGGAATTGAATACAACCGTCACCATGCGCACTTTCCTCCATGGGAGTAATGTCTCAAACAGTCTACGCTTTGATCGTTCCCTGGAAGACCAGTAGTAGTTTCCGATGCACATCTGGAAGCATTCTGTAATCTGTGGACTATCAGTGTGTTGATGTAACACGGAAATTGCATTGGGATGAGTACTACAGTCACCATGTGCACTTTCCTCCATGGGAGTAATGTCTCAAACAGTCTACGCTTTGATCGTTTCCTGGAAGACAAGTAGTAGTTTCCGATGCACATCTGTAGGCATTCTGTAATCTGTGGAGTATCCGAGTGTAGATGAAACACGGAAATTGCATCGGGATTTAATACAACAGTCACCATGCGCACTTTCCTCCATGGGAGTAATGTCTCAAACCATCTACGTTTTGATCGTTACCTGGAAGACAAGTAGTAAATTCCGATGCACATCTGGAGGCATGCTGTAATCTGTGGACCTTCAAAGTGTTGATGAAACAAACAAATGGCCTCGGGATTGAATACAACAGTCACTATGCGCACTTTCCTCCATTTGAGTAATATCTCTAACAGTCTACGCTTTGATCGTTCCCTGGAAACCAGAAGTAGTTTCCGATGAACATTTGGAGGCATTCTGTAAACTGTGGACTATCAGAGTGTTAATGAAACACAGAAATTGCATCGGGGTTGAATACAAGTCACCATTTGCTCGTTCCTCCAGGGGAGTAACGTCTCTAACAGTCTACGCTTTGATCGTCCCCAGGAAGACCTGTAGTACTTTCTGATGCACATCTGAGGGCATTCTCTAATGTGTCGACTATCAGAGTGTTGATGAAACACAGAAATTGCATCGGGATTGAAAACAACAGTCACCATGCGCACTTTCACCCATGGGAGTAATGTCTCAAACAGTCTACGTTTTGATCGTTCACTGAAGACCAGTAGTAGTTTCCGATGCAAATCTGGAGGCATTCAGTAATCTCTGTACCTTCAAAGTGTTGATGAAACACAGAAAATGCCTCGACATTGAATACAACAGTCACCAAGCGCACTTTCTTCCACGGGAGTAATGTCTCAAACAGTCTACGATTTGATCGTTCCCTGGAAGACCAGTAGTAGTTTCCGATGCACAAATGGAGGCATTCTGTAATCTGTGGACTATCAGAGTGTTGCTGAAGCACAGAAATTGCATCGGTATTGAATACAACAGTCAACATGCGCACTTTCCTCCATGGGAGTAATGTCTCAAATAGTCAACGCTTTGATCGTTCCCTGGAAGACCAGTAGTAGTTTCCGATGCACATCTGGAAGCATTCTGTAATCTGTGGACTATCAGAGTGTTGATGAAACACAGAAAATGCATCGGGATAGAATACAACAGTCTCCATGCGCACTTTCCACCATGGGAGTAATGTCTCAAAGAGTCTATGCTTTGACCGTTCTCTGGAAGACCAGTAGTAGTTTACGATGCACATCTGGAGGCAATCTGTAATGTGTGGACCTTCAATGTGTTGTTGAAACACAGAAATTGCATCGGGATTGAATACAACAGTCACCATGCGCACTTTCCTCCATGGGAGTAATGTCTCAAACAGTCTACGCTTTTTTCGTTTCCTGAAAGACCAGTTGTAGTTTCCGATGCACATCTGGAGGCATTTTGTAATCTGTGGACTATTTGATGTTGATGAAACAAAGAAATGGCATCGTGATTGAATACAACAGTCACCATGCGCACTTTCCTCCATAGGAGTAATGTCTCAAAGAGTCTACGCTTTGACCGTTCTCTGGAAGACCAGTAGTAGTTTACGATGCACATCTGGAGGCATTCTGTAATGTGTGGACCTTCAATGTGTTGTTGAAACACAGAAATTGCATCGGGATTGAATACAACAGTCACCATGCGCACTTTCCTCCATGGGAGTAATGTCTCAGACAGTCTACGCTTTTTTCGTTTCCTGAAAGACCAGTTGTAGTTTCCGATGCACATCTGGAGGCATTCTGTAATCTGTGGACTATCAGAGTGTTGTTGAAGCACAGAAATTGCATCGGTATGAATACAACAGTCACCATGCGCACTTTCCTCCATGGGAGTAAGGTCTCAAACAGTCTACGCTTTGATCGCTCCCTGGAAGACCAGTAGTAGATTCCGATGCACATCTGGAAGCATTCTATAATCTGTGGACTATCAGAGTGTTGATGAAACACAGAAAATGCATCGTGATAGAATACAACAGTCACCATGCGCACTTTCCTCCATGGGAGTAATGTCTCAAAGAGCCTAAGTTTTGATCGTTCCCTGGAAGACCAGTAGTAGTTTCCGATGCACAGCTGGAGGCATTCTGTGATCTGTGGACCTTCAAAGTTTTGATGAAACGCAGAAATTGCCTCGGAATTGAATACAACAGTCATCATGCGCACTTTCCTCCATGGGAATAATGTCTCAAACAGTCTACGCTTTGATCGTTCCTTGGAAGACCAGTAGTAGTTTCCGAAGCACATCTGGAGGCATTCTGTAATCTGTGGACTATTTGATGTTGATGAAACAAAGAAATTTCATCGTGATTGAATACAACAGTCACCATGTGCACTTTCCTAAATGGGAGTAATGTCACAAAGAGTCTATGCTTTGACCGTTCTCTGGAAGACCAGTAGTAGTTTACGATGCACATCTGGAGGCATTCTGTAATGTGAGCACCTTCAATGTGTTGTTGAAACACAGAAATTGCATCGGGATTGAATACAACAGTCACCATGCGCACTTTCCTCCATGGGAGTAATGTCTCAAACAGTCTACGCTTTTTTCGTTTCCTGAAAGACCAGTTGTAGTTTCCGATGCACATCTGGAGGCATTCTGTAATCTGTGGACTGTCAGAGTGTTGTTGAAGCACAGAAATTGCATCGGTATTGAATACAACAGTCAGCATGCGCACTTTCCTCCATGGGAGTAATGTCTCAAAGAGCCTACGCTTTGATCGTTCCCTGGAAGACCAGTAGTAGTTTCCGATGCTCAGCTGGAGGCATTCTGTGATCTGTGGACCTTCAAAGTTTTGATGAAACGCAGAAATTGCCTCGGAATTGAATACAACAGTCACCATGCGCACTTTCATCCATGGGAGTAATGTCTCGAACAGTCTACGTTTTGATCGTTCCCTGGAAGACCAGTAGTAGTTTCCGATGCACATCTGGAGGCATTCTGTAATCTGTGGACTATTTGATGTTGATGAAACAAAGAAATGGCATCGTGATTGAATACAACAGTCACCATGCGCACTTTCCTCCATGGGAGTAATGTCTCAAAGAGTCTACGCTTTGACCGTTCCCTGGAAGACCAGTAGTAGTTTACGATGCACATCTGGAGGCATTCTGTAATGTGTGGACCTTCAATGTGTTGCTGAAACACAGAAATTGCATCGGGATTGAATACAACAGTCACCATCCGTACTTATCTCCATGGGAGTAATGTCTCAAACAGTCTACGCTTTGATCGTTCCCAGGCAGACCAGTAGTAGTTTCGGTTGCACATCAGGAGGCATTCTGTAATCTGTGGACCTTCAAAGTGTTGATGAAACACAGAAATTGCATCCTGTTTGAATACAACAGTCACCATGCGCACTTTCCTCCATGGGGGTAATGTCTCAAACAGTCTACGTTTTCATCGTTCCCTGGACGACCAGTAGTAGTTTCCGTTGCACATCTGGAGGCATTCTGTATCTGTCTACAATCAGAGTGTTGATGAAACACAGAAAATGCATCGTGATAGAATACAACAGTCACCATGCGCACTTTCCTCCATGGGAGTAATGTCTCAAAGAGCCTAAGTTTTGATCGTTCCCTGGAAGACCAGTAGTAGTTTCCGATGCACAGCTGGAGGCATTCTGTGATCTGTGGACCTTCAAAGTTTTGATGAAACGCAGAAATTGCCTCGGAATTGAATACAACAGTCATCATGCGCACTTTCCTCCATGGGAATAATGTCTCAAACAGTCTACGCTTTGATCGTTCCTTGGAAGACCAGTAGTAGTTTCCGAAGCACATCTGGAGGCATTCTGTAATCTGTGGACTATTTGATGTTGATGAAACAAAGAAATTTCATCGTGATTGAATACAACAGTCACCATGTGCACTTTCCTAAATGGGAGTAATGTCTCAAAGAGTCTATGCTTTGACCGTTCTCTGGAAGACCAGTAGTAGTTTACGATGCACATCTGGAGGCATTCTGTAATGTGTGCACCTTCAATGTGTTGTTGAAACACAGAAATTGCATCGGGATTGAATACAACAGTCACCATGCGCACTTTCCTCCATGGGAGTAATGTCTCAAACAGTCTACGCTTTTTTCGTTTCCTGAAAGACCAGTTGTAGTTTCCGATGCACATCTGGAGGCATTCTGTAATCTGTGGACTGTCAGAGTGTTGTTGAAGCACAGAAATTGCATCGGTATTGAATACAACAGTCACCATGCGCACATTCCTCCATGGGAGTAATGTCTCAAAGAGCCTACGCTTTGATCGTTCCCTGGAAGACCAGTAGTAGTTTCCGATGCACAGCTGGAGGCATTCTGTGATCTGTGGACCTTCAAAGTTTTGATGAAACGCAGAAATTGCCACGGAATTGAATACAGCAGTCACCATGCGCACTTTCATCCATGGGAGTAATGTCTCGAACAGTCTACGTTTTGATCGTTCCCTGGAAGACCAGTAGTAGTTTCCGATGCACATCTGGAGGCATTCTGTAATCTGTGGACTATTTGATGTTGATGAAACAAAGAAATGGCATCGTGATTGAATACAACAGTCACCATGCGCACTTTCCTCCATGGGAGTAATGTCTCAAAGAGTCTACGCTGTGACCGTTCCCTGGAAGACCAGTAGTAGTTTTCGATGCACATCTGGAGGCATTCTGTAATGTGTGGACCTTCAATGTGTTGCTGAAACACAGAAATTGCATCGGGATTGAATACAACAGTCACCATCCGTACTTATCTCCATGGGAGTAATGTCTCAAACAGTCTACGCTTTGATCGTTCCCAGGCAGACCAGTAGTAGTTTCGGTTGCACATCAGGAGGCATTCTGTAATCTGTGGACCTTCAAAGTGTTGATGAAACACAGAAATTGCATCCTGTTTGAATACAACAGTCACCATGCGCACTTTCCTCCATGGGGGTAATGTCTCAAACAGTCTACGTTTTCATCGTTCCCTGGACGACCAGTAGTAGTTTCCGTTGCACATCTGGAGGCATTCTGTATCTGTCTACAATCAGAGTGTTGATGAAACACAGAAATTGCATCATTATTGAATACAACAGTCACCATGCGCACTTTCCTCCATGGGAGTAATGTCTCAAACACTCTACGCTTTGATCGTTCCCTGGAAGACCAGTAGTAGTTTCCGATGGACATCTGAAGGCATTCTGTAATCTGTAGACCTTCAAAGTTTTGATGAAACCCAGAAAATGCCTCGAGATTGAATACAACTGTCACCATGCCCACTTTCCTCCGTGGGAGTAATGTCTCAAACAGTCTATGCTTTGATCGTTCCCTGGAAGACCAGTAGTAGTTTCCGATGCACATCTGGAGGCATTCTGTAATCTGTGGACTATCAGAGTGCTAATGAAACACAGAAATTGCATCGGGATAGAAAACAACACTCACCATGCGCACTTTCCTCCATGGGAGTAATGTCTCAAACAGTCTACGCTTTGATCGTTCCCTGGAAGACCAGTAGTAGTGTTCGATGCACAAATGGAGGCATTCTGTAATCAGTGGACCTTCAAAGTGTTGATGAAACACAGAAATTGTTTTTAAATTGAATACAGCCGTAACCATGCGCACTTTACTCCATGGGATCAATGTCTCAAACAGTCTACGCTTTGATCGTTCCCTGGAAGACCAGTAGTAGTTTCCGATGCACATCTGGAAGCATTCTGTATTCTGTGGACTATCAGAGTGTTGATGTAACACGGAAATTGCATCGGGATGAATACTACAGTAACCATGTGCACTTTCCTCCATTAGAGTAATGTCTCAAAGAGTCTACCCTTTGATCGTTCCCTGGAAGACCAGTAATAGTTTCCGATGCACAATTGGAGGCATTCTGTGATCTGTGGACTATCAGAGTGTTGTTGAAACACAGAAATTGCATCGGTATTGAATACAACAGTCACCATGCGCACTTTCCTCCATGGGAGTAATGTCTCAAAGAGTTTACCCTTTGATCGTTGCCTGGACGACCAGTAGAAGTTTCCGATGCCCATCTGGAGGCATTCTGTAATCTGTGGACTATCCGAGTGTAGATGAAACACAGAAATTGCATCGGGATTTAATACAACAGTCACCATGCACACTTTCCTCCATGGGAGTAATGTCTCAAACCATCTACGTTTTGATCGTTACCTGGAAGACAAGTAGTAGATTCCGATGCACATCTGGAGGCATGCTGTAATCTGTGGACCTTCAAAGTGTTGATGAAACAAAGAAATGGCCTCAGGATTGAATACAACAGTCACCATGCGCACTTTCCTCCATTTGAGTAATACCTCTGTCAGTATACGCTTTGATCGGTCCCTCGAAGACCAGAAGTAGTTTCTGATGCACAAATGGAGGCATTCTGTAATCTGTGAACCTTCAAAGTGTTGATGAAACGCTGAAATCGCCCTGGAATTGAATACAACAATCACCATGCGCATTTTCCTTCATGGGAGTAATGTTTCAAACAGTCTAAAGTTTTTTTGTTTCCTGGAAGACCAGTAGTAGTCTCCGATGAACATCTGGAGGCATTCTGTAATCTGTGGACTATCAGAGTGTTGATGTAACACAGAAATTGCATCGGGATTGAATACAACAGTCACCATGCACACTTTCCTCCATGGGAGTAATGTCTCAAACAGTCTACGCTTTGATCGTTCCCTGGAAGGATAGTAGTAGTTTCCGATGCACAACTGGAAGCATTCTGTAATCTGTGGACTATCAGAGTGTTGATGTAACACAGAAATTGCATCGGGATTGAATACAACAGTCACCATGTGCACTTTCCTCCATGGGAATAATTTCTCAAACAGTCTACGTTTTGATCGTTTCCTGGATGACCAGTAGTAGTTCCGATGAACATCGGGAGGCATTCTGTAATCTGTGGACTATCAGAGTGTTAATGAAACACAGAAATTGAATCGGGGTTGAATACCACAGTCACCATGCGCTCGTTCCTCCATGGGAGTAACGTCTCAAACAGCCTACGCCTTGATCGTCCCCTGGAAGACCAGTAGTAGTTTCTGATGCACATCTGGGGGCATTCTCTAATGTGTGGAATATCAGAGTGTTGATGAAACACAGAAATTGCATCGGGATTGAATGCAACAGTCACCATGCGCACTTTCCTCCATGGGAGTAATTTCTCAAGCAGTCTACGCTTTGATCGTTCCCTGGAAGACCAGTAGTAGTTTCAGATGCACATCTGGAGGCATTCTGTGACCTGTGGACTATCAGAGTGTTGTTGAAACACAGAAATTGCATCGGTATTGAATACAACAGTCACCATGCGCACTTTCCTCCATGGGAGTAATGTCTCAAACAGTTTACCCTTTGATCGTTGCCTGGAAGACCAGTAGTAGTTTCCAATGCACATCTGGAGGCAACCTGTAATCTCTGGACTATCAGAGTGCTGATGAAACACAGAAATTGCATCGGGATTGAATACAACAGACTCCATGCGCTCTTTCCTCTAATGGAGTAATGTCTCAAACTGTCATCGCTTTGATCGTTCCCTGAAGACCAGTAATAGTTTCCGATGCACATCTGGAGGCATTCTGTAATCTGTGGACTATCCGAGTGTAGATGAAACACAGTAATTGCATCGGGATAGAAAACAACACTCACCATGCGCACTTTCCTCAAAGGGAGTAATGTCTCAAACAGTCTACGCTTCGATCGTTCCCTGGAAGACCAGTAGTAGTGTCCGATGCACAAATGGAGGCATTCTGTAATCAGTGGACCTTCAAAGTGTTGATGAAACACAGAAATTGCCTCGGAATTGAATACAACCGTCACCATGCGCACTTTCCTCCATGGGAGTAATGTCTCAAACAGTCTACGCTTTGATCGTTCCCTGGAAGACCAGTAGTAGTTTCCGATGCACATCTGGAAGCATTCTGTAATCTGTGGACTATCAGTGTGTTGATGTAACACGGAAATTGCATTGCGATGAGTACTACAGTCACCATGTGCACATTCCTCCATGGGAGTAATGTCTCAAACAGTCTACGCTTTGATCGTTTCCTGGAAGACAAGTAGTAGTTTCCGATGCACATCTGTAGGCATTCCGTAATCTGTGGAGTATCCGAGTGTAGATGAAACACGGAAATTGCATCGGGATTTAATACAACAGTCACCATGCGCACTTTCCTCCATGGGAGTAATGTCTCAAACCATCTACGTTTTGATCGTTACCTGGAAGACAAGTAGTAAATTCCGATGCACATCTGGAGGCATGCTGTAATCTGTGGACCTTCAAAGTGTTGATGAAACAAACAAATGGCCTCGGGATTGAATACAACAGTCACCATGCTCACTTTCCTCCATTTGAGTAATATCTCTAACAGTCTACGCTTTGATCGTTCCCTGGAAACCAGAAGTAGTTTCCGATGAACATTTGGAGGCATTCTGTAAACTGTGGACTATCAGAGTGTTAATGAAACACAGAAATTGCATCGGGGTTGAATACAAGTCACCATTTGCTCGTTCCTCCAGGGGAGTAACGTCTCTAACAGTCTACGCTTTGATCGTCCCCAGGAAGACCTGTAGTACTTTCTGATGCACATCTGAGGGCATTCTCTAATGTGTCGACTATCAGAGTGTTGATGAAACACAGAAATTGCATCGGGATTGAAAACAACAGTCACCATGCGCACTTTCACCCATGGGAGTAATGTCTCAAACAGTCTACGCTTTGATCGTTCACTGAAGACCAGTAGTAGTTTCCGATGCAAATCTGGAGGCATTCAGTAATCTGTGTACCTTCAAAGTGTTGATGAAACACAGAAAATGCCTCGACATTGAATACAACAGTCACCAAGCGCACTTTCTTCCACGGGAGTAATGTCTCAAACAGTCTACGATTTGATCGTTCCCAGGAAGACCAGTAGTAGTTTCCGATGCACATCTGGAGGCATTCTGTAATCTGTGGACTATCAGAATGTTGTTGTAACACAGAAATTGCATCGTGACTGAATACAACAGCCACCATGCGCACTTTCCTCCATCCTAGTAATGTCTCAAACAGTCTAAGCTTTGATCGTTCACTGAAGACCAGTAGTAGTTTCCCATGCAAATCTGGAGGCATTCAGTAATCTGTGGACCTTCAAAGTGTTGATGAAACACAGAAAATGCCTCGACATTGAATACAACAGTCACCATGCGCACTTTCCTCCACGGGAGTAATGTCTCAAACAGTCTACGATTTGATCGTTCCCTGGAAGACCAGTAGTAGATTCCGATGCACATCTGGAGGCATTCTGTAATCTGTGGACTATCAGAGTGTTGTTGAAACACAGAAATTGCATCGGTATTGAATACAACAGTCACCATGCACACTTTCCTTCATGTGAGTAATTTCTCAAGCAGTCTACGCTTTGATCATTCCCTGGAAGACCAGTAGTAGTTTCAGATGCACATCTGGAGGCATTCTGGAAACTGTGGACAATCAGAGTGTTGATGAAACACAGAAATTGCATCGGGATTGAATACAACACTCACCATGAGCACTTTCCTCCATGGGAGTAATGTCTCAAAGAGTATACGCTGTGATCGTTCCCTGGAAGACCAGTAGTAGATTCCGATGCACATCTGGAGGCATTCTGTAATCTGTGGACTATCACAGTGTTATTGAAACACAGAAACTGCATCTGGATTGAATACAACAGTCACCATGCGCACTTTCCTCCATGGGAGTAATGTCTCAAACTGTCATCGCTTTGATCGTTCCCTGAAGACCAGTAGTAGTTTACGATACACATCTGGAGGACTTCTGTAATCAGTGGACTATCAGAGTGTTGATGAAACACAGAAATTGCATCTGGATTGAATACAACACTCACCATGAGCACTTTCCTCCATGGGAGTAATGTCTCAAAGAGCCTACGCTTTGATCGTTCCCTGGAAGACCAGTAGAAGTTTCCGATGCCCATCTGGAGGCATTCTGTAATCTGTGGACTATCCGAGTGTAGATGAAACACAGAAATTGCATCGGGATTTAATACAACAGTCACCATGCACACTTTCCTCCATGGGAGTAATGTCTCAAACCATCTACGTTTTGATCGTTACCTGGAAGACAAGTAGTAGATTCCGATGCACATCTGGAGGCATGCTGTAATCTGTGGACCTTCAAAGTGTTGATGAAACAAAGAAATGGCCTCAGGATTGAATACAACAGTCACCATGCGCACTTTCCTCCATTTGAGTAATACCTCTGTCAGTATACGCTTTGATCGGTCCCTCGAAGACCAGAAGTAGTTTCTGATGCACAAATGGAGGCATTCTGTAATCTGTGAACCTTCAAAGTGTTGATGAAACGCTGAAATCGCCCTGGAATTGAATACAACAATCACCATGCGCATTTTCCTTCATGGGAGTAATGTTTCAAACAGTCTAAAGTTTTTTTGTTTCCTGGAAGACCAGTAGTAGGCTCCGATGAACATCTGGAGGCATTCTGTAATCTGTGGACTATCAGAGTGTTGATGTAACACAGAAATTGCATCGGGATTGAATACAACAGTCACCATGCACACTTTCCTCCATGGGAGTAATGTCTCAAACAGTCTACGCTTTGATCGTTCCCTGGAAGGATAGTAGTAGTTTCCGATGCACAACTGGAAGCATTCTGTAATCTGTGGACTATCAGAGTGTTGATGTAACACAGAAATTGCATCGGGATTGAATACAACAGTCACCATGTGCACTTTCCTCCATGGGAATAATTTCTCAAACAGTCTACGTTTTGATCGTTTCCTGGATGACCAGTAGTAGTTCCGATGAACATCGGGAGGCATTCTGTAATCTGTGGACTATCAGAGTGTTAATGAAACACAGAAATTGAATCGGGGTTGAATACCACAGTCACCATGCGCTCGTTCCTCCATGGGAGTAACGTCTCAAACAGCCTACGCCTTGATCGTCCCCTGGAAGACCAGTAGTAGTTTCTGATGCACATCTGGGGGCATTCTCTAATGTGTGGAATATCAGAGTGTTGATGAAACACAGAAATTGCATCGGGATTGAATGCAACAGTCACCATGCGCACTTTCCTCCATGGGAGTAATTTCTCAAGCAGTCTACGCTTTGATCGTTCCCTGGAAGACCAGTAGTAGTTTCAGATGCACATCTGGAGGCATTCTGTGACCTGTGGACTATCAGAGTGTTGTTGAAACACAGAAATTGCATCGGTATTGAATACAACAGTCACCATGCGCACTTTCCTCCATGGGAGTAATGTCTCAAACAGTTTACCCTTTGATCGTTGCCTGGAAGACCAGTAGTAGTTTCCAATGCACATCTGGAGGCAACCTGTAATCTCTGGACTATCAGAGTGCTGATGAAACACAGAAATTGCATCGGGATTGAATACAACAGACTCCATGCGCTCTTTCCTCTAATGGAGTAATGTCTCAAACTGTCATCGCTTTGATCGTTCCCTGAAGACCAGTAATAGTTTCCGATGCACATCTGGAGGCATTCTGTAATCTGTGGACTATCCGAGTGTAGATGAAACACAGTAATTGCATCGGGATAGAAAACAACACTCACCATGCGCACTTTCCTCAAAGGGAGTAATGTCTCAAACAGTCTACGCTTCGATCGTTCCCTGGAAGACCAGTAGTAGTGTCCGATGCACAAATGGAGGCATTCTGTAATCAGTGGACCTTCAAAGTGTTGATGAAACACAGAAATTGCCTCGGAATTGAATACAACCGTCACCATGCGCACTTTCCTCCATGGGAGTAATGTCTCAAACAGTCTACGCTTTGATCGTTCCCTGGAAGACCAGTAGTAGTTTCCGATGCACATCTGGAAGCATTCTGTAATCTGTGGACTATCAGTGTGTTGATGTAACACGGAAATTGCATTGCGATGAGTACTACAGTCACCATGTGCACATTCCTCCATGGGAGTAATGTCTCAAACAGTCTACGCTTTGATCGTTTCCTGGAAGACAAGTAGTAGTTTCCGATGCACATCTGTAGGCATTCCGTAATCTGTGGAGTATCCGAGTGTAGATGAAACACGGAAATTGCATCGGGATTTAATACAACAGTCACCATGCGCACTTTCCTCCATGGGAGTAATGTCTCAAACCATCTACGTTTTGATCGTTACCTGGAAGACAAGTAGTAAATTCCGATGCACATCTGGAGGCATGCTGTAATCTGTGGACCTTCAAAGTGTTGATGAAACAAACAAATGGCCTCGGGATTGAATACAACAGTCACCATGCTCACTTTCCTCCATTTGAGTAATATCTCTAACAGTCTACGCTTTGATCGTTCCCTGGAAACCAGAAGTAGTTTCCGATGAACATTTGGAGGCATTCTGTAAACTGTGGACTATCAGAGTGTTAATGAAACACAGAAATTGCATCGGGGTTGAATACAAGTCACCATTTGCTCGTTCCTCCAGGGGAGTAACGTCTCTAACAGTCTACGCTTTGATCGTCCCCAGGAAGACCTGTAGTACTTTCTGATGCACATCTGAGGGCATTCTCTAATGTGTCGACTATCAGAGTGTTGATGAAACACAGAAATTGCATCGGGATTGAAAACAACAGTCACCATGCGCACTTTCACCCATGGGAGTAATGTCTCAAACAGTCTACGCTTTGATCGTTCACTGAAGACCAGTAGTAGTTTCCGATGCAAATCTGGAGGCATTCGGTAATCTGTGTACCTTCAAAGTGTTGATGAAACACAGAAAATGCCTCGACATTGAATACAACAGTCACCAAGCGCACTTTCTTCCACGGGAGTAATGTCTCAAACAGTCTACGATTTGATCGTTCCCAGGAAGACCAGTAGTAGTTTCCGATGCACATCTGGAGGCATTCTGTAATCTGTGGACTATCAGAATGTTGTTGTAACACAGAAATTGCATCGTGACTGAATACAACAGCCACCATGCGCACTTTCCTCCATCCTAGTAATGTCTCAAACAGTCTAAGCTTTGATCGTTCACTGAAGACCAGTAGTAGTTTCCCATGCAAATCTGGAGGCATTCAGTAATCTGTGGACCTTCAAAGTGTTGATGAAACACAGAAAATGCCTCGACATTGAATACAACAGTCACCATGCGCACTTTCCTCCACGGGAGTAATGTCTCAAACAGTCTACGATTTGATCGTTCCCTGGAAGACCAGTAGTAGATTCCGATGCACATCTGGAGGCATTCTGTAATCTGTGGACTATCAGAGTGTTGTTGAAACACAGAAATTGCATCGGTATTGAATACAACAGTCACCATGCACACTTTCCTTCATGTGAGTAATTTCTCAAGCAGTCTACGCTTTGATCATTCCCTGGAAGACCAGTAGTAGTTTCAGATGCACATCTGGAGGCATTCTGGAAACTGTGGACAATCAGAGTGTTGATGAAACACAGAAATTGCATCGGGATTGAATACAACACTCACCATGAGCACTTTCCTCCATGGGAGTAATGTCTCAAAGAGTATACGCTGTGATCGTTCCCTGGAAGACCAGTAGTAGATTCCGATGCACATCTGGAGGCATTCTGTAATCTGTGGACTATCACAGTGTTATTGAAACACAGAAACTGCATCTGGATTGAATACAACAGTCACCATGCGCACTTTCCTCCATGGGAGTAATGTCTCAAACTGTCATCGCTTTGATCGTTCCCTGAAGACCAGTAGTAGTTTACGATACACATCTGGAGGACTTCTGTAATCAGTGGACTATCAGAGTGTTGATGAAACACAGAAATTGCATCTGGATTGAATACAACACTCACCATGAGCACTTTCCTCCATGGGAGTAATGTCTCAAAGAGCCTACGCTTTGATCGTTCCCTGGAAGACCAGTAGTAGTTTCCGATGCACATCTGGAGGCTTTCTGTAATCTGTGGACTGTCAGTGTTGTTGAAACACAGAAATTGCATCGGTATTGATTACAACAGTCACCATGCGCACTTTCCTCCATGGGAGTAATGTCTCAAAGAGTCTACGCTTTGATCGTTCCCTGGAAGGCCAGTAGAAGTTTCCGATGCACATCTGGAGGCGTTCTCTAATCTGTGGACTACCAGAGTGTTATTGAAACACAGAAATTGCCTCGGGATAGAATACGACAGTCACCATGCGCACTTTCCTCCATCGGAGAAATGTCTCAAACAGTCTACGTTTTTGATCGTTCCCTGGAAGACCAGTAGTAGTTTCCGATGCACATCTGGAGGCATTCTGTAATCTGTGGACTATTTGATGTTGATGCAACACTGAAATTGCATCGTGATTGAGTACAACAGTCACCATATGCACTTTCCTCCATGGGAGTAATTTCTCAAAGAGTCTACGATTTGACCGTTCTCATGAAGACCAGTAGTAGTTTCAGATGCACATCTGGATGCATTCTGTAATCTGTGGACCTCAAAGTGTTGACGAAACACAGAAATTGCATCGGGATTGATTACAACAGTCACCATGCACACTTTCCTTCATGTGAGTAATTTCTCAAGCAGTCTACGCTTTGATCATTCCCTGGAAGACCAGTAGTAGTTTCAGATGCACATCTGGAGGCATTCTGGAAACTGTGGACAATCAGAGTGTTGATGAAACACAGAAATTGCATCGGGATTGAATACAACACTCACCATGAGCACTTTCCTCCATGGGAGTAATGTCTCAAAGAGCCTACGCTTTGATCGTTCCCTGGAAGACCAGTAGTAGTTTCCGATGCACATCTGGAGGCTTTCTGTAATCTGTGGACTGTCAGTGTTGTTGAAACACAGAAATTGCATCGGTATTGATTACAACAGTCACCATGCGCACTTTCCTCCATGGGAGTAATGTCTCAAAGAGTCTACGCTTTGATCGTTCCCTGGAAGGCCAGTAGAAGTTTCCGATGCACATCTGGAGGCGTTCTCTAATCTGTGGACTACCAGAGTGTTATTGAAACACAGAAATTGCCTCGGGATAGAATACGACAGTCACCATGCGCACTTTCCTCCATCGGAGAAATGTCTCAAACAGTCTACGTTTTTGATCGTTCCCTGGAAGACCAGTAGTAGTTTCCGATGCACATCTGGAGGCATTCTGTAATCTGTGGACTATTTGATGTTGATGCAACACTGAAATTGCATCGTGATTGAGTACAACAGTCACCATATGCACTTTCCTCCATGGGAGTAATTTCTCAAAGAGTCTACGATTTGACCGTTCTCATGAAGACCAGTAGTAGTTTCAGATGCACATCTGGATGCATTCTGTAATCTGTGGACCTCAAAGTGTTGACGAAACACAGAAATTGCATCGGGATTGATTACAACAGTCACCATGTGCACTTTCCTCCATGGGAGAAATGTCTCAAACAGTCTACGCTTTGATCGTTCCCTGGAAGACCAGTAGTAGTTTTCGGTGCACAACTGGAGGTATTCTGTAACCTATGGACCTTCAAAGTGTTGATGAAACACAGAAATTGCATCGGGATTGAATACAACAGTCACCATGCGCACTTATCTCCATGGGAGTAATGTCTCAAACAGTCTACGCTTTGATCGTTCCCAGGAAGACCAGTAGTAGTTTCCGTTGCACATCTGGAGGCATTCTGTATCTGTCTACAATCAGAGTGTTGATGAAACACAGAAATTGCATCGGTATTGAATACAACAGTCACCGTGCGCTCGTTCCTCCAGGGGAGTAACGTCTCAAACAGTCTACGCTTTGATCGTCCCCTGGAAGACCAGTAGTAGTTTCTGATGCACATCTGGGGGCATTCTCTAATGTGTGGACTATCAGAGTGTTGATGAAACACAGAAAATGCATCGGGATTGAATACAACAGTCACCATTGGCATTTTCCTCCATGGGAGTATTGTCTCAAACAGTCTACGCTTTGATCGTTTCCTGGAAGACAAGCAGTAGTTTCCGATGCACATCTGGTGGCATTCTGCAATCTGTGGAGTATCCGAATGTAGATGAAACACGGAAATTGCATCGGGATTTAATACAACAGTCACCATGCGCACTTTCCTCCATGGGAGTAATGTCTCAAAGAGTTTACCCTTTGATCGTTGCCTGGACGACCAGTAGAAGTTTCCGATGCCCATCTGGAGGCATTCTGTAATCTGTGGACTATCCGAGTGTAGATGAAACACAGAAATTGCATCGGGATTTAATACAACAGTCACCATGCACACTTTCCTCCATGGGAGTAATGTCTCAAACCATCTACGTTTTGATCGTTACCTGGAAGACAAGTAGTAGATTCCGATGCACATCTGGAGGCATGCTGTAATCTGTGGACCTTCAAAGTGTTGATGAAACAAAGAAATGGCCTCAGGATTGAATACAACAGTCACCATGCGCACTTTCCTCCATTTGAGTAATACCTCTGTCAGTATACGCTTTGATCGGTCCCTCGAAGACCAGAAGTAGTTTCTGATGCACAAATGGAGGCATTCTGTAATCTGTGAACCTTCAAAGTGTTGATGAAACGCTGAAATCGCCCTGGAATTGAATACAACAATCACCATGCGCATTTTCCTTCATGGGAGTAATGTTTCAAACAGTCTAAAGTTTTTTTGTTTCCTGGAAGACCAGTAGTAGTCTCCGATGAACATCTGGAGGCATTCTGTAATCTGTGGACTATCAGAGTGTTGATGTAACACAGAAATTGCATCGGGATTGAATACAACAGTCACCATGCACACTTTCCTCCATGGGAGTAATGTCTCAAACAGTCTACGCTTTGATCGTTCCCTGGAAGGATAGTAGTAGTTTCCGATGCACAACTGGAAGCATTCTGTAATCTGTGGACTATCAGAGTGTTGATGTAACACAGAAATTGCATCGGGATTGAATACAACAGTCACCATGTGCACTTTCCTCCATGGGAATAATTTCTCAAACAGTCTACGTTTTGATCGTTTCCTGGATGACCAGTAGTAGTTCCGATGAACATCGGGAGGCATTCTGTAATCTGTGGACTATCAGAGTGTTAATGAAACACAGAAATTGAATCGGGGTTGAATACCACAGTCACCATGCGCTCGTTCCTCCATGGGAGTAACGTCTCAAACAGCCTACGCCTTGATCGTCCCCTGGAAGACCAGTAGTAGTTTCTGATGCACATCTGGGGGCATTCTCTAATGTGTGGAATATCAGAGTGTTGATGAAACACAGAAATTGCATCGGGATTGAATGCAACAGTCACCATGCGCACTTTCCTCCATGGGAGTAATTTCTCAAGCAGTCTACGCTTTGATCGTTCCCTGGAAGACCAGTAGTAGTTTCAGATGCACATCTGGAGGCATTCTGTGACCTGTGGACTATCAGAGTGTTGTTGAAACACAGAAATTGCATCGGTATTGAATACAACAGTCACCATGCGCACTTTCCTCCATGGGAGTAATGTCTCAAACAGTTTACCCTTTGATCGTTGCCTGGAAGACCAGTAGTAGTTTCCAATGCACATCTGGAGGCAACCTGTAATCTCTGGACTATCAGAGTGCTGATGAAACACAGAAATTGCATCGGGATTGAATACAACAGACTCCATGCGCTCTTTCCTCTAATGGAGTAATGTCTCAAACTGTCATCGCTTTGATCGTTCCCTGAAGACCAGTAATAGTTTCCGATGCACATCTGGAGGCATTCTGTAATCTGTGGACTATCCGAGTGTAGATGAAACACAGTAATTGCATCGGGATAGAAAACAACACTCACCATGCGCACTTTCCTCAAAGGGAGTAATGTCTCAAACAGTCTACGCTTCGATCGTTCCCTGGAAGACCAGTAGTAGTGTCCGATGCACAAATGGAGGCATTCTGTAATCAGTGGACCTTCAAAGTGTTGATGAAACACAGAAATTGCCTCGGAATTGAATACAACCGTCACCATGCGCACTTTCCTCCATGGGAGTAATGTCTCAAACAGTCTACGCTTTGATCGTTCCCTGGAAGACCAGTAGTAGTTTCCGATGCACATCTGGAAGCATTCTGTAATCTGTGGACTATCAGTGTGTTGATGTAACACGGAAATTGCATTGCGATGAGTACTACAGTCACCATGTGCACATTCCTCCATGGGAGTAATGTCTCAAACAGTCTACGCTTTGATCGTTTCCTGGAAGACAAGTAGTAGTTTCCGATGCACATCTGTAGGCATTCCGTAATCTGTGGAGTATCCGAGTGTAGATGAAACACGGAAATTGCATCGGGATTTAATACAACAGTCACCATGCGCACTTTCCTCCATGGGAGTAATGTCTCAAACCATCTACGTTTTGATCGTTACCTGGAAGACAAGTAGTAAATTCCGATGCACATCTGGAGGCATGCTGTAATCTGTGGACCTTCAAAGTGTTGATGAAACAAACAAATGGCCTCGGGATTGAATACAACAGTCACCATGCTCACTTTCCTCCATTTGAGTAATATCTCTAACAGTCTACGCTTTGATCGTTCCCTGGAAACCAGAAGTAGTTTCCGATGAACATTTGGAGGCATTCTGTAAACTGTGGACTATCAGAGTGTTAATGAAACACAGAAATTGCATCGGGGTTGAATACAAGTCACCATTTGCTCGTTCCTCCAGGGGAGTAACGTCTCTAACAGTCTACGCTTTGATCGTCCCCAGGAAGACCTGTAGTACTTTCTGATGCACATCTGAGGGCATTCTCTAATGTGTCGACTATCAGAGTGTTGATGAAACACAGAAATTGCATCGGGATTGAAAACAACAGTCACCATGCGCACTTTCACCCATGGGAGTAATGTCTCAAACAGTCTACGCTTTGATCGTTCACTGAAGACCAGTAGTAGTTTCCGATGCAAATCTGGAGGCATTCAGTAATCTGTGTACCTTCAAAGTGTTGATGAAACACAGAAAATGCCTCGACATTGAATACAACAGTCACCAAGCGCACTTTCTTCCACGGGAGTAATGTCTCAAACAGTCTACGATTTGATCGTTCCCAGGAAGACCAGTAGTAGTTTCCGATGCACATCTGGAGGCATTCTGTAATCTGTGGACTATCAGAATGTTGTTGTAACACAGAAATTGCATCGTGACTGAATACAACAGCCACCATGCGCACTTTCCTCCATCCTAGTAATGTCTCAAACAGTCTAAGCTTTGATCGTTCACTGAAGACCAGTAGTAGTTTCCCATGCAAATCTGGAGGCATTCAGTAATCTGTGGACCTTCAAAGTGTTGATGAAACACAGAAAATGCCTCGACATTGAATACAACAGTCACCATGCGCACTTTCCTCCACGGGAGTAATGTCTCAAACAGTCTACGATTTGATCGTTCCCTGGAAGACCAGTAGTAGATTCCGATGCACATCTGGAGGCATTCTGTAATCTGTGGACTATCAGAGTGTTGTTGAAACACAGAAATTGCATCGGTATTGAATACAACAGTCACCATGCACACTTTCCTTCATGTGAGTAATTTCTCAAGCAGTCTACGCTTTGATCATTCCCTGGAAGACCAGTAGTAGTTTCAGATGCACATCTGGAGGCATTCTGGAAACTGTGGACAATCAGAGTGTTGATGAAACACAGAAATTGCATCGGGATTGAATACAACACTCACCATGAGCACTTTCCTCCATGGGAGTAATGTCTCAAAGAGTATACGCTGTGATCGTTCCCTGGAAGACCAGTAGTAGATTCCGATGCACATCTGGAGGCATTCTGTAATCTGTGGACTATCACAGTGTTATTGAAACACAGAAACTGCATCTGGATTGAATACAACAGTCACCATGCGCACTTTCCTCCATGGGAGTAATGTCTCAAACTGTCATCGCTTTGATCGTTCCCTGAAGACCAGTAGTAGTTTACGATACACATCTGGAGGACTTCTGTAATCAGTGGACTATCAGAGTGTTGATGAAACACAGAAATTGCATCTGGATTGAATACAACACTCACCATGAGCACTTTCCTCCATGGGAGTAATGTCTCAAAGAGCCTACGCTTTGATCGTTCCCTGGAAGACCAGTAGTAGTTTCCGATGCACATCTGGAGGCTTTCTGTAATCTGTGGACTGTCAGTGTTGTTGAAACACAGAAATTGCATCGGTATTGATTACAACAGTCACCATGCGCACTTTCCTCCATGGGAGTAATGTCTCAAAGAGTCTACGCTTTGATCGTTCCCTGGAAGGCCAGTAGAAGTTTCCGATGCACATCTGGAGGCGTTCTCTAATCTGTGGACTACCAGAGTGTTATTGAAACACAGAAATTGCCTCGGGATAGAATACGACAGTCACCATGCGCACTTTCCTCCATCGGAGAAATGTCTCAAACAGTCTACGTTTTTGATCGTTCCCTGGAAGACCAGTAGTAGTTTCCGATGCACATCTGGAGGCATTCTGTAATCTGTGGACTATTTGATGTTGATGCAACACTGAAATTGCATCGTGATTGAGTACAACAGTCACCATATGCACTTTCCTCCATGGGAGTAATTTCTCAAAGAGTCTACGATTTGACCGTTCTCATGAAGACCAGTAGTAGTTTCAGATGCACATCTGGATGCATTCTGTAATCTGTGGACCTCAAAGTGTTGACGAAACACAGAAATTGCATCGGGATTGATTACAACAGTCACCATGCACACTTTCCTTCATGTGAGTAATTTCTCAAGCAGTCTACGCTTTGATCATTCCCTGGAAGACCAGTTGTAGTTTCAGATGCACATCTGGAGGCATTCTGGAAACTGTGGACAATCAGAGTGTTGATGAAACACAGAAATTGCATCGGGATTGAATACAACACTCACCATGAGCACTTTCCTCCATGGGAGTAATGTCTCAAAGAGCCTACGCTTTGATCGTTCCCTGGAAGACCAGTAGTAGTTTCCGATGCACATCTGGAGGCTTTCTGTAATCTGTGGACTGTCAGTGTTGTTGAAACACAGAAATTGCATCGGTATTGATTACAACAGTCACCATGCGCACTTTCCTCCATGGGAGTAATGTCTCAAAGAGTCTACGCTTTGATCGTTCCCTGGAAGGCCAGTAGAAGTTTCCGATGCACATCTGGAGGCGTTCTCTAATCTGTGGACTACCAGAGTGTTATTGAAACACAGAAATTGCCTCGGGATAGAATACGACAGTCACCATGCGCACTTTCCTCCATCGGAGAAATGTCTCAAACAGTCTACGTTTTTGATCGTTCCCTGGAAGACCAGTAGTAGTTTCCGATGCACATCTGGAGGCATTCTGTAATCTGTGGACTATTTGATGTTGATGCAACACTGAAATTGCATCGTGATTGAGTACAACAGTCACCATATGCACTTTCCTCCATGGGAGTAATTTCTCAAAGAGTCTACGATTTGACCGTTCTCATGAAGACCAGTAGTAGTTTCAGATGCACATCTGGATGCATTCTGTAATCTGTGGACCTCAAAGTGTTGACGAAACACAGAAATTGCATCGGGATTGATTACAACAGTCACCATGTGCACTTTCCTCCATGGGAGAAATGTCTCAAACAGTCTACGCTTTGATCGTTCCCTGGAAGACCAGTAGTAGTTTTCGGTGCACAACTGGAGGTATTCTGTAACCTATGGACCTTCAAAGTGTTGATGAAACACAGAAATTGCATCGGGATTGAATACAACAGTCACCATGCGCACTTATCTCCATGGGAGTAATGTCTCAAACAGTCTACGCTTTGATCGTTCCCAGGAAGACCAGTAGTAGTTTCCGTTGCACATCTGGAGGCATTCTGTATCTGTCTACAATCAGAGTGTTGATGAAACACAGAAATTGCATCGGTATTGAATACAACAGTCACCGTGCGCTCGTTCCTCCAGGGGAGTAACGTCTCAAACAGTCTACGCTTTGATCGTCCCCTGGAAGACCAGTAGTAGTTTCTGATGCACATCTGGGGGCATTCTCTAATGTGTGGACTATCAGAGTGTTGATGAAACACAGAAATTGCATCGGGATTGAATACAACAGTCACCATTGGCATTTTCCTCCATGGGAGTATTGTCTCAAACAGTCTACGCTTTGATCGTTTCCTGGAAGACAAGCAGTAGTTTCCGATGCACATCTGGTGGCATTCTGCAATCTGTGGAGTATCCGAATGTAGATGAAACACGGAAATTGCATCGGGATTTAATACAACAGTCACCATGCGCACTTTCCTCCATGGGAGTAATGTCTCAAACCGTCTACGTTTTGATCGTTATGTGGAAGACTAGTAGTAGTTTCCGATGCACATCTGGAGGCATGCTGTAATCTGTGGACCTTCAATGTGTTGATGAAACAAAGAAATTGCCTAGGGATTGAATACAACAGTCACCATGCGCACTTTCCTCCATGGGAGGAATATCTCTAACAGTCTACGCTTTGATCGTTCCCTGGAAGACCAGAAGTAGTTTCCGATGAACATCTTTAAGCATTCTGTAAACTGTGGACTATCAGAGAGTTAATGAAACACAGAAATTGCATCGGGGTTGAATTCAAGTCACCATGCGCTCGTTCCTCCAGGGGAGTAACGTCTCTAACAGTCTACGCTTTGATCGTCCCCTGGAAGACCTGTAGTACTTTCTGATGCACATCTGGGGGCATTCTCTAATATGTCGACTATCAGAGTGTTGATGAAACACAGAAATTGCATCGGGATTTAATACAACAGTCACCATGCGCACTTTCACCCATTGGAGTAATGTCTCAAACAGTCTACGCTTTGATCGTTCCCTGGAAGACTAGTAGTAGTTTCCGATGCAAATCTGGAGGCATTCTGTAATCTGTGGACCATCAAAGTGGTGATGAAACACAGAAAATGCCTCGACATCGATTACAACAGTCACCATGCCCACTTTCCTCCACGGGAGTAATGTCTCAAACTGTGTACGATTTGATCGGTCCCAGGAAGACCAGTAGTAGTTTCCGATGCACATCTGGAGGCATTCTGTAATCTGTGGACTATCAGAATGTTGTTGTAACACAGAAATTGCATCGTGACTGAATACAACAGCCACCATGCGCACTTTCCTCCATGCTAGTAATGTCTCAAACAGTCTACGCTTTGATCGTTCACTGAAGACCAGTAGTAGTTTCCGATGCATATCTGGAGGCATTCAGTAATCTGTGGACCTTCAAAGGGTTGATGAAACACAGAAAATGCCTCGACATTGAATACAACAGTCACCATGCGCACTTTCCTCCACGGGAGTAATGTCTCAAACAGTCTACGATTTGATCGTTCCCTGGAAGACCAGTAGTAGTTTCCGATGCACATCTGGAGGCATTCTGTTATCTGTGGACTATCAGAGTGTTGTTGAAACACAGAAATTGCATCGGTATTGAATACAACAGTCACCATGCACACTTTCCTCCATGGGAGTAATGTCTCAAACAGTCTACGCTTTGATCGTTCCCTGGAAGACTAGTAGTAGTTTCCGATGCACACCTGGAAGCATTCTGTAATCTGTGGACTATCAGAGTGTTGATGTAACACAGAAATAGCATCGGGATTGAATACAACAGTCACCATGTGCACTTACCTCCATGGGAATAATTTCTCAAACAGTCTACGCTTTGATCGTTCCCTGGAAGACTAGTAGTAGTTTCCGATGCACACCTGGAAGCATTCTGTAATCTGTGGACTATCAGAGTGTTGATGTAACACAGAAATTGCATCGGGATTGAATGCAACAGTCACCATGCGCACTTTCCTCCATGGGAGTAATTTCTCCAGCAGTCAACGCTTTGATCGTTCCCTGGAAGACCAGTAGTAGTTTCAGATGCACATCTGGAGGCATTCTGGAAACAGTGGACAATGAGAGTGTTGATGAAACACAGAAATTGCATCGGGATTGAATACAACACTCACCATGAGCACTTTCCTCGATGGGAGTAATGTCTCAAAGAGTCTACGCTTTGATCGTTCCCTGGAAGACCAGTAGAAGTTTCCGATGCACATCTGGAGGCATTCTCTAATCTGTGGACTATCAGAGTGTTATTGAAACACAGAAATTGCCTCGGGATAAAATACAACAGTCACCATGCGCACTTTCCTCTATGGGAGAAATGTCTCAAACAGACTACGCTTTGATCGTTCCCTGGAAGACCAGTAGTAGTTTCCGATACACATCTGGAGGCATTCTGTAATCTGTGGACTATTTGATGTTGATGCAACACTGAAATTGCATCGTGATTGAGTACAAGAGTCACCATGCGCACTTTCCTCCATGGGAGTAATGTCTCAAAGAGTCTACGATTTGACCGTTCTCTGGAAGACCAGTAGTAGTTTACGATGCACATCTGGATGCATTCTTTAATCTGTGGACCTCAAAGTGTTGATGAAACACAGAAATTGCATCGGGATTGAATACAACAGTCACCATGTGCACTTTCCTCCATGGGAGTAATGTCTCAAACAGTCTACGCTTTGATCGTTCCCTGGAAGACCAGCAGTAGTTTCCGAAGCACATCTGGAGGTATTCTGTAACCTATGGACCTTCAAAGTGTTGATGAAACACAGAAATTGCATCGGGATTGAATACAAAAGTCACCATGCGCACTTTCCTCCATGGGAGTAATGTCTCAAACAGTCTACGCTTTGATCATTCCCTGGAAGACCAGTAGTAGTTTCCGTCGCACATCTGGAGGCATTCTGTATCTGTCTACAATCAGAGCGTTGATGAAACACAGAAATTGCATCGGTATTGAATACAACAGTCACCGTGCGCTCGTTCCTCCAGGGCAGTAACGTCTCAAACAGTATACGCTTTGATCGTCCCCAGGAAGACCAGTAGTAGTTTCTGATGCACATCTGGGGGCATTCTCTAATGTGTGGACTATCAGAGTGTTGATAGAAACACAGAAATTGCATCGGGATTGAATACAATAGTCACCATTCGCACTTTCCTCCATGGGAGTAATATCTCAAACAGTCTACGCTTTGATCGTTCCCTGGAAGACCAGAAGTAGTTTCCGATGAACATCTGGAGGCATTCTGTAAACTGTGGACTATCAGAGTGTTAATGAAGCACAGAAATTGCATCGGGGTTGAATACAAGTCACCATGCGCTCGTTCCTCCAGGGGAGTAACGTCTCTAACAGTCTACGCTTTGATCGTCCCCTGGAAGACCTGTAGTACTTTCTGATGCACATCTGGGGGCATTCTCTAATGTGTCGACTATCAGAGTGTTGATGAAACACAGAAATTGCATCGGGATTGAATACAACAGTCACCATGGACACTTTCACCCATGGGAGTAATGTCTCAAACAGTCTACGCTTTGATCGTTCCCTATAAGACTAGTAGTAGTTTCCGATGCAAATCTGGAGGCATTCTGTAATCTGTGGACCTTCAAAGTGTTGATGAAAGACAGAAAATGCATTGACATTGATTACAACAGTCACCATGCGCACTTTCCTCCACGGGAGTAATGTCTCAAACAGTCCACGATTTGATCGTTCCCAGGAAGACCAGTAGTAGTTTCCGATGCACATCTGGAGGCATTCTGTAATATGTGGACTATCAGAATGTTGTTGTAACACAGAAATTGCATCGCGACTGATTACAACAGCCACCATGCGCACTTACCTCCATGCTAGTAATGTCTCAAACAGTCTACGCTTTGATCGTTCACTGAAGACCAGTTGTAGTTTCCGATGCAAATCTGGAGGCATTCAGTAATCTGTGACCTTCAAAGTGTTGATGAAACAAAGAAAATGCCTCGACATTAAATACAACAGTCACCATGCGCACTTTCCTCCACGGGAGTAATGTCTCAAACAGTCTACGATTTGATCGTACCCTGGAAGACCAGTATTAGTTTCCGATGCACATCTGGAGGCATTCTGTAATCTGTGGACTATCAGAGTGTTGTTGAAACACAGAAATTGCATCGGTATTGAATACAACAGTCACCATGCACACTTTTCTCCATGGGTGTAATGTCTCAAACAGTCTACGCTTTGATCGTTCCCTGGAAGACTAGTAGTAGTTTCCGATGCACAACTGGAAGCATTCTGTAATCTGTGGACAATCAGAGTGTTGATGTAACACAGAAATTGCATCGGGATTTAATAGAACAGTCACCATGTGCACTTTCCTCCATGGGAATAATTTCTCAAACCGTCTACGCTTTGATCGTTCCCTGGATTACCAGTAGTAGTTTCCGATGCACATCTGGAGGCATTCTGTTATCTGTGGACTATCAGAGTGTTGTTGAAACACAGAAATTGCATCGGTAGTGAATACAACAGTCACCATGCACACTTTCCTCCATGGGAGTAATGTCTCAAACAGTCTACGCTTTGATCGTTCCCTGGAAGACTAGTAGTAGTTTCCGATGCACACCTGGAAGCATTCTGTAATCTGTGGACTATCAGAGTGTTGATGTAACACAGAAATAGCATCGGGATTGAATACAACAGTCACCATGTGCACTTTCCTCCATGGGAATAATTTCTCAAACAGTCTACGCTTTGATCGTTCCCTGGAAGACTAGTAGTAGTTTCCGATGCACACCTGGAAGCATTCTGTAATCTGTGGACTATCAGAGTGTTAATGAAACATAGTAATTGAATCGGGGTTGAATACCACAATCACCATTCGCTCGTTCCTCCAGGGGTGTAACGTCTCAAACAGTCTACGCCTTGATCGTCCCCTGGAAGACCAGTAGTAGTTTCTGATGCACATCTGGGGGCATTTTCAAATGTGTGGACTATCAGAGTGTTGATGAAACACAGAAATTGCATCGGGATTGAATGCAACAGTCACCATGCGCACTTTCCTCCATGGGAGTAATTTCTCAAGCAGTCAACGCTTTGATCGTTCCCTGGAAGACCAGTAGTAGTTTCAGATGCACATCTGGAGGCATTCTGAAAACAGTGGACAACAGAGTGTTGATGAAACACAGAAATTGCATCGGGATTGAATACAACACTCACCATGAGCACTTTCCTCGATGGGTGTAATGTCTCAAAGAGTCTACGCTTTGATCGTTCCCTGGAAGACCAGTAGAAGTTTCCGATGCACATCTTTATGCATTCTTTAATCTGTGGACCTCAAAGAGTTGATGAAACACAGAAATTGCATCGGGATTGAATACAACAGCCACCATGCGCACTTTCCTCCATGCTAGTAATGTCTCAAACAGTCTACGCTTTGATCGTTCACTGAAGACCAGTAGTAGTTTCCGATGCACGTCTGGTGGAATTCTGCAATATGTGGAGTATCCGAGTGTAGATGAAACACGGAAATTGCAACGGGATTTAATACAACAGTCACCATGCGAACTTTCCTCCATGGGAGTAATGTCTCAAACCGTCTACGTTTTGATCGTTATGTGGAAGACTAGTAGTAGTTTCCGATGCACATCTGAAAGCATGCTGTAATCTGTGGACCTTCAAAGTGTTGATGAAACAAAGAAATTGCCTAGGGATTGAATACAACAGTCACCATGCGCACTTTCCTCCATGTGAGTAATATCTCTAACAGTCTACGATTTGATCGTTCCCTGGAAGACCAGAAGTAGTTTCCGATGAACATCTGGAGGCATTCTGTAAACTGTGGACTATCAGAGTGTTAATGAAACACAGAAATTGCATCGGGGTTGAATACAAGTCACCATGCGCTCGTTCCTCCAGGGGAGTAACGTCTCTAACAGTCTACGCTTTGATCGTCCCCTGGAAGACCTGTAGTACTTTCTGATGCACATCTGGGGGCATTCTCTAATGTGTCGACTATCAGAGTGTTGATGAAACACAGAAATTGCATCGGGATTTAATACAACAGTCACCATGCGCACTTTCACCCATTGGAGTAATGTCTCAAACAGTCTACGCTTTGATCGTTCCCTGGAAGACTAGTAGTAGTTTCCGATGCAAATCTGGAGGCATTCAGTAATCTGTGGACCTTCAAAGTGTTGATGAAACACAGAAAATGCCTCGACATTGAATACAACAGTCACCATGCGCACTCTCCTCCACGGGAGTAATGTCTCAAACAGTCTACGATTTGATCTTTCCCAGGAAGACCAGTAGTAGTTTCCGATGCACATCTGGAGGCATTCTGTAATCTGTGGATTATCAGAATGTTGTTGTAACACAGATATTGCATCGTGACTGAATACAACAGCCACCATGCGCACTTTCCTCCATGCTAGTAATGGCTCAAACAGTCTACGCTTTGATCGTTCACTGAAGACCAGTAGTAGTTGCCGATGCAAATCTGGAGGCATTCAGTAATCTGTGGACCTTCAAAGTGTTGATGAAACACAGAAAATGCCTCGACATTGAATACAACAGTCACCATGCGCACTTTCCTCCACGGAAGTAATGTCTCAAACAGTCTACGATTTGATCGTTCCCTGGAAGACCAGTAGTAGTTTCCGATGCACATCTGGAGGCATTCTGTAATCTGTGGACTATCAGAGTGTTGTTGAAACAAAGAAATTGAATCGGTATTGAATACAACAGTCACCATGCACACTTTCCTCCATGGGAGTAATGTCTCAAACAGTCTACGCTTTGATCGTTCCCTGGAAGACTAGTAGAAGTTTCCGATGCACACCTGGAAGCATTCTGTAATCTGTGGACTATCAGAGTGTTGATGTAACACAGAAATTGCATCGGGATTGAATACAACAGTCACCATGTGCACTTTCCTCCATGGGAATAATTTCTCAAACAGTCTACGCTTTGATCGTTCCCTGGATGACCAGTAGTAGTTCCGATGAACATCTGGAGGCATTCTGTAAACTGTGGACTCATCAGTGTGTTAATGAAACACAGAAATTGCATCGGGGTTGAATACCACAGTCACCATGCGCTCGTTCCTCCAGGGAGTAACGTCTCAAACAGTCTACGCCTTGATCGTCCCCTGGAAGACCAGTAGTAGTTTCTGATGCACATCTGGGGGCATTCTCTAATGTGTGGACTATCAGAGTGTTGATGAAACACCGAAATTGCATCGGGATTGAATGCAACAGTCACCATGCGCACTTTCCTCCATGGGAGTAATTTCTCAAGCAGTCTACGCTTTGATCGTTAACTGGAAGACCAGTAGTGGTTTCAGATGCACATCTGGAGGCATTCTGGAAACTGTGGACAATCAGAGTGTTGATGAAACACAGAAATTGCATCGGGATTGAATACAACACTCACCATGAGCACTTTCCCCCATGGGAGTAATGTCTCAAAGAGTCTACGCTTTGATCGTTCCCTGGAAGTCTAGTAGTAGTTTCCGATGCACATCTGGAGGCATTCTGTAATCTGTGGACTATTTGATGTTGATGCAACACAGATATTGCATCGTGATTGAGTACAAGAGTCACCATGCGCACTTTCCTCCATGGGAGTAATGTCTCAAAGAGTCTACGATTTGACCGTTCTCTGGAAGACCAGTAGTAGTTTACGATGCACATCTGGATGCATTCTTTAATCTGTGGACCTCAAAGTGTTGATGAAACACAGAAATTGCATCGGGATTGAATACAACAGTCACCATGTGCTCTTTCCTCCATGGGAGTAATGTCTCAAACAGTCTACGCTTTGATCGTTCCCTATAAGACTAGTAGTAGTTTCCGATGCAAATCTGGAGGCATTCTGTAATCTGTGGACCTTCAAAGTGTTGATGAAACACAGAAAATGCCTTAACATTGATTACAACAGCCACCATGCGCACTTTCCTCCACGGGAGTAATGTCTCAAACAGTCCACGATTTGATCGTTCCCTGGAAGACCAGTAGTAGTTTCCGATGCACATCTGGAGGCAGTCTGTAATCTGTGGACTATTTGATGTTGATGCAACACAGATATTGCATCGTGATTGAGTACAAGAGTCACCATGCGCACTTTCCTCCATGGGAGTAATGTCTCAAAGAGTCTACGATTTGACTGTTCTCTGGAAGACCAGTAGTAGTTTGCGATGCACATCTGGATGCATTCTTTAATTTGTGGTCCTCAAAGTGTTGATGAAACACAGAAATTGCATCGGGATTGAATACAACAGTCACCATGTGCACTTTCCTCCATGGGAGTAATGTCTCAAACAGTCTACGCTTTGATCGTTCCCTGGAAGAACAGTAGTAGTTTCCGTCGCACATCTGGAGGCATTCTGTATCTGTGGACAATCAGAGTGTTGATGAAACACAGAAATTGCATCGGTATTGAATACAACAGTCACCATGCGTACTTATCTCCATGGGAGTAATGTCTCAAACAGTCTACGCTTTGATCGTTCCCAGGAAGACCAGTAGTAGTTTCCGATGCACATCAGGAGGCATTCCTTAATCTGTGGACCTTCAAAGTGTTGATGAAACACCGAAATTGCACCCTTTTTGAATACAACAGTCACCATGCGCACTTTTCTCCATGGGGGTAATGTCTCAAACAGTATACGCTTTCATCGTTCCCTGGAAGACCAGTGGTAGTTTCCGTTGCACATCTGGAGGCATTCTGTATCTGTCTACAATCAGAGTGTTGATGAAACACAGTAATTGCATCGGTATTGAATACAACAGTCACCGTGCGCTCGTTTCTCCAGATGAGTAACGTCTCAAACAGTCTACGCTTTGATCGTCCCCTGGAAGACCAGTAGTAGTTTCTGATGCACATCTGGGGGCATTCTGTAATGTGTGGACTATCAGAAAGTTGATGAAACACAGAAATTGCATCGGGATTGAATACAATAGTCACCATTCGCACTTTCCTCCATGCTAGTAATGTCTCAAACAGTCTACGCTTTGATCGTTCACTGAAGACCAGTAGTAGTTTCCGATGCAAATCTGGAGGCATTCAGTAATCTGTGGACCTTCAAAGTGTTGATGAAACACAGAAAATGCCTCGACATTGAATACAACAGTCACCATGCGCACTTTCCTCCACGGGAGTAATGTCTCAAACAGTCTACGATTTGATCGTACCCTGGAAGACCAGTAGTAGTCTCCGATGCACATCTGGAGGCATTCTGTAATCTGTGGACTATCAGAGTGTTGTTGAAACACAGAAATTGCATCGGTATTGAATACAACAGTCACCATGCACACTTTCCTCCATGGGAGTAATGTCTCAAACAGTCTACGCTTTGATCGTTCCCTGGAAGACTAGTAGTAGTTTCCGATGCACAACTGGAAGCATTCTGTAATCTGTGGACTATCAGAGTGTTGATGTATAGCAGAAATTGCATCGGGATTGAATAGAACAGTCACCATGTGCACTTTCCTCCACGGGAATAATTTCTTAAACAGTCTACGCTTTGATCGTTCCCTGGATGACCAGTAGCTGTTCCGATGAACATCTGGAGGCATTCTGTAAACTGTGGACTATCAGAGTGTTAATGAAACACAGAAATTGCATCGGGGTTTAATACCACAGTCACCATGCGCTCGTTCCTCCAGGGGAGTAACGTCTCAAACAGTCTACGCCTTGATCGTCCCCTGGAAGACCTGTAGTACCTTCTGATGCACATCTGGGGGCATTCTCTAATGTGTCGACTATCAGAGTGTTGATGAAACACAGAAATTGCATCGGGATTGAATACAACAGTCACCATGCGCACTTTCACCCATTGGAGTAATGTCTGAAACAGTCTACGCTTTGATCGTTCCATGGAAGACTAGTAGTAGTTTCCGATGCAAATCTGGAGGCATTCTGTAATCTGTGGACCTTCAAAGTGTTGATGAAACACAGAAAATGCCTCGACATTGATTACAACAGTCACCATGCGCACTTTCCTCCACGGGAGTAATGTCTCAAACAGTCCACGATTTGATCGTTCCCAGGAAGACCAGTAGTAGTTCCGATGCACATCTGGAGGCATTCTGTAATATGTGGACTATCAGAATGTTGTTGTAACACAGAAATTGCATCGTGACTGTATACAACAGCCACCATGCGCACTTTCCTCCATGCTAGTAATGTCTCAAACAGTCTACGCTTTGATCGTTCACTGAAGACCAGTAGTAGTTTCCGATGCAAATCTGGAGGCATTCAGTAATCTGTGGACCTTCAAAGTGTTGATGAAACACAGAAAATGCCTCGACATTGAATACAACAGTCACCATGCGCACTTTCCTCCACGGGAGTAATGTCTCAAACAGTCTACGATTTGATCGTACCCTGGAAGACCAGTAGTAGTTTCCGATGCACATCTGGAGGCATTCTGTAATCTGTGGCCTATCAGAGTGTTGTTGAAACACAGAAATTGCATCGGTATTGAATACAACAGTCACCATGCACACTTTCCTCCATGGGAGTAATGTCTCAAACAGTCTACGCTTTGATCGTTCCCTGGAAGACTAGTAGTAGTTTCCGATGCACAACTGGAAGCATTCTGTAATCTGTGGACTATCAGAGTGTTGATGTATCACAGAAATTGCATCGGGATTGAATAGAACAGTCACCATGTGCACTTTCCTCCACGGGAATAATTTCTTAAACAGTCTACGCTTTGATCGTTCCCTGGATGACCAGTAGCTGTTCCGATGAACATCTGGAGGCATTCTGTAAACTGTGGACTATCAGAGTGTTAATGAAACACAGAAATTGCATCGGGGTTGAATACCACAGTCACCATGCGCTCGTTCCTCCAGGGGAGTAACGTCTCAAACAGTCTACGCCTTGATCGTCCCCTGGAAGACCAGTAGTAGTTTCTAATGCACATCTGGGGGCATTCTCTAATGTGTGGACTATCAGAGTGTTGAAGGAACACAGAAATTGCATCGGGATTGAATGCAACAGTCACCATGCGCACTTTCCTCCATGGGAGTAATTTCTCAAGCAATCTACGCTTTGATCGTTCCCTGGAAGACCAGTAGTAGTTTCAGATGCACATCTGGAGGCATTCTGGAAACTGTGGACAATCAGAGTGTTGATGAAACACAGAAATTGCATCGGGATTGAATACAACACTCACCACGAGCACTTTCCTCCATGGGAGTAATGTCTTAAAGAGTCTACGCTGTGATCGTTCCCTGGAAGACCAGTAGTAGATTCCGATGCACATCTGGAGGCATTCTGTAATCTGTGCACATTCAAAGTGTTGATGAAACACCGAAATTGCACCCTTTTTGAATACAACAGTCATTATGCGCAATTTCCTCCATGGGGGTAATGTCTCAAACAGTATACGCTTTCATCGTTTCCTGGAAGACCAGTAGTAGTTTCCGTTGCACATCTGGAGGCATTCTGTATCTGTCTACAATCAGAGTGTTGATGAAACACAGAAATTGCATCGGTATTGAATACAACAGTCACCGTGCGCTCGTTCCTCCAGGGGAGTAACGTCTCAAACAGTCTACGCTTTGATCGTCCCCTGGAAGACCAGTAGTAGTTTCTGATGCACATCTGGGGGCATTCTCTAATGTGTGGACTATCAGAGTGTTGATGAAACACAGAAATTGCATCGGGATTGAATACAACAGTCACCATTGGCACTTTCCTCCATGGGAGTATTGTCTCAAACAGTCTACGCTTTGATCGTTTCCTGGAAGACAAGCAGTAGTTTCCGATGCACATCTGGTGGCATTCTGCAATCTGTGGAGTATCCGAATGTAGATGAAACACGGAAATTGCATCGGGATTTAATACAACAGTCACCATGCGCACTTTCCTCCATGGGAGTAATGTCTCAAACCGTCTACGTTTTGATCGTTATGTGGAAGACTAGTAGTAGTTTCCGATGCACATCTGGAGGCATGCTGTAATCTGTGGACCTTCAATGTGTTGATGAAACAAAGAAATTGCCTAGGGATTGAATACAACAGTCACCATGCGCACTTTCCTCCATGGGAGTAATATCTCTAACAGTCTACGCTTTGATCGTTCCCTGGAAGACCAGAAGTAGTTTCCGATGAACATCTTTAAGCATTCTGTAAACTGTGGACTATCAGAGAGTTATTGAAACACAGAAATTGCATCGGGGTTGAATACAAGTCACCATGCGCTCGTTCCTCCAGGGGAGTAACGTCTCTAACAGTCTACGCTTTGATCGTACCCTGGAAGACCTGTAGTACTTTCTGATGCACATCTGGGGGCATTCTCTAATATGTCGACTATCAGAGTGTTGATGAAACGCAGAAATTGCATCGGGATTTAATACAACAGTCACCATGCGCACTTTCACCCATTGGAGTAATGTCTCAAACAGTCTACGCTTTGATCGTTCCCTGGAAGACTAGTAGTAGTTTCCGATGCAAAACTGGAGGCATTCTGTAATCTGTGGACCATCAAAGTGGTGATGAAACACAGAAAATGCCTCGACATCGATTACAACAGTCACCATGCCCACTTTCCTCCACGGGAGTAATGTCTCAAACTGTGTACGATTTGATCGGTCCCAGGAAGACCAGTAGTAGTTTCCGATGCACATCTGGAGGCATTCTGTAATCTGTGGACTATCAGAATGTTGTTGTAACACAGAAATTGCATCGTGACTGAATACAACAGCCACCATGCGCACTTTCCTCCATGCTAGTAATGTCTCAAACAGTCTACGCTTTGATCGTTCACTGAAGACCAGTAGTAGTTTCCGATGCATATCTGGAGGCATTCAGTAATCTGTGGACCTTCAAAGTGTTGATGAAACACAGAAAATGCCTCGACATTGAATACAACAGTCACCATGCGCACTTTCCTCCACGGGAGTAATGTCTCAAACAGTCTACGATTTGATCATTCCCTGGAAGACCAGTAGTAGTTTCCGATGCACATCTGGAGGCATTCTGTTATCTGTGGACTATCAGAGTGTTGTTGAAACACAGAAATTGCATCGGTATTGAATACAACAGTCACAATGCACACTTTCCTCCATGGGAGTAATGTCTCAAACAGTCTACGCTTTGATCGTTCCCTGGAAGACTAGTAGTAGTTTCCGATGCACACCTGGAAGCATTCTGTAATCTGTGGACTATCAGAGTGTTGATGTAACACAGAAATAGCATCGGGATTGAATACAACAGTCACCATGTGCACTTTCCTCCATGGGAATAATTTCTCAAACAGTCTACGCTTTGATCGTTCCCTGGAAGACTAGTAGTAGTTTCCGATGCACACCTGGAAGCATTCTGTAATCTGTGGACTATCAGAGTGTTAATGAAACATAGAAATTGCATCGGGGTTGAATACCAAAGTCACCATGCGCTCGTTCCTCCAGGGGAGTAACGTCTCAAACAGTCTACGCCTTGATTGTCCCCTGGAAGACCAGTAGTAGTTTCTGATGCACATCTGGGGTCATTCTCAAATGTGTGGACTATCAGAGTGTTGATGAAACACAGAAATTGCATCGGGATTGAATGCAACAGTCACCATGCGCACTTTCCTCCATGGGAGTAATTTCTCAAGCAGTCAACGCTTTGATCGTTCCCTGGAAGACCAGTAGTAGTTTCCGATACACATCTGGAGGCATTCTGTAATCTGTGGACTATTTGATGTTGATGCAACACAGATATTGCATCGTGATTGAGTACAAGAGTCACCATGCGCACTTTCCTCCATGGGAGTAATGTCTCAAAGAGTCTACGATTTGACTGTTCTCTGGAAGACCAGTAGTAGTTTACGATGCACATCTGGATGCATTCTTTAATCTGTGGTCCTCAAAGTGTTGATGAAACACAGAAATTGCATCGGGATTGAATACAACAGTCACCATGTGCACTTTCCTCCATGGGAGTAATGTCTCAAACAGTCTACGCTTTGATCGTTCCCTGGAAGAACAGTAGTAGTTTCCGATGCACATCTGGAAGTATTCTGTAAACTATGGACCTTCAAAGTGTTGATGAAACACAGAAATTGCATCGGTATTGAATACAACAGTCACCATGCGTACTTATCTCCATGGGAGTAATGTCTCAAACAGTCTACGCTTTGATCGTTCCCAGGAAGACCAGTAGTAGTTTCCGATGCACATCAGGAGGCATTCTTTAATCTGTGGACCTTCAAAGTGTTGATGAAACACCGAAATTGCACCCTTTTTGAATACAACAGTCACCATGCGCACTTTTCTCCATGGGGGTAATGTCTCAAACAGTATACGCTTTCATCGTTCCCTGGAAGACCAGTGGTAGTTTTCGTTGCACATCTGGAGGCATTCTGTATCTGTCTACAATCAGAGTGTTGATGAAACACAGTAATTGCATCGGTATTGAATACAACAGTCACCGTGCGCTCGTTTCTCCAGATGAGTAACGTCTCAAACAGTCTACGCTTTGATCGTCCCCTGGAAGACCAGTAGTAGTTTCTGATGCACATCTGGGGGCATTCTCTAATGTGTGGACTATCAGAAAGTTGATGAAACACAGAAATTGCATCGGGATTGAATACAATAGTCACCATTCGCACTTTCCTCCATGGGAGTAATATCTCTAACAGTCTACGCTTTGATCGTTCCCTGGAAGACCAGAAGTAGTTTCCGATGAACATCTGGAGTCATTCTGTAAACTGTGGACTATCAGAGTGTTAATGAAGCACAGAAATTGCATCGGGGTTGAATACAAGTCATCATGCGCTCGTTCCTCCAGGGGAGTAACGTCTCTAACAGTCTACGCTTTGATCGTCCCCTGGAAGACCTGTAGTACTTTCTGATGCACATCTGGGGGCATTCTCTAATGTGTCGACTATCAGAGTGTTGATGAAACACAGAAATTGCATCGGGATTGAATACAACAGTCACCATGCGCACTTTCACCCATTGGAGTAATGTCTGAAACAGTCTACGCTTTGATCGTTCCATGGAAGACTAGTAGTAGTTTCCGATGCAAATCTGGAGGCATTCTGTAATCTGTGGACCTTCAAAGTGTTGATGAAACACAGAAAATGCCTCGACATTGATTACAACAGTCACCATGCGCACTTTCCTCCACGGGAGTAATGTCTCAAACAGTCCACGATTTGATTGTTCCCAGGAAGACCAGTAGTAGTTCCGATGCACATCTGGAGGCATTCTGTAATATGTGGACTATCAGAATGTTGTTGTAACACAGAAATTGCATCGTGACTGTATACAACAGCCACCATGCGCACTTTCCTCCATGCTAGTAATGTCTCAAACAGTCTACGCTTTGATCGTTCACTGAAGACCAGTAGTAGTTTCCGATGCAAATCTGGAGGCATTCAGTAATCTGTGGACCTTCAAAGTGTTGATGAAACACAGAAAATGCCTCGACATTGAATACAACAGTCACCATGCGCACTTTCCTCCACGGGAGTAATGTCTCAAACAGTCTACGATTTGATCGTACCCTGGAAGACCAGTAGTAGTTTCCGATGCACATCTGGAGGCATTCTGTAATCTGTGGACTATCAGAGTGTTGTTGAAACACAGAAATTGCATCGGTATTGAATACAACAGTCACCATGCACACTTTCCTCCATGGGAGTAATGTCTCAAACAGTCTACGCTTTGATCGTTCCCTGGAAGACTAGTAGTAGTTTCCGATGCACAACTGGAAGCATTCTGTAATCTGTGGACTATCAGAGTGTTGATGTATCACAGAAATTGCATCGGGATTGAATAGAACAGTCACCATGTGCACTTTCCTCCACGGGAATAATTTCTTAAACAGTCTACGCTTTGATCGTTCCCTGGATGACCAGTAGCTGTTCCGATGAACATCTGGAGGCATTCTGTAAACTGTGGACTATCAGAGTGTTAATGAAACACAGAAATTGCATCGGGGTTGAATACTACAGTCACCATGCGCTCGTTCCTCCAGGGGAGTAACGTCTCAAACAGTCTACGCCTTGATCGTCCCCTGGAAGACCAGTAGTAGTTTCTAATGCACATCTGGGGGCATTCTCTAATGTGTGGACTATCAGAGTGTTGAAGGAACACAGAAATTGCATCGGGATTGAATGCAACAGTCACCATGCGCACTTTCCTCCATGGGAATAATTTCTCAAACAGTCTGCGCTTTGATCGTTCCCTGGATGACCAGTAGTAGTTCCGATGAACATCTGGAGGCATTCTGTAAACTGTGGACTCATCAGAGTGTTAATGAAACACAGAAATTGCATCGGGGTTGAATACCACAGTCACCATGCGCTCGTTCCTCCAGGGGAGTAACGTCTCAAACAGTCTACGCCTTGATCGTCCCCTGGAAGACCAGTAGTAGTTTCTGATGCACATCTGGGGGCATTCTCTAGTGTGTGGACTATCAGAGTGTTGATGAAACACAGAAATTGCATCGGGATTGAATGCAACAGTCACCATGCGCACTTTCCTCCATGGGAGTAATTTCTCAAGCAGTCTACGCTTTGATCGTTCCCTGGAAGACCAGTAGTGGTTTCAGATGCACATCTGGAGGCATTCTGGAAACTGTGGACAATCAGAGTGTTGATGAAACACAGAAATTGCATCGGGATTGAATACAACACTCACCATGAGCACTTTCCTCCATGGGAGTAATGTCTCAAAGAGTCTACGCTTTGATCGTTCCCTGGAAGACCAGTAGTAGTTTCCGATGCACATCTGGAGGCAGTCTGTAATCTGTGGACTATTTGATGTTGATGCAACACAGATATTGCATCGTGATTGAGTACAAGAGTCACCATGCGCACTTTCCTCCATGGGAGTAATGTCTCAAAGAGTCTACGATTTGACTGTTCTCTGGAAGACCAGTAGTAGTTTACGATGCACATCTGGATGCATTCTTTAATCTGTGGTCCTCAAAGTGTTGATGAAACACAGAAATTGCATCGGGATTGAATACAACAGTCACCATGTGCACTTTCCTCCATGGGAGTAATGTCTCAAACAGTCTACGCTTTGATCGTTCCCTGGAAGAACAGTAGTAGTTTCCGATGCACATCTGGAGGTATTCTGTAAACTATGGACCTTCAAAGTGTTGATGAAACACAGAAATTGCATCGGGATTGAATACAACAGTCACCATGCGCACTTTCCTCCATGGGAGTAATGTCTTAAACAGTCTACGCTTTGATCATTCCCTGGAAGACCAGTAGTAGTTTCCGTCGCAAATCTGGAGGCATTCTGTATCTGTGGACAATCAGAGTGTTGATGAAACACAGAAATTGCATCGGTATTGAATACAACAGTCACCATGCGTACTTATCTCCATGGGAGTAATGTCTCAAACAGTCTACGCTTTGATCGTTCCCAGGAAGACCAGTAGTAGTTTCCGATGCACATCAGGTGGCATTCCTTAATCTGTGGACCTTCAAAGTGTTGATGAAACACCGAAATTGCACCCTTTTTGAATACAACAGTCACCATGCGCACTTTTCTCCATGGGGGTAATGTCTCAAACAGTATACGCTTTCATCGTTCCCTGGAAGACCAGTGGTAGTTTCCGTTGCACATCTGGAGGCATTCTGTATCTGTCTACAATCAGAGTGTTGATGAAACACAGTAATTGCATCGGTATTGAAAACAACAGTCACCGTGCGCTCGTTTCTCCAGATGAGTAACGTCTCAAACAGTCTACGCTTTGATCGTCCCCTGGAAGACCAGTAGTAGTTTCTGATGCACATCTGGGGGCATTCTCTAATGTGTGGACTATCAGAAAGTTGATGAAACACAGAAATTGCATCGGGATTGAATACAATAGTCACCATTCGCACTTTCCTCCATGGGAGTAATATCTCAAACAGTCTACGCTTTGATCGTTCCCTGGTAGACCAGAAGTAGTTTCCGATGAACATCTGGAGTCATTCTGTAAACTGTGGACTATCAGAGTGTTAATGAAGCACAGAAATTGCATCGGGGTTGAATACAAGTCATCATGCGCTCGTTCCTCCAGGGGAGTAACGTCTCTAACAGTCTACGCTTTGATCGTCCCCTGGAAGACCTGTAGTACTTTCTGATGCACATCTGGGGGCATTCTCTAATGTGTCGACTATCAGAGTGTTGATGAAACACAGAAATTGCATCGGGATTGAATACAACAGTCACCATGCGCACTTTCACCCATTGGAGTAATGTCTGAAACAGTCTACGCTTTGATCGTTCCATGGAAGACTAGTAGTAGTTTCCGATGCAAATCTGGAGGCATTCTGTAATCTGTGGACCTTCAAAGTGTTGATGAAACACAGAAAATGCCTCGACATTGATTACAACAGTCACCATGCGCACTTTCCTCCACGGGAGTAATGTCTCAAACAGTCCACGATTTGATCGTTCCCAGGAAGACCAGTTGTAGTTTCCGATGCACATCTGGAGGCATTCTGTAATATGTGGACTATCAGAATGTTGTTGTAACACAGAAATTGCATCGTGACTGTATACAACAGCCACCATGCGCACTTTCCTCCATGCTAGTAATGTCTCAAACAGTCTACGCTTTGATCGTTCACTGAAGACCAGTAGTAGTTTCCGATGCAAATCTGGAGGCATTCAGTAATCTGTGGACCTTCAAAGTGTTGATGAAACACAGAAAATGCCTCGACATTGAATACAACAGTCACCATGCGCACTTTCCCCCACGGGAGTAATGTCTCAAACAGTCTACGATTTGATCGTACCCTGGAAGACCAGTAGTAGTTTCCGATGCACATCTGGAGGCATTCTGTAATCTGTGGACTATCAGAGTGTTGTTGAAACACAGAAATTGCATCGGTATTGAATACAACAGTCACCATGCACACTTTCCTCCATGGGAGTAATGTCTCAAACAGTCTACGCTTTGATCGTTCCCTGGAAGACTAGTAGTAGTTTCCGATGCACAACTGGAAGCATTCTGTAATCTGTGGACTATCATAGTGTTGATGTATCACAGAAATTGCATCGGGATTGAATAGAACAGTCACCATGTGCACTTTCCTCCACGGGAATAATTTCTTAAACAGTCTACGCTTTGATCGTTCCCTGGATGACCAGTAGCTGTTCCGATGAACATCTGGAGGCATTCTGTAAACTGTGGACTATCAGAGTGTTAATGAAACACAGAAATTGCATCGGGGTTGATTACCACAGTCACCATGCGCTCGTTCCTCCAGGGGAGTAACGTCTCAAACAGTCTACGCCTTGATCGTCCCCTGGAAGACCAGTAGTAGTTTCTAATGCACATCTGGGGGCATTCTCTAATGTGTGGACTATCAGAGTGTTGAAGGAACACAGAAACTGCATCGGGATTGAATGCAACAGTCACCATGCGCACTTTCCTCCATGGGAGTAATTTCTCAAGCAATCTACGCTTTGATCGTTCCCTGGAAGTCCAGTAGTAGTTTCAGATGCACATCTGGAGGCATTCTGGAAACTGTGGACAATCAGAGTGTTGATGAAACACAGAAATAGCATCGGGATTGAATACAACACTCACCACGAGCACTTTCCTCCATGGGAGTAATGTCTTAAAGAGTCTACGCTGTGATCGTTCCCTGGAAGACCAGTAGTAGATTCCGATGCACATCTGGAGGCATTCTGTAATCTGTGGACTATCACAGGGTTTTTGAATCACAGAAACTGCATCGGATTGAATACAACAGTCACCATGCGCACTTTCCTCCATGGGAGTAATGTCTCAAACTGTCATCGCTTTAATCGTTCCCTGAAGACCAGTAGTAGTTTCCGATACACATCTGGAGGACTTCTGTAATCAGTGGACTATCAGAGTGTTGATGAAACACAGAAATTGCATCGGTATTGAATACAACAGTCACCATGCGCACTTTCCTCCATGGTAGTAATGTCTCAAACAGTCTATGCTTTGATCGTTCCCTGGAAGACCAGAAGTAGTTTCCGATTAACATCTGGAGGCATTCTATTAACTGTGGACTATCAGAGTGTAAATGAACCACAGAAATTGCATCGGGACTGAATACAACAGTCACCATGCGCACTTTCCTCCATGGGAGTAATGTCTCAAACATTCTACGCTTTGACGATCCCTGGAAGACCAGTAGTAGTTTCCGATGCACATCTGGAGGCATTCTGTAATCTGTGGAATATTTGATGTTGATGCAACACAGAAATTGCATCGTGATTGAGTACAACAGTCACCATGCGCACTTTCCTCCATGGGAGTAATGTCTCAAAGAGTCTACGACTTGACCGTTCTCTGGAAGACCAGTAGTAGTTTACGATGCACATCTGGATGCATTCTGTAATCTGTGGACCTCAAAGTGTTGATCAAACACAGAAATTGCATCGCGATTGAATACAACAGTCACCATGTGCACTTTCCTCCATGGGAGTAATGTCTCAAACAGTCTACGCTTTGATCGTTCCCTGGAAGACCAGTAGTAGTTTCCGATGCACATCTGGAGGTATTCTGTAACCTATGGACCTTCAAAGTGTTGATGAAACACAGAAATTGCATCGGGATTGAATACAACAGTCACCATGCGCACTTTCCTCCATTGGAGTAATGTCTCAAACAGTCTACGTTTTGATCGTTCCCTGGAAGACCAGTAGTAGTTTGCGATGCACATCTGGAGGCATTCTGTAATCTGTGGACTATTTGATGTTGATGAAACGCAGAAATGGCATCGTGATTGAATACATCAGACACCATGCGCACTTTCCTCCATGGGAGTGATGTCTCATAGAGTCTACGCTTTGACCGTTCTCTGGAAGACCAGTAGTAGTTTACGATGCACATCTGGAGGCATTCTGTAACCTGTGGACCTTCAAAGTGTTGATGATACACAGAAATTGCATCGGGATTGAATACAACTTTCTCCATGCGCACTTTACTCCATGGGAGTAATGTCTCAAACAGTCTACGCTTTGATCGTTCCCTGGAGGACCAGTAGTAGTTTCCGTCGCACATCTGGAGGTATTCTGTATCTGTGGACAATCAGAGTGTTGATGAAACACAGAAATAGCATCGGTATTGAATACAACAGACACTATGCGCACTTATCTCCATGGGAGTAAAGTCTCAAACAGTCTACGCTTTGATCGATCCCAGGAAGACCAGTAGTAGTTTCCGTTGCACATCTGGAGGCATTCTGTAACCTGTGGACCTTCAAAGTGTTGATGATACACAGAAATTGCATCGGGATTGAATACAACTTTCTCCATGCGCACTTTACTCCATGGGAGTAATGTCTCAAACAGTCTACGCTTTGATCGTTCCCTGGAGGACCAGTAGTAGTTTCCGTCGCACATCTGGAGGTATTCTGTACCTGTGGACAATCAGAGTGTTGATGAAACACAGAAATTGCATCGGTATTGAATACCACAGCCACCATGCGCACTTTCCTCATTGGGAGTAATGTCTCAAACAGTCTACGCTTTGATCGTTGCCTGGAAGACCAGTAGTAGCTTCCAATGCACATCTGGAGGCTACCTGTAATCTCTGGACTATCTGAGTGTTGTTGAAACACAGAAATATCATCGGGTTTGAATACAACAGTCACCATGTGCACTTACCTCCATGGGGGTAATGTCTCAAACAGTCTACGCTTTGATCGTTCCCTGGAAGACCAGAAGTAGTTTCCGATGAACATCTGGAGGCATTCTGTAAACTGTGGACTATCAGAGTGTTAATGAAGCACAGAAATAGCATCGGGGTTGAATACAAGTCACCATGCGCTCGTTCCTCCAGGGGAGTAACGTCTCTAACAGTCTACGCTTTGATCGTCCCCTGGAAGACCTGTAGCACTTTCTGATGCACATTTGGGGGCATTCTCTAATGTGTCGACTATCAGAGTGTTGATGAAACACAGAAATTGCATCGGGATTGAATACAACAGTCACCATGCGCACTTTCACCCATGGGAGTAATGTCTCAAGCAGTCTACGCTTTGATCGTTCCCTGGAAGACTAGTAGTAGTTTCCGATGCAAATCTGGAGGCATTCTGTAATCTGTGGACCTTCAAAGTGTTGATGAAACACAGAAAATGCCTCGGCATTGATTACAACAGTCACCATGCGCACTTGACTCCACGGGAGTAATGTCTCAAACAGTCCACGTTTTGATCGTTCCCAGGAAGACCAGTAGTAGTTTCCGATGCACATCTGGAGGCATTCTGTAATATGTGGACTATCAGAATGTTGTTGTAACACAGAAATTGCATCGTGACTGAATACAACAGCCACCATGCGCACTTTCCTCCATGCTAGTAATGTCTCAAACAGTCTACGCTTTGATCGTTCACTGAAGACCAGTAGTAGTTTCCGATGCAAATCTGGAGGCATTCAGTAATCTGTGGACCTTCAAAGTGTTGATAAAACACAGAAAATGCCTCGACATTGAATACAACAGTCACCATGCGCACTTTCCTCCGTGGGAGTAATGTCTCAAACAGTCTACGCTTTGATCGTTCCCTGGAAGACTAGTAGTAGTTTCCGATGCACAACTGGAAGCATTCTGTAATCTGTGGACTAACAGAGTGTTGATGTAACACAGAAATTGCATCGGGATTGAAGAGAACAGTCACCATGTGCACTTTCCTCCATGGGAATAATTTCTCAAACAGTCTACGCTTTGATCGTTCCCTGGATGACCAGTAGTAGTTCCGATGAACATCTGGAGGCATTCTGTAAACTGTGGACTATCAGAGTGTTAATGAAACACAGAAATTGCATCGGGGTTGAATACCACAGTCACCATGCGCTCGTTCCTCCAGGGGAGTAACGTCTCAAACAGTCTACGCCTTGATCGTCCCATGGAAGACCAGTAGTAGTTTCTGATGCACATCTGGGGGCATTCTCTAATGTGTGGACTATCAGAGTGTTGATGAAACACAGAAATTGCATCGGGATTGAATGCAACAGTCACCATGCGCACTTTCCTCCATGGGAGTAATTTCTCAAGCAGTCTACGCTTTGATCGTTCCCTGGAAGACCAGTAGTATTTTCAGATGCACATCTGGAGGCATTGTGGAAACAGTGGTCAATCAGAGTGTTAATGAAACACAGAAATTGCATCGGGATTGAATACAACACTCACCATGAGCACTTTCTTCCATGGGAGTAATGTCTCAAAGAGTCTACGCTGTGATCGTTCCCTGGAAGACCAGTAGTAGATTCCGATGCACATCTGGAGGCATTCTGTAATCTGTGGACTATCACAGTGTTTTTGAATCACAGAAACTGCATCGGGATTGAATACAACAGTCACCATGCGCACTTTCCTCCATGGGAGTAATGTCTCAAACTGTCATCGCTTTGATCGTTCCCTGAGGACCAGTAGTAGTTTCCGATACACATCTGGAGGACTTCTGTGATCAGTGGACTATCAGAGTGTTGATGAAACACAGAAATTGCATCGGTATTGAATACAACAGTCACCATGCGCACTTTCCTCCATGGTAGTAATGTCTCAAACAGTCTACGCTTTGATCGTTCCCTGGAAGACCAGAAGTAGTTTCCGATTAAAAACCGGAGGCATTCTATTAACTGTGGACTATCAGAGTGTAAATGAACCACAGAAATTGCATCGGGGTTGAATACAACAGTCACCATGCGCTCGTTCCTCCAGGGGAGCAACGTCTCAAACAGTCTACGCTTTGATCGTCCCCTGGAAGACCAGTAGTAGTTGCTGATGCATATCTGGGGGCATTCTCTAATGTGACGACTATCAGAGTGTTGATGAAACACAGAAGTTGCACCGGGACTGAATACAACAGTCACCATGCGCACTTTCCTCCATGGGAGTAATGTCTCAAACAGTCTACGCCTTGATCGATCCCTGGAAGACCAGTAGTAGTTTCAGATGCACATCTGGAGTCATTCTGGAAACTGTGGGCTATCAGAGTGTTCATGAAACACAGAAATTGCATTGGGATTGAATACAACAGTTACCATGCGCACTTTCCCCCATTGGAGTAATGTCTCAAAGAGTCTACGCTTTGATCGTTCCCTGGAAGACCAGTAGAAGTTTCCGACGGACATCTGGAGGCATTCTCTAATCTGTGGACTATCAGAGTGTTATTGAAACACAGAAATTGCCTCGGGATAGAATACAACTGTCACCATGCGCACTTTCCTCCATTTGAGAAATGTCTCAAACAGTCTACGCTTTGATCGATCCCTGGAAGACCAGTAGTAGTTTCCGATGCACATCTGGAGGCATTCTGTAATCTGTGGAATATTTGATGTTGATGCAACACAGAAATAGCATCGTGATTGAGTACAACAGTCACCATGCGCACTTTCCTCCATGGGAGTAATGTCTCAAAGAGTCTACGATTTGATCGTTCTCTGGAAGACCAGTAGTAGTTTACGATGCACATCTGGATGCATTCTGTAATCTGTGGACCTCAAAGTGTTGATGAAACACAGAAATTGCATCGCGATTGAATACAACAGTCACCATGTGCACTTTCCTCCATGGGAGTAATTTCTCAAACAGTCTACGCTTGGATCGGTCCCTGGAAGACCAGTAGTAGTTTCCGATGCACATCTGGTGTCATTCTGAAAACTGTGGGCTATCAGAGTGTTCATGAAACACAGAAATTGCATTGGGATTGAATACCACAGTCACCATGCGCACTTTCCTTAATGGGAGTAATGTCTCAAAGAGTCTACGCTTTGATCGTTTCCTAGAAGACCAGTAGAAGTTTCCGACGGACATCTGGAGGCATTCTCTAATCTGTGGACTATCATAGTGTTATTGAAACACAGAAATTGCCTTGGGAATAGAATACAACAGTCACCATGCGCACTTTCCTCCATTTGAGAAATGTCTCAAACAGTCTACGCTTTGATCGATCCCTGGAAGACCAGTAGTAGTTTCCGATGCACATCTGGAGGCATTCTGTAATCTGTGGAATATTAGATGTTGATGCAACACAGAAATTGCATCGTGATTGAGTACAACAGTCACCATGCGCACTTTCCTCCATGGGAGTAATGTCTCAAACAGTCTACTATTTGACCGTTCTCTGGAAGACCAGTAGTAGTTTACGAAGCACATCTGGATGCATTCTGTAATCTGTGGACCTCAAAGTGTTGATGAAACACAGAAACTGCACCGCGATTGAATAGAACAGTCACCATATGCACTTTCCTCCATGCGAGTAATGTCTCAAACAGTCTACGCTTTGATCGTTCCCTGGAAGACCAGTAGTAGTTTCCGATGCACTTCTGGAGGCATTCTTTATCTGTGGACTATCACAGTGTTATTGAAACACAGAAATTGCATCGGGATTGAATACAACAGTCACCATGCGCACTTTCCTCCATTGGAGTAATGTCTCAAACAGTCTACGTTTTGATCGTTCCCTGGAAGCCCAGTAGTAGTTTCAGATGCACATCTGGAGGCATTCTGGAAACTGTGGACTATCAGAGTGTTGATGAAACACAGAAATTGCATCGTGATTGAATACAACAGTCACCATGAGCACTTTCCTCCATGGGAGTAATGTATCAAAGAGTCTACGCTTTGACCGTTCCCTGGAATACCAGTAGTAGTTTCCGATGCACATCTGGAGGCATTCTTTATCTGTGGACTATCACAGAGTTATAGAAACACAGAAATTGCATCGGGATTGAATACAACAGTCACCATGCGCACTTTCCTCCATTGGAGTAATGTCTCAAACAGTCTACGTTTTGATCGTTCCCTGGAAGACCAGTAGTAGTTTGCGATGCACATCTGGAGGCATTCTGTAATCTGTGGACTATTTGATGTTGATGAAACCCAGAAATGGCATCGTGATTGAATACATCAGACACCATGCGCACTTTCCTCCATGGGAGTAATGTCTCATAGAGTCTACGCTTTGACCGTTCTCTGGAAGACCAGTAGTAGTTTACGATGCACATCTGGAGGCATTCTGTAACCTGTGGACCTTCAAAGTGTTGATGATACACAGAAATTGCATCGGGATTGAATACAACTTTCTCCATGCGCACTTTACTCCATGGGAGTAATGTCTCAAACAGTCTACGCTTTGATCGTTCCCTGGAAGTCCAGTAGTAGTTTCCGTCGCACATCTGGAGGTATTCTGTATCTGTGGACAATCAGAGTGTTGATGAAACACAGAAATAGCATCGCTATTGAATACAACAGACACTATGCGCACTTATCTCCATGGGAGTAATGTCTCAAACAGTCTACGCTTTGATCGTTTCCAGGAAGACCAGTAGTAGTTTCCGTTGCACATCTGGAGGCATTCTGTATCTGTCTACAATCAGAGAGTTGATGAAACACAGAAATTGCATCGGTATTGAATACCACAGCCACCATGCGCACTTTCCTCATTGGGAGTAATGTCTCAAACAGTCTACGCTTTGATCGTTGCCTGGAAGACCAGTAGTAGTTTCCAATGCACATCTGGAGGCTACCTGTAATCTCTGGACTATCAGAGTGTTGTTGAAACACAGAAATATCATCGGGTTTGAATACAACAGTCACCATGTGCACTTACCTCCATGGGGGTAATGTCTCAAACAGTCTACGCTTTGATCGTTCCCTGGAAGACTAGTAGTAGTTTCCGATGCAAATCTGGAGGCATTCTGTAATCTGTGGACCTTCAAAGTGTTGATGAAACACAGAAAATGCCTCGACATTGATTACAACAGTCACCATGCGCACTTGACTCCACGGGAGTAATGTCTCAAACAGTCCACGTTTTGATCGTTCCCAGGAAGACCAGTAGTAGTTTCCGATGCACATCTGGAGGCATTCTGTAATATGTGGACTATCAGAATGTTGTTGTAACACAGAAATTGCATCGTGACTGAATACAACAGCCACCATGCGCACTTTCCTCCATGCTAGTAATGTCTCAAACAGTCTACGCTTTGATCGTTCACTGAAGACCAGTAGATGTTTCCGATGCAAATCTGGAGGCATTCAGTAATCTGTGGACCTTCAAAGTGTTGATGAAATACAGAAAATGCCTCGACATGGAATACAACAGTCACCATGCGCACTTTCCTCCACGGGAGTAATGTCTCAAACAGTCTACGATTTGATCGTACCCTGGAAGACCAGTAGTAGTTTCCGATGCACATCTGGAGGCATTCTTTATCTGTGGACTATCACAGTGTTATTGAAACACAGAAATTGCATCGGGATTGAATACAACAGTCACCATGCGCACTTTCCTCCATTGGAGTAATGTCTCAAACAGTCTACGTTTTGATCGTTCCCTGGAAGCCCAGTAGTAGTTTCAGATGCACATCTGGAGTCATTCTGGAAACTGTGGGCTATCAGAGTGTTCATGAAACACAGAAATTGCATTGGGATTGAATACAACAGTTACCATGCGCACTTTCCTCCATTGGAGTAATGTCTCAAAGAGTCTACGCTTTGATCGTTCCCTGGAAGACCAGTAGAAGTTTCCGACGGACATCTGGAGGCATTCTCTAATCTGTGGACTGTCAGAGTGTTATTGAAACACAGAAATTGCCTCGGGATAGAATACAACTGTCACCATGCGCACTTTCCTCCATTTGAGAAATGTCTCAAACAGTCTACGCTTTGATCGATCCCTGGAAGACCAGTAAAAGTTTCCGATGCACATCTGGAGGCATTCTGTAATCAGTGGAATATTTGATGTTGATGCAACACAGAAATTGCATCGTGATTGAGTACAACAATCACCATGCGCACTTTCCTCCATGGGAGTAATGTCTCAAAGAGTCTACGATTAGACCGTTCTCTGGAAGACCAGTAGTAGTTTACGATGCACATCTGGATGCATTCTGTAATCTGTGGACCTCAAAGTGTTGATGAAACACAGAAATTGCATCGGTATTGAATACAACAGTCACCATGCGCACTTTCCTCCATGGTAGTAATGTCTCAAACAGTCTACGCTTTGATCGTTCCCTGGAAGACCAGAAGTAGTTTACGATTAACAACCGGAGGCATTCTATTAACTGTGGACTATCAGAGTGTAAATGAACCACAGAAATTGCATCGGGGTTGAATACAACAGTCACCATGCGCTCGTTCCTCCAGGGGAGCAACGTCTCAAACAGTCTACGCTTTGATCGTCCCCTGGAAGACCAGTAGTAGTTGCTGATGCACATCTGGGGGCATTCTCTAATGTGTGGACTATCAGAGTGTTGATGTAACACAGAAATTGCATCGGGACTGAATACAACAGTCACTATGCGCACTTACCTCCATGGGAGTAATGTCTCAAACAGTCTACGCTTTGATCGATCGCTGGAAGACCAGTAGTAGTTTCAGATGCACATCTGGAGTCATTCTGGAAACTGTGGGCTATCAAAGTGTTCATGAAACACAGAAATTGCATTGGGATTGAATACAACAGTCACCATGCGCACTTTCCTCCATGGGAGTAATGTCTCAAAGAGTCTACGCTTTGATCGTTTCCTGGAAGACCAGTAGAAGTTTCCGACGGACATCTGGAGGCATTCTCTAATCTGTGGACTATCAGAGTGTTATTGAAACACAGAAATTGCCTCGGGATAGAATACAACAGTCACCATGCGCACTTTCCTCCATTTGAGAAATGTCTCAAACAGTCTACGCTTTGATCGATCCCTGGAAGACCAGTAGTAGTTTCCGATGCACATCTGGGGGCATTCTTCATCTGTGGACTATCACAGTGTTATTGAAACACAGAAATTGCATCGGGATTGAATACAACAGTCACCATGCGCACTTTCCTCCATGGGAGTAATGTCTCAAACAGTCTACGTTTTGATCGTTCCCTGGAAGACCAGTAGTAGTTTGCGATGCACATCTGGAGGCATTCTGTAAAATGTGGACTATTTGATGTTGATGAAACGCAGAAATGGCATCGTGATTGAATACATCAGTCACCATGCGCAATTTCCTCCATGGGAGTAGTGTCTCATAGAGTCTACGCTTTGACCGTTCTCTGGAAGACCAGTAGTAGTTTACGATGCACATCTGGAGGCATTCTGTAACCTGTGGACCTTCAAAGTGTTGATGAAACACAGAAATTGCATCGGGATTGAATGCAACAGTCACCATGCTCACTTTCCTCCATGGGAGTAATGTTTCAAGCTGTCTACGCTTTGATCGTTCCCTGGAAGACCAGTAGTAGTTTGAGATGCACATCTGGAGGCATTCTGGAAACTGTGGACTATCAGAGTGTTGATGAAACACAGAAATTGCATCGTGATTGAATAAAACAGTCACCATGCGGACTTTCCTCCATGGGAGTAATGTCTCTAACAGTCTACGCTTTGATCGTTCCCTGGAAGACCAGTAGTAGTTTCCGATGCACATCTGGAGGCATTCTCTGTGGGAGAAATGTCTCAAACTGTCTACGCTTTGATCGTTCCCTGGAAGATGAGTAGTAGTTTCCGATGCACATCTGGAGGCATTCTGTAATCTGTGGACCTTCAAAGTGTTGATGAAACACAGAAAATGCCTCGAGATTGAATACAACCGTCACCATGCACACTTTCCTCCGTGGGAGTAATGTCTCAAACAGTCTACGCTTTGATCGTTCCCTGGAAGACCAGTAGTAGTTTCCGATGCACATCTGGAGGCATTCTGTAATCTGTGGACTATTAGAGTGCTGATGAAACATAGAAATTGCATCGGGATTGAATACAACAGACTCCATGCGAACTTCCCTCTAATGAAGTAATGTCTCAAACTGTCAATGCTTTGATCGTTCCCTGAAGACCAGTAATAGTTTCCGATGCACATCTGGAGGCATTCTGTAATCTGTGGACTATCCGAGTGTAGATGAAACACAGAAATTGCATCGGGATAGAAAACAACAGTACCATGCGCACTTTTCTCCATGGGAGTAATGTCTCAAACAGTCTACGCTTTGATCGTTCCCTGGAAGACCAGTAGTAGTTTCCGATGCTAAAATGGAGACATTCTGTAATCTGTGGACCTTCAAAGTGTTGATGAAACACAGAAATTGCCTCGGAATTGAATACAACAGTTACCATGCTTACTTTCCTCCATGGGAGTAATGTCTCAAACAGTCTACGCTTTTTTCGTTTCCTGGAAGACCAGTTGTAGTTTCCGATGCATATCTGGAGGCATTCTGTAATCTGTGGACTATCAGACTGTTGTTGAAGCACAGAAATTGCATCGGTATTGAATACAATAGTCACCATGCGCACTTTCCTCCATGGGAGTAATGTCTCAAACAGTCTACACTTTGATCTTTCCCTCTAAGACCTGTAGTAGTTTCCGATGCACATCTGGAAGCTTTCTGTAATCTGTGGATTATCAGAGTGTTGATGTAACACGGAAATTGCATCGGGATTTAGTACAACAGTCACCATGCGCACTTACCTCCATGGGAGTAATGTCTCAAACCGTCTAGGCTTTGATCGTTACCTGGAAGACTAGTAGTAGTTTCCGATGCGCATCTGGAGGCATTCTCTAATCTGTGGACTATCAGAATGTTGTTGAAACACAGAAATTGCATCGTGATAGAATACAAGAGCCACCATGCCCACTTTCCTCCATGGGAGTAATGTCTCAAACTGTCATCGCTTTGATCGGTCCCTGAAGACCAGTAGTGGTTTCCTATGCACAACTGGAGGACTTCTGTAATCAGTGGACTATCAGACTGTTGATGAAACACAAAAATTGCTTCGGTATAGAATACAATAGTCTCCATGCGCACTTTCCTCCATGGGAGTAATGTCTCAAAGAGCCTACGCTTTAATCGTTCCCTGGAAGATAAGTAGGATTTTCCGATGCACAAATGGAGGCATTCTGTAATCTGTGGACATTCAAAGTGTTGATGAAACGCAGAAATTGCCTCTGAATTGAATACAACAATCACCATGCGCACTTTCCTTCGTGGGAGTAAAGTCTTAAACAGTCTACACTTTTTTTGTTTCTTGGAAGACCAGTAGTAGTTCCGATGAACATCTGTAGGCATTCTGTAAAATGTGGACTATCAGAGTGTTAACGAAAAACAGACATTGCAACGGGGTTGAATACAACAGTCACCATGCGCTCGTTCCTCCAGGGGAGTAACGTCTCAAAAAGTCTACGCTTTGATCGTCCCCTGGAAGACCAGTAGTAGTTTCCGATGCACATCTGGAGGCATTCTGTAATTTGTGGACTATCACAGTGTTATTGAAACACAGAAATTGCATCGGGATTGAATACAACAGTCACCATTCGCACTCTCCTCCATGGGAGTAATGTCTCAAACCGTCTAGGATTCGATCGTTACCTGGAAGACTAATAGTAGTTTCCGATGCACATCTGGAGGCATTCTGTAATCAGTAGACTATCAGAATGTTGTTGAAACACAGAAATTGCATCGTGATAGAATACAAGAGCCACCATGCCCACTTTCCTCCATGGGAGTAATGTCTCAAACTGTCATCGCTTTGATCGCTCCCTGAAGACCAGTAGTGGTTTCCTATGCACAACTGGAGGACTTCTGTAATCAGTGGACTATCAGACTGTTGATGAAACACAAAAATTGCATCGGGATCGAATACAACAGTCACCATGCGCACTTTCCTCCATGGAAGTAATGTCTCAAAGAGTATACGCTTTGATCGTTCCCTGGAAGACCAGTAGTAGTTTCCGATGCTAAAATGGAGACATTCTGTAATCTGTGGACCTTCAAAGTGTTGATGAAACACAGAAATTGCCTCGGAATTGAATACAACAGTTACCATGCGCACTTTCCTCCATGGGAGTAATGTCTCAAACAGTCTACGCTTTTTTCGTTTCCTGGAAGACCAGTTGTAGTTTCCGATGCATATCTGGAGGCATTCTGTAATCTGTGGACTATCAGACTGTTGTTGAAGCACAGAAATTGCATCGGTATTGAATACAATAGTCACCATGCGCACTTTCCTCCATGGGAGTAATGTCTCAAACAGTCTACACCTTGATCTTTCCCTCTAAGACCTGTAGTAGTTTCCGATGCACATCTGGAAGCTTTCTGTAATCTGTGGACTATCAGAATGTTGTTGAAACGCAGAAATTGCATCGTGATTGAATACAACAGCCACCATGCGCACTTTCCTCCATGGGAGTAATGTCTCAAACTGTCATCGCTTTGATCGTTCCCTGAAGACCAGTAGTAGTTTCCGATGCACATCTGGAGGCATTCTCCGTGGGAGAAATGTCTCAAACTGTCTACGCTTTGATCGTTCCCTGGAAGATGAGTAGTAGTTTCCGATGCACATCTGGAGGCATTCTGTAATCTGTGGACCTTCAAAGTGTTGATGAACCACAGAAAATGCCTCGAGATTGAATACAACCGTCACCATGCACACTTTCCTCCGTGGGAGTAATGTCTCAAACAGTCTACGCTTTGATCGTTCCCTGGAAGACCAGTAGTAGTTTCCGATGCACATCTGGAGGCATTCTGTAATCTGTGGACTATTAGAGTGCTGATGAAACACAGAAATTGCATCGGGATTGAATACAACAGACTCCATGCGAACTTCCCTCTAATGAAGTAATGTCTCAAACTGTCATCGCTTTGATCGTTCCCTGAAGACCAGTAATAGTTTCCGATGCACATCTGGAGGCATTCTGTAATCTGTGGACTATCCGAGTGTAGATGAAACACAGAAATTGCATCGGGATAGAAAACAACAGTACCATGCGCACTTTTCTCCATGGGAGTAATGTCTCAAACAGTCTACGCTTTGATCGTTCCCTGGAAGACCAGTAGTAGTTTCCGATGCTAAAATGGAGACATTCTGTAATCTGTTTACCTTCAAAGTGTTGATGAAACACAGAAATTGCCTCGGAATTGAATACAACAATCACCATGCGCACTTTCCTTCGTGGGAGTAAAGTCTTAAACAGTCTACACTTTTTTTGTTTCTTGGAAGACCAGTAGTAGTTCCGATGAACATCTGTAGGCATTCTGTAAAATGTGGACTATCAGAGTGTTAACGAAAAACAGACATTGCATCGGGGTTGAATACAACAGTCACCATGCGCTCGTTCCTCCAGGGGAGTAACGTCTCAAAAAGTCTACGCTTTGATCGTCCCCTGGAAGACCAGTAGTAGTTTCCGATGCACATCTGGAGGCATTCTGTAATTTGTTAACTATCACAGTGTTATTGAAACACAGAAATTGCATCGGGATTGAATACAACTGTCACCATGCGCACTCTCCTCCATGGGAGTAATGTCTCAAACCGTCTAGGATTCGATCCTTACCTGGAAGACTAATAGTAGTTTCCGATGCACATCTGGAGGCATTCTGTAATCAGTGGACTATCAGAATGTTGTTGAAACACAGAAATTGCATCGTGATAGAATACCAGAGCCACCATGCCCACTTTCCTCCATGGGAGTAATGTCTCAAACTGGCATCGCTTTGATCGCTCTCTGAAGACCAGTAGTGGTTTCCTATGCACAACTGGAGGACTTCTGTAATCAGTGGACTATCAGACTGTTGATGAAACACAAAAATTGCATCGGGATCGAATACAACAGTCACCATGCGCACTTTCCTCCATGGAAGTAATGTCTCAAAGAGTATACGCTTTGATCTTTACCTGGAAGACCAGTAGTAGTTTCCGATGCACAAGTGGAGGCATTATGTAATATGTGGACCTTCAAAGTGTTGATGAAACTCAGAAATTGCCTTGGAAATGAATACAACATTCACCATGCGCACTTTCCTTCATGGGAGTAATGTCTCAAACAGTCTACGATTTTTTCGTTTCCTGGAACACCAGTAGCAGTTTCCGATGCACATCTGGAGGCATTCTGTAATCTGTGGACTATCGGAGTGTTGTTGAAACACAGAAATTGCATCGGTATTGAATACAACAGTCACCATGCGCAATTTCCTCCATGGGAGTAATGTCTCAAACAGTATACGCTTTAGTCGTTCCCTGGAAGACCAGAAGTAGTTTCCGATGCACATCTGGAGGCATTCTCTAATCTGTGGACTATCAGAGTTTTATTGAAACACCGAAATTGCATCGGGATAGAATACAACAGTCACCATGCGCACTTTCCTCCATGGGAGTAATGTCTCAAACAGTCTACGCTTTGATCGTTCCCTGGAAGACCAGTAGTAGTTTCCGATGCACATCTGGGGGCATTCTGTAATCTGTGGACTATTTGATGTTGATGAAACACAGAAATTGCATCGTGATTGAGTACAACAGTCACAATGCGCACTTTCCTCCATGGGAGTAGTGTCTCAAAGAGTCTATGCTTTGACCGTTCTCTGGAAGACCAGTAGTAGTTTCCGATGCACATCTGGAGGCATTCTGTAATCTGTGGACCTTCAAAGTGTTGATGAAACACAGAAATTGCATCGGGATTGAATACAACAGTCACCATGCGCACTTTCCTCCATGGGAGTAATGTCTCAAACAGTCTACGCTTTGATCGTTCCCTGGAAGACCAGTAGTAGTTTCCGATGCACATCTGGAGGCATTCTGTAACCTATGGACCTTCAATGTGTTGATGCAACACAGAAATTGCATCGGGATTGAATACAAGAGTCACCATGCGCACTTTCCTCCATGGGAGTAATATCTCAAACAGTCTACGCTTTGATCGTATCCTGGAATACCAGTAGTGTTTTCCGTCGCACATCTGGAGGCATTCTGTATCCGTGGAAAATCAGAGTGTTGATGAAACACAGAAATTGCATCGGGATTGAATACAACAGTCACCATGCGCACTTATCTCGATGGGAGTAATGTCTCAAACAGTCTACGCTTTGATCATTCCCTTGAAGACCAGTAGTAGTCTCCGATGCACATCAGGTGGCATTCTGTAATTTGTGGACCTTCAAAGTGTTGATGAAACACCGAAATTGCATCCTGTTTGAATACAACAGTCACCATGCGCACTCTCCTCCATGGGGATAATGTCTCAAACAGTCTACGCTTTGATCGTTCCCTGGAAGACCAGAAGTAGTTTCCGATGAACATCTAGAGGCATTCTGTAAACTGTGGACTATCAGAGTGTTAATGAAACACAGTAATTGCACCGGGGTTGAATACAACGGTCACCAAGCGCTCGTTCTTCCAGGGAAGTAACGTCTCAAACAGTCTACGCTTTGATCGTCCCCTGGAAGACCACTAGTAGTTTCCGATGCACATCTGGAGGCATTCTGTAATTTGTGGACTATCACAGTGTTATTGAAACACAGAAATTGCATCGGGATTGAATACAACAGTCACCATGCGCACTCTCCTCCATGGGAGTAATGTCTCAAACCCTCTAGGATTCGATCGTTACCTGGAAGACTAATAGTAGTTTCCGATGCACATCTGGAGGCATTCTGTAATCAGTGGACTATCAGAATGTTGTTGAAACACAGAAATTGCATCGTGATAGAATACAAGAGCCACCATGCCCACTTTCCTCCATGGGAGTAATGTCTCAAACTGTCATCGCTTTGATCGCTCCCTGAAGACCAGTAGTGGTTTCCTATGCACAACTGGAGGACTTCTGTAATCAGTGGACTATCAGACTGTTGATGAAACACAAAAATGGCATCGGGATCGAATACAACAGTCACCATGCGCACTTTCCTCCATGGAAGTAATGTCTCAAAGAATATACGCTTTGATCGTTCCCTGGAAGACCAGTAGTAGTTTCCGATGGTAAAATGGAGACATTCTGTAATCTGTGGACCTTCAATGTGTTGATGAAACACAGAAATTGCCTCGGAATTGAATACAACAGTTACCATGCGCACTTTCCTCCATGGGAGTAATGTCTCAAACAGTCTACGCTTTTTTCGTTTCCTGGAAGACCAGTTGTAGTTTCCGATGCATATCTGGAGGCATTCTGTAATCTGTGGACTATCAGACTGTTGTTGAAGCACAGAAATTGCATCGGGATTGAATGCAACAGTCACCATGCTCACTTTCCTCCATGGGAGTAATGTTTCAAGCTGTCTACGCTTTGATCGTTCCCTGGAAGACCAGTAGTAGTTTGAGATGCACATCTGGAGGCATTCTGGAAACTGTGGACTATCAGAGTGTTGATGAAACACAGAAATTGCATCGTGATTGAATACAACAGTCACTATGAGCACTTTCCTCCATGGGAGTAATGTCTCAAACAGTCTACGCTTTGATCGTTCCCAGGAAGACCAGTAGTAGTTTCCGTTGCACATCTGGAGGCATTCTGTATCTGTCTACAATCAGAGAGTTGATGAAACACAGAAATTGCATCGGTATCGAATATAACAGCTACCATGCGCACTTTCTTCAATGGGGGTAATGTCTCAAACAGTCTACGCTTTGATCGTTGCCTGGAAGACCAGTAGTATTTTCCGATGCACATCTGGAGGCATTCTGTAATCTGTGGACCTTCAAGGTGTTGATGAAACACAGAAAATGCCCCGAGATTGAATACAGGTCACCATGCACACTTTCCTCCGTGGGAGTAATGTCTCAAACAATCTCCGCTTTGATCGTTCCCTGGAAGACCAGTAGTAGTTTCCGATGCACATCTGGAGGCATTCTCCGTGGGAGAAATGTCTCAAACTGTCTACGCTTTGATCGTTCCCTGGAAGATGAGTAGTAGTTTCCGATGCACATCTGGAGGCATTCTGTAATCTGTGGACCTTCAAAGTGTTGATGAAACACAGAAAATGCCTCGAGATTGAATACAACCGTCACCATGCACACTTTCCTCCGTGGGAGTAATGTCTCAAACAGTCTACGCTTTGATCGTTCCCTGGAAGACCAGTAGCAGTTTCCGATGCACATCTGGAGGCATTCTGTAATCTGTGGACTATTAGAGTGCTGATGAAACATAGAAATTGCATCGGGATTGAATACAACAGACTCCATGCGAACTTCCCTCTAATGAAGTAATGTCTCAAACTGTCAATGCTTTGATCGTTCCCTGAAGACCAGTAATAGTTTCCGATGCACATCTGGAGGCATTCTGTAATCTGTGGACTATCCGAGTGTAGATGAAACACAGAAATTGCATCGGGATAGAAAACAACAGTACCATGCGCACTTTTCTCCATGGGAGTAATGTCTCAAACAGTCTACGCTTTGATCGTTCCCTGGAAGACCAGTAGTAGTTTCCGATGCTAAAATGGAGACATTCTGTAATCTGTGGACCTTCAAAGTGTTGATGAAACACAGAAATTGCCTCGGAATTGAATACAACAGTTACCATGCTTACTTTCCTCCATGGGAGTAATGTCTCAAACAGTCTACGCTTTTTTCGTTTCCTGGAAGACCAGTTGTAGTTTCCGATGCATATCTGGAGGCATTCTGTAATCTGTGGACTATCAGACTGTTGTTGAAGCACAGAAATTGCATCGGTATTGAATACAATAGTCACCATGCGCACTTTCCTCCATGGGAGTAATGTCTCAAACAGTCTACACTTTGATCTTTCCCTCTAAGACCTGTAGTAGTTTCCGATGCACATCTGGAAGCTTTCTGTAATCTGTGGATTATCAGAGTGTTGATGTAACACGGAAATTGCATCGGGATTTAGTACAACAGTCACCATGCGCACTTACCTCCATGGGAGTAATGTCTCAAACCGTCTAGGCTTTGATCGTTACCTGGAAGACTAGTAGTAGTTTCCGATGCGCATCTGGAGGCATTCTCTAATCTGTGGACTATCAGAATGTTGTTGAAACACAGAAATTGCATCGTGATAGAATACAAGAGCCACCATGCCCACTTTCCTCCATGGGAGTAATGTCTCAAACTGTAATCGCTTTGATCGGTCCCTGAAGACCAGTAGTGGTTTCCTATGCACAACTGGAGGACTTCTGTAATCAGTGGACTATCAGACTGTTGATGAAACACAAAAATTGCTTCGGTATAGAATACAATAGTCTCCATGCGCACTTTCCTCCATGGGAGTAATGTCTCAAAGAGCCTACGCTTTAATGGTTCCCTGGAAGATAAGTAGGATTTTCCGATGCACAAATGGAGGCATTCTGTAATCTGTGGACATTCAAAGTGTTGATGAAACGCAGAAATTGCCTCGGAATTGAATACAACAATCACCATGCGCACTTTCCTTCGTGGGAGTAAAGTCTTAAACAGTCTACACTTTTTTTGTTTCTTGGAAGACCAGTAGTAGTTCCGATGAACATCTGTAGGCATTCTGTAAAATGTGGACTATCAGAGTGTTAACGAAAAACAGACATTGCATCGGGGTTGAATACAACAGTCACCATGCGCTCGTTCCTCCAGGGGAGTAACGTCTCAAAAAGTCTACGCTTTGATCGTCCCCTGGAAGACCAGTAGTAGTTTCCGATGCACATCTGGAGGCATTCTGTAATTTGTGGACTATCACAGTGTTATTGAAACACAGAAATTGCATCGGGATTGAATACAACAGTCACCATTCGCACTCACCTCCATGGGAGTAATGTCTCAAACCGTCTAAGATTCGATCGTTACCTGGAAGACTAATAGTAGTTTCCGATGCACATCTGGAGGCATTCTGTAATCAGTAGACTATCAGAATGTTGTTGAAACACAGAAATTGCATCGTGATAGAATACAAGAGCCACCATGCCCACTTTCCTCCATGGGAGTAATGTCTCAAACTGTCATCGCTTTGATCGCTCCCTGAAGACCAGTAGTGGTTTCCTATGCACAACTGGAGGACTTCTGTAATCAGTGGACTATCAGACTGTTGATGAAACACAAAAATTGCATCGGGATCGAATACAACAGTCACCATGCGCACTTTCCTCCATGGAAGTAATGTCTCAAAGAGTATACGCTTTGATCGTTCCCTGGAAGACCAGTAGTAGTTTCCGATGCTAAAATGGAGACATTCTGTAATCTGTGGACCTTCAAAGTGTTGATGAAACACAGAAATTGCCTCGGAATTGAATACAACAGTTACCATGCGCACTTTCCTCCATGGGAGTAATGTCTCAAACAGTCTACGCTTTTTTCGTTTCCTGGAAGACCAGTTGTAGTTTCCGATGCATATCTGGAGGCATTCTGTAATCTGTGGACTATCAGACTGTTGTTGAAGCACAGAAATTGCATCGGTATTGAATACAATAGTCACCATGCGCACTTTCCTCCATGGGAGTAATGTCTCAAACAGTCTACACTTTGATCTTTCCCTCTAAGAACTGTAGTAGTTTCCGATGCACATCTGGAAGCTTTCTGTAATCTGTGGACTATCAGAATGTTGTTGAAACGCAGAAATTGCATCGTGATTGAATACAACAGCCACCATGCGCACTTTCCTCCATGGGAGTAATGTCTCAAACTGTCATCGCTTTGATCGTTCCCTGAAGACCAGTAGTAGTTTCCGATGCACATCTGGAGGCATTCTCCGTGGGAGAAATGTCTCAAACTGTCTACGCTTTGATCGTTACCTGGAAGATGAGTAGTAGTTTCCGATGCACATCTGGAGGCATTCTGTAATCTGTGGACCTTCAAAGTGTTGATGAACCACAGAAAATGCCTCGAGATTGAATACAACCGTCACCATGCACACTTTCCTCCGTGGGAGTAATGTCTCAAACAGTCTACGCTTTGATCGTTCCCTGGAAGACCAGTAGTAGTTTCCGATGCACATCTGGAGGCATTCTGTAATCTGTGGACTATTAGAGTGCTGATGAAACACAGAAATTGCATCGGGATTGAATACAACAGACTCCATGCGAACTTCCCTCTAATGAAGTAATGTCTCAAACTGTCATCGCTTTGATCGTTCCCTGAAGACCAGTAATAGTTTCCGATGCACATCTGGAGGCATTCTGTAATCTGTGGACTATTAGAGTGCTGATGAAACACAGAAATTGCATCGGGATAGAAAACAACAGTACCATGCGCACTTTTCTCCATGGGAGTAATGTCTCAAACAGTCTACGCTTTGATCGTTCCCTGGAAGACCAGTAGTAGTTTCCGATGCTAAAATGGAGACATTCTGTAATCTGTTTACCTTCAAAGTGTTGATGAAACACAGAAATTGCCTCGGAATTGAATACAACAATCACCATGCGCACTTTCCTTCGCGGGAGTAAAGTCTTAAACAGTCTACACTTTTTTTGTTTCTTGGAAGACCAGTAGTAGTTCCGATGAACATCTGTAGGCATTCTGTAAAATGTGGACTATCAGAGTGTTAACGAAAAACAGACATTGCATCGGGGTTGAATACAACAGTCACCATGCGCTCGTTCCTCCAGGGGAGTAACGTCTCAAAAAGTCTACGCTTTGATCGTCCCCTGGAAGACCAGTAGTAGTTTCCGATGCACATCTGGAGGCATTCTGTAATTTGTTAACTATCACAGTGTTATTGAAACACAGATATTGCATCGGGATTGAATACAACTGTCACCATGCGCACTCTCCTCCATGGGAGTAATGTCTCAAACCGTCTAGGATTCGATCGTTACCTGGAAGACTAATAGTAGTTTCCGATGCACATCTGGAGGCATTCTGTAATCAGTGGACTATCAGAATGTTGTTGAAACACAGAAATTGCATCGTGATAGAATACCAGAGCCACCATGCCCACTTTCCTCCATGGGAGTAATGTCTCAAACTGGCATCGCTTTGATCGCTCTCTGAAGACCAGTAGTGGTTTCCTATGCACAACTGGAGGACTTCTGTAATCAGTGGACTATCAGACTGTTTATGAAACACAAAAATTGCATCGGGATCGAATACAACAGTCACCATGCGCACTTTCCTCCATGGAAGTAATGTCTCAAAGAGTATACGCTTTGATCTTTACCTGGAAGACCAGTAGTAGTTTCCGATGCACAAGTGGAGGCATTATGTAATATGTGGACCTTCAAAGTGTTGATGAAACTCAGAAATTGCCTTGGAAATGAATACAACATTCACCATGCGCACTTTCCTTCATGGGAGTAATGTCTCAAACAGTCTACGTTTTTTCGTTTCCTGGAACACCAGTAGCAGTTTCCGATGCACATCTGGAGGCATTCTGTAATCTGTGGACTATCGGAGTGTTGTTGAAACACAGAAATTGCATCGGTATTGAATACAACAGTCACCATGCGCAATTTCCTCCATGGGAGTAATGTCTCAAACAGTATACGCTTTGATCGTTCCCTGGAAGACCAGAAGTAGTTTCCGATGCACATCTGGAGGCATTCTCTAATCTGTGGACTATCAGAGTTTTATTGAAACACCGAAATTGCATCGGGATAGAATACAACAGTCACCATGCGCACTTTCCTCCATGGGAGTAATGTCTCAAACAGTCTACGCTTTGATCGTTCCCTGGAAGACCAGTAGTAGTTTCCGATGCACATCTGGGGGCATTCTGTAATCTGTGGACTATTTGATGTTGATGAAACACAGAAATTGCATCGTGATTGAGTACAACAGTCACAATGCGCACTTTCCTCCATGGGAGTAGTGTCTCAAAGAGTCTATGCTTTGACCGTTCTCTGGAAGACCAGTAGTAGTTTCCGATGCACATCTGGAGGCATTCTGTAATCTGTGGACCTTCAAAGTGTTGATGAAACACAGAAATTGCATCGGGATTGAATACAACAGTCACCATGCGCACTTTCCTCCATGGGAGTAATGTCTCAAACAGTCTACGCTTTGATCGTTCCCTGGAAGACCAGTAGTAGTTTCCGATGCACATCTGGAGGCATTCTGTAACCTATGGACCTTCAATGTGTTGATGCAACACAGAAATTGCATCGGGATTGAATACAAGAGTCACCATGCGCACTTTCCTCCATGGGAGTAATATCTCAAACAGTCTACGCTTTGATCGTATCCTGGAATACCAGTAGTGTTTTCCGTCGCACATCTGGAGGCATTCTGTATCCGTGGAAAATCAGAGTGTTGATGAAACACAGAAATTGCATCGGGATTGAATACAACAGTCACCATGCGCACTTATCTCGATGGGAGTAATGTCTCAAACAGTCTACGCTTTGATCATTCCCTTGAAGACCAGTAGTAGTCTCCGATGCACATCAGGTGGCATTCTGTAATTTGTGGACCTTCAAAGTGTTGATGAAACACCGAAATTGCATCCTGTTTGAATACAACAGTCACCATGCGCACTCTCCTCCATGGGGATAATGTCTCAAACAGTCTACGCTTTGATCGTTCCCTGGAAGACCAGAAGTAGTTTCCGATGAACATCTAGAGGCATTCTGTAAACTGTGGACTATCAGAGTGTTAATGAAACACAGTAATTGCACCGGGGTTGAATACAACGGTCACCAAGCGCTCGTTCTTCCAGGGAAGTAACGTCTCAAACAGTCTACGCTTTGATCGTCCCCTGGAAGACCACTAGTAGTTTCCGATGCACATCTGGAGGCATTCTGTAATTTGTGGACTATCACAGTGTTATTGAAACACAGAAATTGCATCGGGATTGAATACAACAGTCACCATGCGCACTCTCCTCCATGGGAGTAATGTCTCAAACCGTCTAGGATTCGATCGTTACCTGGAAGACTAATAGTAGTTTCCGATGCACATCTGGAGGCATTCTGTAATCAGTGGACTATCAGAATGTTGTTGAAACACAGAAATTGCATCGTGATAGAATACAAGAGCCACCATGCCCACTTTCCTCCATGGGAGTAATGTCTCAAACTGTCATCGCTTTGATCGCTCCCTGAAGACCAGTAGTGGTTTCCTATGCACAACTGGAGGACTTCTGTAATCAGTGGACTATCAGACTGTTGATGAAACACAAAAATTGCATCGGGATCGAATACAACAGTCACCATGCGCACTTTCCTCCATGGAAGTAATGTCTCAAAGAATATACGCTTTGATCGTTCCCTGGAAGACCAGTAGTAGTTTCCGATGGTAAAATGGAGACATTCTGTAATCTGTGGACCTTCAATGTGTTGATGAAACACAGAAATTGCCTCGGAATTGAATACAACAGTTACCATGCGCACTTTCCTCCATGGGAGTAATGTCTCAAACAGTCTACGCTTTTTTCGTTTCCTGGAAGACCAGTTGTAGTTTCCGATGCATATCTGGAGGCTTTCTGTAATCTGTGGACTATCAGACTGTTGTTGAAGCACAGAAATTGCATCGGTATTGAATACAATAGTCACCATGCGCACTTTCCTCCATGGGAGTAATGTCTCAAACAGTCTACACTTTGATCTTTCCCTCTAAGACCTGTAGTAGTTTCCGATGCACATCTGGAAGCTTTCTGTAATCTGTGGACTATCAGAATGTTGTTGAAACGCAGAAATTGCATCGTGATTGAATACAACAGCCACCATGCGCACTTTCCTCCATGGGAGTAATGTCTCAAACTGTCATCGCTTTGATCGTTCCCTGAAGACCAGTAGTAGTTTCCGATGCACATCTGGAGGCATTCTCCGTGGGAGAAATGTCTCAAACTGTCTACGCTTTGATCGTTCCCTGGAAGATGAGTAGTAGTTTCCGATGCACATCTGGAGGCATTCTGTAATCTGTGGACCTTCAAAGTGTTGATGAAAAACAGAAAATGCCTCGAGATTGAATACAACCGTCACCATGCACACTTTCCTCCGTGGGAGTAATGTCTCAAACAGTCTACGCTTTGATCGTTCCCTGGAAGACCAGTAGTAGTTCCGATGCACATCTGGAGGCA